>NW_024962269.1:0-31880 GCF_019238085.1 Lagopus leucura
TGCGGGCGGGCGGCGCGCCGTGCGTCACGGCGGGCGGCGCGGCACCGGCACCGGCGGCGAGCGGCGAGCGGCCGGCCGTCCCGCCGCAGGTCTGCGGGGAGCAGGGGGAGGCAGGAGGAGGAGGAGGGAGGGGGGAGCGGGCGGCAAACTTCCAGAGAGACGTAAATACGTCCATCGGCGACCCCGCCGATTAGCCGACGGGAGCCCGGAGCGGCGCGGCGGCATGGGGCCGGCACGGCGCTCCCCCGGGCCCCGCGGTCCCGCTCCGGGGATGCCGCCCGCCTGCGGGGCTCGGGCCCCGCTGCAGTGAGCCGGGCGCGGGGCCGCGACGCAGCGCTGCCGCTCCGCACGGCGGGGAGGCCGTGCCATGGCGCTGCGGGGCAGGGCGCTGTACAACTTCCAGAGCGAAAACAAGGAGGAGATCAGCATCCAGGAGAACGAGGAGCTCGTGGTGTTCAGCGAGCGCTCGCTGGACGGCTGGCTGCAGGGCCGGAACAGCCGCGGCGAAACCGGCCTCTTCCCGGCCTCCTACGTGGAGATCGTGCGCCCTCGCGCCGGCTCCGGGCACGCCGAGGGCTCCGGCAGCCCCGCCGGCTCGCCCGGCCACCTGCACGGCTTCAGCGCGGCGCCCGCCGGCCTCTCGTCCTACGGCAGCTTCGAGGATGACGACGACGACGATTGGGATGACTGGGACGACTCTTGCACGGTGGTGGAGGAGCCCCGCGGCGCTGCCGGCACCAACGGGCACCCGGCGGCGGGACCGGAGCCCTACGGAGCGCCCCGTGCCAAGCCGACGCTGGAGAGGCAGGACAGCGTGGGCTCCTCCAAGAGGGGCAGCGTGGTGGGCAGGAACCTCAACCGCTTCTCCTGCTTCGTGCGCTCGGGCGTGGAGGCCTTCATCCTTGGCGACGTGCCCCTCATGTCCAAGATCGCCGAGGCTTACAGCATCGAGATGGGCTGCAAGGGCCCGCAGTGGCGAGCCAACCCGCACCCCTTCATCTGCTCCGTGGAGGATCCCACCAAGCAGACCAAATTTAAGGGCATCAAGAGCTACATCTCCTACAAGCTGACCCCCAGCAACTTCAACTCGCCCGTGTACCGGCGCTACAAGCACTTTGACTGGCTCTACAACCGCCTGCTGCACAAGTTCACCATCATCTCGGTGCCCCACCTGCCCGAGAAGCAGGCCACGGGGCGCTTCGAGGAGGACTTCATCGAGAAGCGCAAGCGGCGCCTGATCCTGTGGATGGAGCACATGACGAGCCACCCCGTCCTGTCGCAGTACGAGGGCTTCCAGCACTTCCTCCGCTGCCGCGATGAGAAGCAGTGGAAGCTGGGCAAGAGGCGAGCTGAGAAGGACGAGATGGTGGGCGCCAGCTTCCTGCTCACCATCCAGATCCCCACCGAGCACCAGGACCTGCAGGACGTGGAGGACCGCGTGGACGCCTTCAAGGCCTTCAGCAAGAAGATGGATGACAGCGTCCTGCAGCTGACCAACGTGGCCTCCGAGCTGGTGCGCAAACACGTGGGGGGGTTCCGCAAGGAGTTCCAGAAGCTGGGCAATGCCTTCCAAGCCATCAGCTACTCCTTCCAGATGGACCCCCCCTACAGCTTGGATGCCCTCAACAATGCCATCTCCCACACGGGCAAGACATACGAGGCTGTGGGGGAGATGTTTGCGGAGCAGCCCAAGAATGACCTCTTCCTCATGCTGGACACTCTCTCTTTGTATCAGGGGCTCCTTTCCAACTTCCCAGACATCATCCACCTCCAGAAAGGTAAGGGGGCTCCCCTGGAGGGCTGCTTCTCTCTTGGGGATGAGGCCAGACCAGCTCTTACAGGTCCTTCATGGTGGCCCTGTGTGTGGAACGGGATGGGGATGCAGCTCTCTGCTGTGCAGTGGTGGGGACGGGGGACGGTGATGGATGTGGGGATGGAGATATGAATGGGGTAGGGATGGAGACCATCGCGCCTGGCCGTGTTCCCTCATCACCCCTGCCCTGGAGGTGCTGCTGGGGCTGCCCGGTTTAGAATCAGGTTTTGGACATGCTCAGCACAACCGGGGCCAAATTCTTTGCGAGTACATCCTCGCAGATTAGAGAAGAGGTCAGTGGGCTCAGCAGCCTGCTGCCACAACCAGAGTATCCCATCTGTCCCAGCGTGTGCCGTGAGAAGGGAAGGGCCTCTGCTGGGTGCTTTCTCAGGGCTGGCCAGCCCTGTGCTTCTGTCCGGGTGTGACGCACACCCAGGGCTGGGTGTGGGAGCGGGGCTGAAGTCCACACACCCCTCCCAGGCCACACCAGGGAGGGGATGTCCGTGTTGGCTGGCGTCTTTGGGTCTCTGCATTGCCCCACAAGGAGCACGAGGAGAAAGAGCAGCCCTGGCTGCTTCCTTGCACTCTCTCCTGACTTTGTTTACCACTACGGGCTGGATCCCGTCCGGAAGCGAGGCCGCGTGGGCAGAGCGGAAGGCAGGATTTGGCCTCCAACCTTTGCTTCCTCAGGGCTCCTCCTCCTCCTCCCGGACCTCGGGTCTGCATTGCCGGCAGGGGCAGGGAGAGGGAATGAATTCCCAGCGACCGCTGGAGGCCGGATCCTGTTTGCAGGCAAACAACCTCTGTGCTGAGGACAGGGAGGAATGCAGGGCCAGAGCCAGGCGGGATTCTTTCGAAACTGAGCTATAAAAATCAGTGGAAGGAGGGGAAAAACTGCTGTCAGAGCATCAGCTGCATCTCAGGCATACTCGGGATGCTGCAGTCAGCAGTGTCCTGCCCCACTCTGTCTCCCACGATGGCTGTTCCATCCCGCTATCAGCCCTGCTGTGCTATGTAGCAAAGTTTCTCCGGTTCCCAGGCAGGAACAGCGGGCTGAGATGTGGGCTGTGCATACTGCCTGCCAGCTGCTGAGCCCACTGAAAGCTTCAGCTCCATCCCCGAAGCCTGGAGCTTTGGTGCTATGGGGTGAAGCGCTGCTCATAGGGCGCCGGTGTGGCTCTCACCTCTCCCCTGCCTCACCAGGAGCCTTTGCAAAGGTGAAGGAGAGCCAGCGGATGAGCGACGAGGGCCGGATGGACCAGGAGGAGGCGGATGGGATTCGCAAGCGCTGCCGCGTGGTGGGCTTCGCCCTGCAGGCTGAGATGAACCACTTCCACGAGCGGCGCGTGGCCGACTTCAAGAGGATGATGCAGTCCTACCTGAAGCAGCAGATCATCTTCTACCAGCGTGTCAGCCAGCAGCTGGAGAAGACGCTGCGCATGTATGACAACCTCTAACACACCTGCCTGCCGCCCGTCCCGCATCGCACCGCTTCCAGCCACGGCCTCGCAGAGCATCTCTGCTTGACAGGGCTGAGAACGGGTGGGAACTCATGACGCTAGTGACCAAATACCTTTGGGCTTTCCTCCAGCCTGGCTGCAGGACTGTGGTGAGGACATGTGTGCTCCCAGGGGGACGGATGGACACGTGTGCCCGTGGCACCAGCCTGTGGTTTTTAGCTTTCCAAAAACCCGTCCTCATGAAGCACTGTGGCTCACTGGGAGGAGAAATCCAAGCGGTCGACATTTTGCACAATGAAAGTTTTTCTGATGGGAAAGAAAACACAAAAAGGTCTTTATTTGGAAGAGGTTTTTTTTTTTTTCTTCCCCCCCCCCCCCAGTATTTTCCATTTTTCGCAAATGTTTCTGCAGCATTTTTACCAGTTTTTAAATAGACGCAGGCCAACGGAAATCTCTTTTCTCAAGCACTGCTGTTGACTGGAAAAAGGGATATAAAAAACAAAAACAAAAAAAACCAAGCCAGCCCACAGCGTTTTCAATAAAAAACGTCAGTAGAAACCTCCCTCCTCAGCCCCCGCTCTGTCCCTGGGACGTTGCTGGGAAGCAGAGGAAGGGCTCTGCGGAGGGGGCACGGCGCTGGGCATTCCTCCTGAGCATCCCCGGCGGCGAGCACGCAGGGCTGGCACGAGAGCTGTGTTTGTGAAGGGAAATGGTTGGGATAAATCACAGCAAGGGAAGTCGGGCCGGCCTGGCCAGGCTCCAGGGTTAAAATTAGCCCCAGCGTGCGGGCCGGCGTTGGGATAACTGCTGTGCTGGGAAGGCAGCGCGCTGCGCTCGGCCGTCCCTGACCCCCTCATCCCTCCCCACAGGGACAGCATGACAGCCTCAAGGAGGGACGTGCTTCCTCCTGCATCCCATTCTCATCCCACCCCATCTCCAGGCTGTCCTATCCCCATCCTATCCCGTGTCACCCCATCCTCATCCCACCCCGTCCCCAGCCTACTCTGGTCCCATACTTCCCTGTCCCCGTGCTTCCTTGGCTCCATCCTTCTCTGTCCCCATCCTGCCCCACCCTGTCCCCAGCACAACTTGGTCCTACCCCACGCTGTCCTGTCCTACCTTGGCTCCACCCTGCCCCAACCCCATCCCACACCATTCCCATCTCACCCCATTCCCATCTCACCCTGCCCACATCCCAGCCTGATCCCGTCCTTCTCCATTCCCGTCCCATCTCATCCCTATTCTACCTTGTCCCTATCCTATCTTGGCTTCATCCCATTCCAACCCTATCAAAATTCATCCCAATCCTACTCTGTTCCTATGCTTTCCCATCCATTTCCTATCTTGACTCCCCCCTCCCTTCTCCCCATCCCACTCTGGTCCCATTCTACCCTATCCTTCTTCTACCCCATGCCCACCATACCTTGGCTCCATCCCACTCCACATACACCCCACCCCATCCCCACCCCTGCCCCCATCCCATGCCATTTCCTTTTGGGATCCCTATCCCAAGCCATTCACCACTGCAGTCCCCATCCCAAGCCATTCTCCCTATTGAGATCCAGATGCTGGGAAGTCTGGTGCGGGCTTTGCAGGCTCACCATGGGGCTGGGTGGGCGCAGGGACAGACCCTGCCACCACCATCACCAGGTTTGTGGATGGGAGATCACAAACTTGATCTTAGGAAGACCCCAAAGAAGCCTTCAAAATAGGGAGAACACAACAGAGAACGCTCACAGCTCCGGGTCCCTATTCCTGCCTCTCTTTGGCCACTGCAGCACTTGCTGAGCCCAGGCAGGACGCACTGGCAGTGAGATGGCGATGTCCCCATGCCACCAGCAGCACTGCCAGGGCCAAGGAACCCGCCGGGCCGGTTGGCAGGGATGGGTTTGGCAGCACCACACAGTGCCGGGAGCGCCTGTGTGCAGGGAGCAGGAGCAGGCAGATGCATGTGGGGCACAGCATGCCAGCTGGGGCTCAGCAGCACCTCGTCGTCCCTGTGTGCCTCGCATATTTTGGGAGCACGGCAGGGCATTCAGCCTGGTGGACCTGGAGGTGTGTGGCTGTTTCTGAGTGTGTTGTTGCATAGAGCTCAGGCCCCATTGCTTGCCTGCTGGCTGTGAGCTGGGGACGGGGCCGGAGCTGCCTTGCATGTCACTGCGTGCCGTGCAGCTGCTGGAATGCTTTGTGCAGCCAGCCCTGCCTGGGGAGTGAGGCTTGCGGCATGCCCATGTGCGGGCAGAGCTGCTGGAGCCTTCCGAGGAACCTGAGCCCAGCTGGGCGTTGCAGGAAACCTGCTGGCCTGCGTGTTTGCGTGCGGCAGCGCCTGGAAACCAGCCCTGCATCCAGGCTGCAGCAGAGCCTGCACCCCCCCCCGGTGCTCCCACATGGGGCGAGAGGAGGGCAGGTCCCTGTGCTGGGATGGGGCTCGTGGCTCCTACCCTCATATCCCTGCATCCACTTGTCCTGCGTGCCCTGAATGCTGCTCGGGACTTTCCACCAGCACAACTTGGCCCCACAGAAGCACACCCAGCACCGGCTCCTCCAGGTTGCTGCCTGTCCTCTCCTGACCCCGGTGAGCAGATATCGTGCAGGGGATGGAACCACAAGCCTCCAAAATAACTCGCCTTGCTTTCCCTGCTCCCGAATGTAGGCCGTGTTCCTCCCATTGAATCCCTCGGGGTGAGGCAAGTGCCTGCCCTGCAGCACCCACTCCTGTTGCAGAGCTGATCTACAGCCGTGCACAACACGGAGTCACAGTGACATGCAGGAGGAAGGGAGAGCCGGCACGCCTCTGCTCTGCACAGAGAGCTGCCCTGGATCTGGGGAGCAGCACCACCCTGCAAGTTGCTGAGCTGCTATCCATCCATCCCTGCACGGGGTTTGGTGAGGGCAGGACTCCCCCCGGCACCCAATGGGCTGCTCCAGCAGCAGGGCAGGGCAGGCAAACTTGCTCATAAACACAGGCAGGAAAGCTGCAAACAGCACAGCTCACAGCCCCGGGGTGCTGTTTTGGGAGGGTTTGACCCCAGATGAAAGGAGTGCTGAGGGAGCATCTCAGCCCGGTTTGCAGCACGCAGAGAGCAGGAAAGCTCTGTGGCAAGGAGCCGCAGCCACTCGGTGTGTTGTTGTTGGGTCCCATCCTGAGCGCAGCGCTCAGTTTTTCCTCGGCTCATTCCTATTTAAGGGCTTAGGGGAAAACTTGAGCAAGAGGCCGGGGCTCGGCACGCCACCTCCAAACACTGCACTGCAGCTCACGGCTTGGCAGGGCTCAGGCAAACCGGCTGCACCTCGGGAAAGGCACTTTATTCCGTGCACTCCTTACCAGACTGGAGCATACAGCGGGAAACCAAGCCGTGCCCGCTCCACCTCCAGCTTTGTGCCTCTGGGGGCACCTGGCCTGGTGTGCAGCCCTGGCTGCTCTGGGTGTTTGGAGGCAGCACGATGTGTTTTGCTCGTTTCTCTTCTCCGGGTGGGCGGGGGCTCCTTGGATCCCCTTGGCGTTGGCCACGGGGTTTTTCCAAGCCTCTGCTCCGTCACTGCAACCCGCCTAGCCCTGGGGGATTTGGGTAGCTCCATTCCTGAGCCTGATGCGGTGCAAAGCTGCTCGTCCTCATCCCCCTCACCCACCTGCACCCCCAGCACCTTGGCCAATCTCAGGTCCCCCCAATGCGTACCCGATGGCAGCGCTCCCTGATGGCGTTTTGCCCCCCCACCCACCCACTTGCCCCTCTGCCCAAAGCACTATGGAGATGGGGGGGTCCTGGGTGGCCGTGCTGGCAGCCCCCCACCCCCAGGTCCTGCAGCGCCCACGGGATGCCGGCTCTCCTGGAGGAGAAGGTGATGCTCTGGGGGGCTCCCACCACTCGTGCCCCCGCCCTGCACCCTCACACCCAGTACTGGTTGTTTTTCAGGGCAGGGTTGGATGTCCGGCAGTACTGCAGCAGCTCGGGGTCAGCTGGCACGCCGGCACCCTGAGGTGGCGGAGCTGTGCCTTTGCCATCCAGGGCATTGACAGTCGTTAGGGGGATGCCTTGGTTGGGGTCCGTCTTGCGGAAGGTCTCCTGCTCCGGTACAGCCCCGTTCTTGGCCTTGGAGGCAGGTGAGCCCTGCACGTGGTGCTTGCCCGTCTTGTTGCGCTTGTGCAGGTAGAAGAGCAGCGGCAGGATGAGGGCCAGCAGGAGGATGATGAGGCAGATGGGGATGATGATGCTGAACATGTTGGCCTCGATGAAGCCTAGGAAGGTGCCGCCCTCCCCGGGGCTGGGGCTGGTGGGTGGGGGCACAGAGCCTGGCTCGCTGGCATTGAGGCTGCTCCGTGCCGTGCCCTGTGGCTGTGGCACCAGGGACGATGGTGCTGGTGGGGCCAGGAGCAGGGTGACACCATAGGACTTAGAGGCATTGTAGGGCTCCGTGAAGTACCCCAGGGACACCAGTGCTGGTGGCACGCCAGCAGCCACCAGTTCAAAGGTGAAGCTGTCACTGTGTGGGTGCTGCTGGTTTGCGTCCCCGTCATCCAGCACCTCCAGCCCCACCAGCCCTTGCTCCAGCTCCCTCTGGCTGAAGGATTCAATGGGGACTGTGGGCTGTCCTGGTGCACGGGGTCTCCTGATGAGGCGGCTACTATGGGATGGCTGGTGGAGCCTGAAGACCGGGATGCTGCGGGTGCGGTTGGCCAGCTCACTGGCATCCAGCGTGCTGGTATCCAGCAGGGCTGTGGTGCCCCTGGGCCACACGCTGCCCGGACGCGCTGTCACCAAGGCACGGACGGTGACATTCACCACCCCAGTGCTGTTCATCGTTTGTGACCTGGTGAGAAACTGGAAGCTGTCCTCGGACGAGGTGAGCTTGGTGAAGGTGAAGGTCACCTCTCCGCGCTCCAGCTGTGCCTGTGAGAAGCCCTGTGCTGGCTTTCTGTTGACCTGCACTTGGCCAAACCTCGGCTCTGTGGTGATGGTGTAAAGGGCATCGCCCTCGCCGAGCTGCGGAGCCACGTGCCGTGGTGACAGCATGGCCCTATTCAGCTCCTGCGGCACTTCCAGCGGCTCTGCACTGCCCATGGGCAGCACCACCACCTCCAGAGAGATGTGGGCAGGTGGATGCCGGCCATCAGACAGGCTCAGCACCAGGGATTCCTGTGCACCACGGGCTGCAGTGACCAACATCACATGGCCCACATTGATGTCCGCCTGTGTGAAGCGCTTGATGGGCACCTGTGGGCTGCGCACGTCGGCCAGGTGTCCGATCTGGGGGCTGTGCAGCAGGCTGTACACCAGCTCCTCTGGGGAGCCATGCAGCTCTGCCACATCCAGGTGCTGCCTGGACAAGGTGATGGTGGAGTTGGGCAGCACCCGCAGTGCTCCTTGTCGCTTCACCACCTGTGGGGGCTTCTGGCTGCTGCTGCTCACCGTCACGTTGAAAGCTTCGGAGATGAGCAGCCCTTCCTGGGGAGGACGGATGGAGCGCTGTGCCCGCGGCCGGAGCCAAGCCTTGAACTGGAATCGGTCCTCAGTGCCACCATTCTCATGGTGCACATACACCAGGCGTCTAGCAGCCAGGTCTGACTGCAGGAAGAAGGGCTGTGAGCGCTCCAGCAGCCTATCAGCCACCCAAAGCTGTCCGTGCACCGGCAGCTCCGTCACCAGGAAGATGACATCGTGTGCATCCTGCTCGGGGGCTGGGATCTGGCTCAGGAGGTTGGATGCATCCAGCAGCGAGGTGCTGATCTCTGCCCGTTGAGCCTCTACAAGATGGAGACCTGGGGAAAAAGGGGAAGCCAAAGCTCAGTCAGAGCAGAAGAGTTGCAAAGCGATGGGGAAGGCAAATGGGATTTGTTAGCTTGGCAAGATGATGAAGGGAACCACAGAACCACAGAATTAAGGTTGGAGAGACCATCCAGTCCAACTATCAGCCCATGCCTGTGACTGCTCTAGACCACATCACTCAAAGCAGTTATATGCAGCCAAAGGGTGGATGCAATTTGCTAGCTATTGGTTGGTGCACTATCAGTGTCCATGCATAGAATATTGCTTTTTCTTCCAACAAACAAGCTCTCCTGAAGTTTGCACAACTTCATCCCCTTTCAGGGGGATTGTGCAAACTTCAGGAGAGCTCATCTGTCCTTTGCTTGTCCCTTCTTGCCTCCCATCCTTTTTCACCTGCATTTCTCCATAGCTGAGTCGAGCGCTGGGGACACTTTGCCTCGAATGATATCAGCACCAGCAGGATGAAGGAGTCAGAGATGGTGGTGGGAGCAACCACGCGGAAGCGGATGGCATCCTGGGTGAGCCAGAAGGGCTTCTGCGGCATCTCGTGCTGGTAGAAAACCATCCCAGCATCCACCTAGGAGGAAGAAAATCACACTGAATTCAGCGTAGTGTCAAAATAAACTCAGGATAGGGGGCTGTCAGGGCAGGACCCCGAACTGTGGGGGTGTTGGAGAGCTGGGCCTGGGCTCCACCTGGGCCTGGGTGAAGTTCCTGACTTCATCCCCATGCGCGGTGCGCAGCTGCCCCAGGCGCGGCGCCTGCTCGATGCTGTAGTACAAGGCAGCAGGGCCGGTGGGGCTGCTGCTCAATGCCTGCAGGTTCTCGCTGGTGATGGGCTGCAGGGCACCTGGAAAACACATCAGGATGGGCATCAGCCTTTCTCCTCTGGGCTTCCTGAGTGCTGCTGCCCCAAGCCACACACTCACCTGGGCAGAGGGTGAGGCTCTGCTTCTTGGCCAGGCTGATGTGCTCCTGTCTGTGCGCCCTGACGAGGAAGAAGTGCCCGGGAGACAGGTTCTCACCATCCCACAGGTCAAAGGCGAAGCCTCCATCCAGGGGCCCTGCAAAGAGCACGGAGCTGGGACACAGGGCAGACCCTACCCTGGTGCAGGACCGGGGCACGGCGCCCACCCCAGTGGCACGGAGCATGGGGACAGCAGTACCTTGGTGCACAAAGAGGACGATGCCGCTGTCAATCTGTGCTTGCGTGAAGCTCCGCAGCGCCGTGTCGGGCGCAGAGCGCAGCACCACCTTGCCATTGGCTGGAGGCTGGATGGAGAAGGTGACCTCGGCTGCTGGGCTGTCCTCGTCTTCAGCACGCAGAGTTTGGGGGCCGATGGTGGCAGCGGTGCCTTCCCGCAGCTGGGGGACAGGAGAGGCCGTGACCGGCTGGACACCCCAGCAGCGCCGCGTGCCTTGCACAGGGAGGCACATCTTGGCCGTACAAGAGCTCCTTGTGCACTGCTGGGTGATGCATGCATCTCCTGGCCTCTACCCAAGCCCTCATTGCCCCACGCCTGTTCCCCAGCACGTTCATGGGGCACAGTGCCCAGGACTGCTGCCACCCCACACCTGCAGCTTAACCCTCTGCGATGGGTTTTTGGTGCCTGGGGCTCAGCCCAAAGCATGTAGGGGATGGAGGCAAGCAGGAGGCAGCAATGCACCCCGAAGCTAATCCTCTGCCATACTCCAGCCTCACAAGACTGCGGCATTATTCCTGTCCCAGCATCGGGTTAGCACAGTGCTTTCCAGCTGGCCTCTCCCCACGCATTTCTTGAGTGGGTGTGGGTGCCTGCGGTGAAATCAGATCCATCAGATCCCCCATGGGAGCAAGGAGCAAGGCCGGGAACGGCAGCTTCAGCAATGCAGAACGGGACAATGCAGCTGGGCTGAGCAGCTCTGACCCATATAGCTGTGCCCCACGTCCTCCCCGGGTTATTACAGCTGCAATCCCTGCACTGCCCACACGGACTCCACACCCGGCGCTGTGTGCGTGCAGCAGGGAAGCTGCGTGCAATCTCCATGCCGGGCCCATGACCTTTACCCGCTGAAGTCATCTCCCGAGAGCACAAACACATGCCTGGCCCCTCCTTGTGCTCAGCTGGGATGTGCTCCCTGCTCCAAACCCTCCGAGAATGGAGCTGTGCTGCTGAAATTGTTCTGGGGCCTTTTCCTGCTTTTTGGCAGCTCTGCAGTGTGGTGGTGGCTGGAGCGAGCGGGGGTCCCTAAGTGCCAGACTGGCTGGAAACCAGCGAGGAGGAGGCAAAGTGAGGATTTTACAGGGGATTTTGGCACAGCTGGGGCAGATCAGGGCTTAACGCACAACAAAGGCGATATGCTGGAGGGGCTGTGCAAGCAGTGTGTGCACAGCCAGAGATGCGTGTCCGGGGGGGGCTGCCTATGGATGGAGACCTCCAGGTTTGGGTGGGCATTCCATCCCCCTCCCTCTGGGCAGCTCTGCAGCTCGGAGCCTCCTTCCCAAATCCCCCTGGCTGTGCATGCGGCTGGGGTGGGTGAGGAAGGCCAGGGGTTAGGAGACGTGGGGCATGGGGAGAGGAGCGCTGTGCTATTCCCAAGGAATTGGTATTCCCTAAATTGTACGGCAGGCAGCGGCTGGAGTGGGCGATGCTCCCACCTCGTGGACAGCCCCAGCATCACTAGGGGAGGAGGAGGAGGAGGAGGATATGGAGGAAGAGGAGGAGGCAGAGGAGGAGCAGGGAAGGAGCCGCCCCCCGCACAGTGCCCATTACCTGGAGCCCGGCGTTGGTGCGCAGCTGTGGCCCCCTGCTGCTGCGGGGCAGGATGGTGATGAAGACGGTCCCGGGTTGGCTCTGCCTCTCAGAGGTCGAGGCGTTGGCCACAAGCGTGAAGCTGTCGGCCTGGGCACGAGGAATGTCCTGCCGGTACTGGATCTGCTGGCTTTGCACCTGCGGGAAGGGGGCCAGGTGAAGGAACCGTGTTGGGTGTTAGGATAACTGGTTGGGTGTTAGGGGAAATTTCTTCTCCAAAAGAGTGGTGAGGTATTGAAACGGGCTGCCCTGGAGGTGGTGGAGTTACTGTCCCCGTTCAAAAGCCGTGGAGATGTGGCACCGAGGGGCATGGTCAGTGGGCATGGTGGGAGTGGGTTGAAGTTGGTGTTCTTAATCGTCTTTTCCAACCGTAATGATTCTGTGATTCTATGGGAGGATGCAGGAGCTGGGTGTCCATCAGTAGATCTGGGGCATCCCTACCCCAGGGCCATCCAAACCCATCTCAGGTCTTGGGCTGGACCCTACCATGCCAGACCTGGCCATTCCAAGCCCCTCCTATGGGCAGATCTCTGAGAGAAAAGAAGAAGAAGAGGAAGAGGAAAGAAAGAGGAAGAGAGAGAGAGAAACAGAAGAGAAAGAGAAGAGGAAGATAAAGAGGAAGAGGAAGAGAAAGAGGAGAAAAAAGAGGAAGATAAGGAGAAGAGGAAGAGAAAGAGAAGGAGAAGAGGAAGAGAAAGAGAAGAGGAAGAGCCCAACTTCCCTCCCCAGCCTTCTGGTGGCAGCAGGGCAGGAGCTCAGCCCACCCCCTGGGCAATCCGTACCTCGCTCCAGGTGAAGCTGTGCAGCCCCCCATCCTGGGGCCGCTGGCTGTTCAGGATGGTGCCAAAGCGGGGAGGCTGGAGCACCCTGAACTCCACATCAAGGGCTGCAAAGTAGGCACTGCGGATGTTGAGGACAGCTGTGGAGATGGTGGTGGAGCTTCCTGCCCGCACAGTGATGTTGTGGATGTCCAGGGGAATGGTGGCAGGGAGCACAACCAGGCTGACAGCCACCCCCGCCAGTGGCTCTGCTCCCCCAGCCGTCACATCCACGACAAACCGGTCCCGCTCCTCTTCTGGCTTGGAGTGCAGGTAGAGCACTTGGCCGCTGTTGATGTCCTCCTGGGTGAAGGACTGGATGGGGTCCAGGCTGGGAGGCTCATCTGAGTCCTGGCCGTGTTGAACCATCACCAGAAAGCCAGAGACTGGGGGGCTGCTTACCAGGTAGACGATATCTTGGGGTGGGATCTCCTCATGGGTCACCTGAGAGCATGGAAAACACATAGTGTTAGCAGGGGCCTGACTCCCATCTGTTCCTTTGGGCAAAGCCAGAGATGGACACAAGTCCTTTCTCCATACAGCTGGGTGTTATGTGGGGTCCCTGGCTTACTGGCCAGGGAGGAATGTCTAGAAAAATGATACTAACCAGCAAGTGCTCCTCCTTGATCTCAGCAGCTTCCCCCTGGAAGACATGTATCTCCTTGTTGTTGACAACGTGCAGGGGGCTGGGGTGGGTGTCCAAGAAGATGGTGATGGCCAGTGTGTCCTCTACTGCCACTTCGTTTGCTTCCACAGTAAACTGGAGCTCATCCCGGGCATTTCTGCTGCCATTGTGGAGGTAGGAGATCTCTCCCGCCAGCAGGTCCCTCTGTGAGAAGGCCATGACCGGCTGCTCCCCTTGCAGCACAGTCCCCCATCTTGGTGGGGCCGTTACCAGGAACCGTATCTCTTCGTCTGACCTGATGTCCATGTTGGTCTCCAGGCTGAGTACAGAGGAATCGATGCTCCCTCGGCTCCCCTGGGGGATGGCTAGCCCAGTGTTGTTGACTACTTTGATGTAGGGCTCTGATGCTTGTACCTCCAGGAGGGCAGTGGTTTGGTGGAGGCCATCGGAAACCTGCAGCTGGATCCAGCCCCGGTCTGCTCCGGAATGGACAAAGAGAATCTTTTTCTTCCTCAGGTCATCCTGGGTGAACCGGTAGAGCTGGTGGCTTCTGTCATCGACGGACACGATGCTGCCAAACAAGATGTCCCTCCTTGCCAGCACCAGCTGCGTGTCAGTGAAGCCAGAGTCCTTGTCAGTGAAGGCGATGTCGTCCGTCGTCAGCAGGTGCTGCCCATTGCGCACCACATTGAAGACCTTGTTCACCACCTGGACAGGAGTGTGGTCATTGATAGGCTGGATCGAGACCCTGAAAACACCTCTCACCTCCTCTGCCTCAGGCTCGGAGCTGCCCTCGCCCTGCCTGACGGCCACAAAAGGGATATCATCTTCCAGGGTCTCAGAGTCATCGTGCTGGTAGAGCAGCCGGCGGTGGAGGATGTCATCATTGGTGAACTCCGTGATTTCTTCGCCAGAGGGCCAGCCAAGGGATGTAGCCCAAGCCAGCCTGCCATGTGCCGGCCCCTCAATCACTTCGTAGATGTAGTCCATGCTGTTTAGGCTCTGCACGAAGAGGTGGTCCTTGGAGATGACAGCCTGCCCGCCTTCAGGCACGGTCAGGAGCATATTGGTCAGGTCGGGTGCGTTGGGGTCCCCACCAATGCCAATCGTGTAGGTGTACACAGGGGAGTGCTCCTCGCCGGCATGGACACGGAACTGGAAACTGTCCTCAGCCTGCTGAGCATTCCTGATGGTTGCACTGTAGCTCAAGTGATTTCTCTGCAGATCGTCCTGGGTAAACCCAAAGCCTTCAGTCAGCCTGTTGCTGAGGAGCTCCAGGTTCCCCTTCTTGGGAGCCTGGATGATCACATAGTGGAAGGGGACTGGGGCAGAGTTTGGGTCTTCCAGCATTGCCTCCAGCTCTCTACTGGTGATGTTTTTGTGCCGCTTGTTCTTCATCTGGAGGGGGACCATGGTCTTCATCTTAATGGTGGCTCTTTTAATACTTATGGTAAAGGTATTGTTTGGTAAGACCTTCTGTCCCACCTGGACACTGAATCTTAGCTTCTCTGTGACATCTTCCTGCCGGTGCTCTGGATCTGTGCTGAAATACTGGATACGCCCTTGCTCCAGGTCTTGCTGGTGGAAGGACTCAACTTTTTTCCATTCCCCTCCTGTGCTCCCTTGTTTCTTGATCTCACCGTACCTGAGGGGCTCTGTGAGGCTGTACAGGATGGCAACTTGCTGCTTCACAGCATTTGTCTCCACGGACAGGTTGGCCGTGGTGATACGCGCAGCTCCTCCTTGGGAGATGGCGAGCCCAGTGTTGTTGTGCAAGCGGATGTTGGGCTCTATTGCGAGGATCCTCAGGGTGGCAGTGGGGCTCGGCACTGTGCCATCACTCACCTGGAAAGTGAGCTGCAAGTCTGTTCCGCTCTGGTGCACATAGACCACGTTGCCTGCTTCCAGGTCCCTGCAGGAGAACTCCTCGATGGGCACCCCGGGGTGGAAGTCGTATTCCACATAGCCCTCGTCCTGCTGCCCGCCATGCAGCTGGAACTCGAGGTCGTCGCAGGACGTGTCGTCATCCAGGGCCTGCAGGATGTCCATGGTCAGGTGCTTCCGTGTGTGCTTCAGGATTGTCATGTGGTTCCCATGGGGAAAGATCACCTGTGGGGCATCGTTGATAGGGTTGACCATGATGGGGAGCAGGTAGGTCTGCCCCTGCCGCAGGCACTCAGGGATCCCTTGCTGGGCAGTCACTGTCACCTCCAGCATCAGCTGGTCCATGGGGCCCTCAGAGCCGTCGTGGATGTACCTGACTTTGCGATTCACGATATCCAACAAGGTGAACTTCTTTCTGCTCCGGGAGCCGGGGATGTCCAGCTCCAGCTCACCATGCCTGGGGTCACTGGTGATGCTGAAGAGGATTTGGGACTGCCGTATGCCTGCAAGGCCCAAGTCCACCGTGGGCTGTGCGTGTTTCCATTCCACAAAGGCCATGCCCCCTTCGGAGACGATGAGGGGGCTGACGTGCAGCAGCCGGCTGACATTGGCGAAGGCAGGTGGGAAGCTGCCATCTGGCTGGCACGGTTCTGCCAGGCCCAGAGCTCCGTGCCAGGCATCAGGCGGCGGTGAGGTGGGTGCCTCGTCCTGCTCATAAGCCTCCTCGTAGTCCCAGTAGTGCTCCTGCCTTCCACAACCAACTGTGACATCCCTTGTCACCATGGCGTCCTGCAGGCTCCTCCGCTGCTGGTTTATGCGCAGGTCCTCCACACAGCCAACAAATGAGTTGTTGGTCAAGGTCCACACGGAGGTGAAAGCAAGGTGGTGCGCCCTGAGCCTTTGCAAGGCTTTGTCATTCAAGCCTCCAATGAAGAGGTTTCCCTGGAGGTCCAGGCGGCTGTTGATGCCCCGGTTGGATGTGGATGAGGCATAGTAGTCAATCAGGATCTCCAGCTTGTGGGTGTCGGTGTAGACCTTGACGTAATGCTGCTGCTCGTCGCTGATGAAGATGTTGTTGTGCAGGACGATGACACCACTGCCCTTCTCCACAAACCCTCTCAGGCGCCCGTTGGAGATCTCCAGGTAGAAGAAGTCGTTCTCCAGCCCTGCGTGGTAGATGAGGGGTGCCTGGGTGATGCTCGTGGTGATCACAAACTCGATGGTCCCCTCCTCTCTCGCCTCCCACGTGGGGAAGGCGATGTAGGACTGCGGCCCCAGGAATCCAATGGGCTCCTCAGGCTCTGCAGAGAACTGCGTGCTGCAGCCTTCCTGCACCTGGTGGAAGACCTTGGAGCTGCTGTCAGAGGACAGTGGGGAGAGGACATCCAGGCCATTGAATGTCACCGTGTGGAGGCAGCCCCTGAAGGGCGGGCTGACCCCAGCGAGGTATGGCAGGTTGAGGCTGCCTGTCCCGCCTGCATAGAGGCCGTGCTGGATGTCCAGCTCCCGCATGGGCCCCGCGATGTCCACGGAGCTGTTGAAGAGGTCATCGACGGTCAGTGTCATCCTGCCATCCTCCAGCAGCAGCTCTACATCATGCAGAGCCAGGTTGTCCAGCTGCAGCTCCGCCGGGGACTGCAGTGTCACCTCTTCTGAGCCCAGCCGCAGCCTGGCCTGTGGGGAAGGAGACAGACAGGGGTCAGGGCTCAGCTCAAGCATGGTGTTGAGGAACCCATCCTTGAGGTTCCCTCCATTCACCTCTGCGTGCCTCTGTGGGGTCCTCCATCCCCCATCCCTTTTCTCCCCATGCAGGAGCTCTGCCACGTGCTGACTCCACTTTCCAGCCCCATCTAACCCTTCCACACTGCTTGGGCTGCTTCCAGCCCCCATCAGCCTGGCAGTGGAAATAGCAGGTTTATATACATTCTATATAAAATATAGAAATAGCGGGGGTGGGGGTGGGAGGGTACATCTCCACAAGCAGCATCCTGGAGCCTCTCTAATAGAGGGTTGGCCAGGGGGCCCCGGGACGCACGGTCAGCAGCTTGCTCATTCCCTGCCTGGCCTCAGATGTGGTTCGTGGACGCTCCCTGCTCATTTCCTCTGGTGGATGCCAGCACCGTAACCACAAGAGGAAATTGTTCTTCTGTCCTCGTCCCTTCCCACGCCCCGGCTGGGCTCGGTCTGCGGTGGGCTGGGAGCGGCCGCTAGTGGAACCTTCCATTTCTCCAGCGCCCTCTGCTCATCCATTCCCCTTCTTACCCTCCCCACCTCCCCACGCAGCGGGCGCACGGCCCACGGGGGCTGACCTGCAGGGTGCCGGCTCGCAGTTGCAGCAGGAGGTGGTCGGGCTGCCCGGCGGCCAGGAAGAGCAGCCCGCTGCCCTGCCCGGTGTACAGCTGGAGCCGCAGCCGCACCGTCCGCGAGGCGTCCGCCAGCGGCATCTCCACGAAGCTGTCCCCGAAGAACGAGACTGGGAAGGGAAAGGAGAGGGTCGGACGGGGGAAGGACCCCTGGAGGGGCAGTCCCAGCGCTGCGTATGAGCGGGAGACCCCTTCCAGCAGCCTTCCCGTCGCTGGGCTGCGCGTTGCTGGGAGCTGCATCCTCCGCCGGCGGCCACACGATGGGGCCCGAAGGCTGCAGCTCTCCAGCCTCCCCGTTCTCATCCCTCTGTCTTCTGTGACCCTGTCACCTCCGTGTCCTCATGGAGCGGTGGCCGTGCCCTGCCCGGGCTCCCCGGTGCCAACCCTCTATGTATTTCACACGGCGGTGCTGAATGTCCCCTGCTGGAGTGCTCAGCGTGTGTGTGCCATCCACATGTGGTCGCAGGAGCTGCTGCTGGAAGGGGCTCAGGGTCTGTAGCTGTGAGCACAGTGGGCTCAGCACAATGGCATGTGGCAGTGTGATGTGTCACAGGGTGTGCAGAAGGCACGACGCGAGGGGACCACGGTGCAGCTGCACTTCACAGCAGCTCGGTGTGCCAACGGGCTGAGGGCACATGTGTGCACTGTGCCTGCATGCAGAGCACGTGTTGGTGCATCCCAATGGCTCAGCTCTGGGCCTGCAGGAGGACACGCTAGCCCTAAAAGCTATTTAGACTCTATAGCTGCCCCCTGAGGGGCAGCCCCAGCCTCTTTGGAGACACGCACACCTCCTTGCCTTAAAACACCACTTCCAACCATTGGCCCCAGTTTGGTTCGGGGTCTGGAAGAGCAGCATCCCCCAGCCGTGCTGTACAGGGGAGAGGTGGCAGCAGGGCAACACCCAGCACTACTAACAGTGAGCCTCAGGCTCGGGGCTGCCAGCACATCTTACTCAAGCCTGCTCATTTCCTGGTCCCTGTGCATGCCGTTGGCATGAGCCTCTTTGGCTCCTTCTTCCTCCGGCCCAAGCCAGTGAATCACAGGAGCCCCAGCAGGGCCGTTACGGGCTGTCCTCCTCTGACCCACTGCTGCAGAACCATCCTCACACACCCCACTCCTGGCACCACGTTGCACGCAGCGCTTTACAAAAAGGCTTTTTCCTCTCCCTTTTCACCCCCACCCCTTTGCAGCCACACATGTGGGCATGTTTGAGCCACACATGTTTGAGCCCCGGGGACATGGTGCTGGTTCCCAATGTGTTCCCACCTAGCATTTGCTGCGTTTCATTTGTGCAGCTTCCCCCATCCCAAACAATGTGGTTTCCAGATGGGCACCCAGCTCTGCTGTGCAGCAAGTTGGGAGGCTTAAAGCACAGGGCTGAGGCCTACAAATGAACCTCCTCATCCCCAGCGGGGGAACCCAGTGGAGCAACCCCTGTTCCCAGCTTGCTCTGTCCTGTAGCAAAGCGCGTGGAGGCGAGCAGGGCCCCGTCACACTTTCCAAGCAGCCAGCCAGCAGATTATAGGCTGCACTGTCTTTTTCTTTCTTTCGTTCTTTCCTTTTTTTTTTTTTTTTTTTTTTTTTTTTTTTTGCATTGAAAATAACAAGGAGGAAAGCCAAAAGCCGTGCTCTGAGCAAACCCGAGGCGCGCGCTGCTCCCGTGGGGCTGGGCGAACAAGCAAAGGCTCTGTGCTCACTGGGCACCCACCCCAACTGCCGGCCACGCGCTGGCTATGGGATGCTTGGCCAGGTTCCCTGCCCTGTCCCTTTCCCTGGGGCTGTTTGCTGGTGCTTAGGGCAGAGTTTGCAGCGGGGAGGTGCGTCATTCCCAGGGGGCGTGGGGACCCCGTGTCCCAATGGTCCCCACAGCGGGAAGGATGTTGGGCATGGAAAAAAAAAGGAGTGAAACTGCCCTTGGCTGCTCAACAAGGCTTCATTGAGGCCGGCCATGTGTGTGCAAGGAGGGGATGGAATGTGTTAAAGCGGCCCTTTTGCTGCACCCCAGCACCTGAAAGGCGCTCTGTGTGCAGCCCTTCCTGCCGGCTCTGCTGGGTTTTAGGGTGGGACACCAGGTGGGGAGTGAGGGCTCCTTGTTGCCCCAAACAAGCAGCTCTGTGTGCACGGTGTCCGGCCCGGTGCATTCCTGCTCTGCAGCGTCAGCCTTGGGGCTGGATGACTTTATAAGGTAGCGTGCTCCCATCCCTCCTGCTCTGCCATGGGTGGCCCCGCTGAGTTGGGTGGCATTTGGGACTGAGGGATGGGGCCGTGGGCAGCCGGCAGGAGGAAGCGGTCCCTGCCCACCCCACAGCCCTGAGGGAGTGAGGAGAAAGGCTCCATTATGCTGTGCATTCCCTCCGATTTACGGCGCGGTTTTATTTATGGCTGGGGAAGGAAACGAGCAGCCTGCGAGGCAGGCGAAGGCAAACACAGCTCTGCTGGGAGCAGGGGGTGTGGGGCCCCTCCAGGCTCCAATCCTAGTGCCATGGAAATGAGTGGCACGGGGCCAGCCTCGAGCATCTGACCCCAATGGGGATATCTGCAGCGGTGGAGCTTTGGGGTGCCATCCCCATCGCAGCGGCTGTGACGGCACCTGCCTGCTGCAGGATGGCTCCTGCCATGGAGGAGGGCTTCTCCTCCTTCTCCCCACTCCTGGCTCTGTCCTTGCGTTGTGGGCACTGCTCCCTCACCTCACAATAGGGTCACGTATGCTGCTCCCCACTTTGGTGCTTTCCAGGCACAACAGGGATTGCTGGAAAGCACCGATGCAGGGAGGGCTGCGGAGCCAACGCTGATAACGCCGCCGTTCTGGGGGGGCTGCACCACCCCCGGTGTTGGCTGTGAGATTATCCCTTGGAAGGGCTCTGAGCCCTCCCCTGCACGTCCCGCTCGCCCCCAGCATCCGCCTCTACCTCCGCCCGCCTTCTTTCCTTCCCAGCTGCGTCCCCGCGCTCCTGCCCTGGCTCCCACACAAAAATGCCGTTCTGCGGCCCACGGACTGCAGGGTCAGGCAGAGCCATGGCCCTGCTCCTGCACAGCTGGAGGGGGGCTGCCTGCATCCAACCCCGCACTGCTTTGCAGTGATACGGGGCCAGAAGCTTGGCCTCTGCTTCCCCAGTGCTGTTCTGCCGTGATCTGACCAGCCTGAGAGCTGCTGGTGTGGCCAGGATGAACGACGCTGGCATCTGGGCACAGCTGGATGGGACCCCCAAGGGTCAGGGTTGCAGCCTCAGCAGTCCTCATGCATCTGGCAACACACATCCCGTGGGCTTGCGTCATGCCTGCAGATGGGCATCCATGTATCTGCATGTCCATGTGTCCATGTGTCCTTGTGTCCGCTTATCTGTTGGTCCCTGTGTCCGTGTGCCTGTGTGTGTGTGTGTCACTGTGCCCCTGTATTCCTATGTCCCTGTGGCCGTGTGTCCCTGTGTCTATCTGTCTGTCCGTGTGTGTGTCTGTGCATCCCTGTGTCTGTATATCCCCGTGTCCTTGTGTCTGTGTGTCCCTGTGTCCATGTGTCTGTGCATCCCTTTGTCCTCTTGTCCCTATCTCCTTGTTTCCACGTGTCTGTGTATCCACATATCCAGGTGTCCCTGTGTCTGCGTGTCCGTGTGCCCATGTGTCCATATGTCTGTGTGTGCCCATGTCTGTCTGTCCATACATCCATGTGTCCCGATGTCCATGTGATCATGTCTTCCTGTGTCCATGTGTTCTTGTGCCCCTATGTCCTATGTCCATATGTCTGTGTGTCCCTATGTCCGCGTGTCCCTGTGTCCCTATGTCCTTCTGTCCCTGTGTCCCTATGTCCTCATGTCCCTATCTCCCTACATGTCCACATGACCATGTGTCCTTATGTCCATGTCTTCCTGTGTCCATGTGTCCCTTTGCCCCTATGTCCATGCGCCCATCTGTCCCTATGTCCATCTGTCCTTATGTCCGTGTGCCCCTATGCCCACATGTCCATGTGTCCGTATGTTCACGCATCCATTTCTTCCTGTGTTTGCATGTCCCTGTGTCCCTATGCCTGTGTGTCCATGTGTCCCTATGTCCGTGTGTCTGTGTGTCTACGCACAGGACAGGGCCGCTCTCCCACTGAGGGGTGCAGGCTCAAGGCACATAACGCTGTGTGCTGACGGCTCTGAGGGATGCATGGAGTTCAGGCCTGGCTGGAAGCGGAAGGAGGAGAGCAGGGGGGGGAGAAAGTGGGAGCGTTTGGGGGAAGCGGCGGTAAATGGGGCTTTGTGACGGCCCTGCAGCGTGACTCAGGCTCGCGGCAGCCCCTCTGCCAGCAGAAGTTGGCCTGGAAATATTGTATCAGCCCCAGAGGACGTGGTTTCCAAACCATCCCAAGGCGGATTTTGTTCTCTCCCCCTTTTTCTCCCCCCACGGCTGCCAGCTCTCCCGGCCCCACCCTGCCCATGGCACCGCAGCCAGCTCTGCGCTCCCGCTGCCCGCCCGTGGACGTGGGATCCGTCGTGCCCCCATCCCGCACAGCCACTCGTGGGGTGTCCCGTGCCCCCCGCCCGGCCGTGTTACCGGAGCGATGCAAACAAACAGCACTGAGCTGGAGGGCTGCCCGGCGGCTGCGTCCCAGTCTGGCGTGGGACGGAGCGCCTTTGAAGCGCCAGAAAGATGGGATGCATCAGCCAGAGGCGGGCTGCGAGAGCTGCACGGCAACAGCAAGCATGGGGGGAGATGCTGGAAGCCCTCCTCGCTCCGTTCCCATGCAGCCAGGGGCCCCCTCCCCTCCCGGCCTGGGGTTTCTCAGCCCCACGCCTTTCCCATCTATGAGAAAGCAGCCGAGGACTTGTGTTTATAGAGCAAATAACGGCGCGCCTGCCTCTATTTATAGCTGGGTGCCTTGTGGGGCAGCTGGGCCCCCCCGGGAGGCATCACAGCCACCTCGGCCCCATGGCCCAGCGGAAGCGACCCCGCTCCCAGAGGTCCCTGCATAGGAGGAAACCGGGCGGACGGGGATATCACCCCACAGGGCACTCCTGGCCGAAGGGAGGGGATGCAGCAAAACGCCCCAGCTGTGGAAGTGCCCCCAAATAGCCAGCGGTGCCCATGCGGTTTCCCCTGGCTGCCCACAGGAGGTGTGTGCACGGCAGCGTGAGTAAGGGAGGAAAACAACCGTCAGAAAAATAAGGTTTGGGCAAAAAGCAGCCCGGGATGCTCCCGTCCTGCACTGACTCATGGCCCATAAAGGCTCCTTTAATAGCTGTGAGTCACAGCATGGGGCATGCTGATGGATGAAGGTTGCCTTCATCCCCCTTGGCTCGCAGCACGTGATGGCACCGCTGCCGTGCCACCGGGCGGTTCCCCCATGCCATTCTGTGCTGCCATCCATTTTTAGCAGCACTCTCTTTTCCCTGGCATGCTTTCTGTCTGTCTGCCTGTCTGTCCGTCTGCCAGGAGCGACCGTTGGGCACACTGTGAGCTCGGCCAAGAGTGGGACACATGGCTTTGTCACAGGGCGGTGGGTATCCCCAATATCCACCTGCCCAGAAGCAGCCGGGCAGTGAGTGCCCTATCTGAGGCCATTTTCCCCAGGTGCTGCATGCCACCAGAAAGCTTGGCTCCTTTCACAACCTCCTCAGGTGAAACACCACGGCCATGCCCATGGCTGTGCCCATAGCTCTGCCCATGGCTGTAATCATGGCTGTGCCCGTGGTCGTGCCCATGGCTGCACCCATGGCTGTGCCTATGGCTGTGCCCTTAGCCACTTCAGTGGCTAATACCTGTGCCCATACCTATGCCTGGCTGTGCCCATCACCGTGCCCATAGCTGTGCCCAGCTGTACCCATGGCCGTGCCCAGAGCCCAGTTTAGGCACACATCCTCACCCAGAACCCAGGGAGCTGCATTCCCGCGCTGCCTGCACCCTAACGTTTGCTCCTCGGGGCTGAGCTTAACCCTAAGTTGTGATTCTCGAGGAATGTGCTTATTATATATCTGCCTGCAGCCCTCTGTTGCTAAATATAAGAGTAAGAGGAGAATTTTCCTCCTCATTCCCACGACACCGGTTTGCATTCCCCCCCGTCAGACTTCTTCCTGCTCTTTCTCATCAGCTGGAAACTTTTCCAGCTGCTCCAAGTGCTGACCTCAGAACATGTGGGGCCTTCGGTACAAGAGGTCCAGAACAAGGAGAGGTTGGGTCTCCAAGAGGCGCTGGGGTGACACTGGTGGGCACAGGATGGGATGTTCCCGTAGTCACAGCAGGGTGACGATGCTGATGGGGACACGGGGCACTTTGCCCTTTGCAACACATGCCTGCTGCACACATGATGCCTGTTTTAGGCTGCACACAGTGGGAAATCAGTGCAAAACCTCCTCTCCTCCCAGCTGTGAGGTGTGTGTTGTCCCCCCATCCCCACCGTCACGCCCTGCCCTTGGTTAGCACTCTGGGGGCATTCTGCAGGCTTTGCTGTGCCCACGGAAGCCTTCTCCCAGCCCAAACCTGGCAGCAGCCACTTATAGACTCTGGGATGCAGTGGGGCAACATTTGCACCTTTGGAGGTGCTGGGCAGCGCAGCACTGATCCCACACATGAGGTGGGAGTGCTGTCCAGGACCCAAAGGTCAGTGCTGGAGGGAAGAAGAGCACTCTGTTCATTGACAAAGGAAAATTTTCCGCTTCGCTTGCCAGGCGCTGTGATATTTTGGTGCATGGAGGAAAGAAGGAACAAGCCCGGAGGGAGAGGAGCGTGCCCTGGGACGCCACCTGCTCAGCCCAGCACAGCATCCCACGTGTGCCCATCCCACCCGCTGCCCTGTAAAGCCTCCAGCAGGACGCAGGACAGCCGCAAGCACCCTGCCCAAAGCAGGCAGCTCCTCAGGCACCCAAGGGTGCTCATGCCACCCGCACTGGGTGCCCTCCCATGCTAGCCCTGTCGCCTCCAGAGCACAGAATCCCGCAGCGGGTGTTGGGATGGGACTTACCTGCAGCTGAGGGTCCCGCATGGAAGGCAGGGGGCTGGTGGACCAGCAGCAGCAGCAGCAGCAGTGCGTGGGGACCACGTCGGGGTGCCATGGTGCTCCTGGCCGGAGCTCTCCGCCCGCGCCTGCTCCCAGCCGACGGCGGCTCCACTACTATATTTAATAAAGTGCAGCGAGGGAGGGACCGGCGGCTCTCCCGCCTGTCAGAAAGGAGGAATTCGCTCGGATTACAAATTTCCCCTCTTAAAGGGCTAGAGGCCTCCCGCTCCGTGGCCCACCCTGCTCTCAAAGCGCCCTTGTTCCTACCGGGGCGGTGCGAGGGCAGAACAGAAGTGCCCGCCCTGGGGCTGTGGGGCTGAGCAGGCACCTCTGGGTGCTGCCGCCCATGGAAGGGGCTGCCAAGAGCCTGCAGCAGGACAGGGAGTGCCAGGCAGTGCTTGGACACTGAGCATGACGGCTCTGAGCAAAGGCTTTACTCCCCGTTCTGGAGCCTTGGGGTGCCAAGCCAATGGTTCTCCTTTGGGCTACAGCGTCCTCATTGGGACTGTGTACAAAGCTTGCCCCGCTCACTGGGCTCCTCTCTCCATCCTCCCAATGCCAGGCTTCCTGCTGAGACCCAGTGAAGCTCACACCTCCCCCCTCTCTCCCATTGATGTCTCAGGTCCCACTCCCCCGGGACGCATCCTGCTGATGGATGATGCTCAGCTCGCTCCCCACTGCATTACTTCCAACCTCATTAGGGCCCGCGGTGCCACTTTGCCAGCATCTGCAACACCTTGCAGCTCCAAGTCATCCGCAGCTGTAATTAATGTGTTGTTTACTCTTGCTTTCAGATCATTAATAAAGACATTAAATAAACCCGGGATGTGCCATTCTCTCACTGACTTTTTATGAATAATCGTCAGGGGCTCGCTAAGTTCATTAGCTAATTCTATTTAGTCTGTGGGTTACATATTATCCAGACTCGCTGATTTGTACAGATTCAATTTTGCCAAGTATTCCCCTTCCTGCTCTTCATCTCCAGGGCTGCAATGGAGCTGTGCCTTGCTTCACGTTCGCTCCGTCCTTCTTGTGCTCATCCTGTGGGACGGATGGAGAGGAGGACGCGATCCGGGTCATCTCCATTACCTGCTCAGGAAGCTAGAATTGAGTCGGAATGGACCCTTCAAGGCCATCCCTTGCAATGAACTGGGACGCCCACAGCTCCACCAGCCGCTCAGAGCCCCCTTTGATGTGCGCAGGGTCTGCCTGGAGCGCGCAGCCCTTGGCTGGGCTGTCCCATCCGGTGCTGGCAGCAGCGAGCGCATTCACCGCTGCTGCTGCTGGGGTTTGGCAGCTCGGCGGCTCCTGCACGAGGAGAGAAACGAGGAAACCCGGCTGAGACACGGAGCGCCAGCCGTTGCAGTGCCGTGCCCACCCAGCCGGGACCCGCGGTGCCGGGAGATGGCACCAGCGTTCCGCGGCTGCGGGGACGTCGCCCGGCGGGGACGTGGGCATCGATTAGGGACGAGGGCTGAGCTGCTGTGGGGTTGGTCCCTGCGGCTCGGCCCGGGGAGGACAGGAGGAAAACGGTGCAGGGAGAGAGGTTGCAGGGATTTTTGGAGTCGAGGAGAGCCTTCCTGGAGCTGCGTTGGTTCATCGCGAGGAGGACCCCCAGCGGGAGCGCAGCGCAGGGGCTTGCGGCTCTGGGGGCTGTAATTCTGCCAGGATTGATGGGGCGGAGTAGCGAGGATATCTCAGGCTGAAATCCGCGGCTTTTAACCAAAAGCTAATATTCTCTTTCCAGCTGTTAATTCCGGGAGCCGGGGTATAAATTAAGGCTCCAGACACGCCGTAATGTTCACGAGAGCGGGACAAACGGCGTTTCCTTTTCCCTGCGGCACCCCCACCTGTGGCACTCCCACCTGCAGCAGTGCTGCATCCCAGGGAGAGGAGCACAGCGAGCCCTCAGCTCTGCCCAGCGCAGCCAAAAGCGGCTGTGCGGGGTTTCGTGGGGCAAAGCAAGCTCTGGTTGGGGTTTGCAAACTCCCCATTGGGGTTTGCACCAACGGGCTCCGTGAGCTGGATGCTGGGTGTGCACAGGGCGTGCTGGAAGCAGGGGGCTGCCAGCTGAAGCTGGTCAGCGCTCAGCCAGGGGGGAAACGCCGTTCCCAGACAGTGCTGCCAGCAAAACGAGAGGAAAATGCAAATGGAAGCTGATAAAAATGTACTTGGCAGAGTCCCCTTTAAGCACCATAGATTTTTATCTCACTCTGGTTTTATTTGCTGGGAAGGAAGATGTGGAAGCAGAAACATTCAATTAGCCCAGACCACCAGCCCCCAGGTGTGCGGTGGGGGGCCAGAACTTGGCTCATGGGATGGGTGCTGGGATGTCCCCTTGCCCACCCATGCCATCATTTGAGGGCTGTGCTGATTGCCATGGTAACGAGATCCATGGTTCTGTCAGTATCTGTGCCACCATCCCACCTCATCCACATTGGGCAAGATCTCCTCCTTGCTCTATGGGACAAATAGGGCTGGTGGGACCATGGACTTCACCTCCCCAAAACCAGTGCCAGCAGTGCCACCAGTACAGGATCATCAAACCCATTTCTTACCCAGCCAATCACCAGTGCAAACCAGTAACACTGGGAGGAGAGAGCACACCAGGGCTTGGCTGAGGATAGGGATGGTTCTCAGAGCAGCCCTGTGGGCTTTCATTGGAATCTGCTCCTTCATCAAAGCTAAAGTGCACGTGGGGAAGGTCAGACTTGATAAATCTCCCCATTTTCAAAGCAGATGTTCAGAAACGATCAGGAATGTCCCATTCCACTGATTTGTAACCGTGCAAAATGGGGGAGCGCTGGTGCAAAAGGTGTTTTTGGCTGGGAAATGTGAGTTTGCAATGCAACATTTAAGGACTGAGATGACAGAGGACCCAGCGCTCCCTGGTGAGCCATCCCCCAGCCCTGCCCTTCCCTTCCTGTGGCCCTGCTCCAGTTTCCCCAGGTGTTCTGCAGCTGATGCTGGGGGATCTGCAAGCCCCAACACCGCATGGGGAGGTCTGAGCACTCCTTCCTGGCAGGGCACACAGCCTTCGTGGTCTTTGCTGGGAGAACCCCACAGTACTGGGATGCCTCCAGGCACAGCAAGGCACAATCAGATTTCTGTGCCCTTGGTAAAAGCAGGCTTCATTCCACAGCCGGATGGGAATGGGATCCTAAATTGGATTTGTGTGCTCGCTGGATCCTTGGAGCTTTAGAGCTGATGGATGCAAGATGGTAACTGCATTGCCTCACACCAAGGAGCCACGCACACGTGGGTGCACCAAAGCTGCTCCCATGCAAGAGCCGGGGAGGGCACGTGGGCTGCCTGCTCTCCCCATTCAGGCCGGTTTTGGGGTGCAGCGAGGTCTGCAGCTCCCCACAAAGGGGCTCTGGAGCTGCTTTGGGGGCACCTCGGTGGGCCGGGTGCCAGCAGATGGCACTCCAGAACGCACAGACACGCGGCGATGCGCAGATGCCGCCCGAAATGGCTTCCCCTGCGCTCCTCAGCAGCTCGGGGCTGGGGCTGGCTGCATCCCACAGCACCTCCCGACCCAAACGCAGCCCCTGCTTTGTGCTGGGCTGTGCGTCCTCACGCCCTGAGACTTTCCCCGAGTTGGAAACACGAATAACGCTCCTAAATAGCTCAGAATGGCTGAAAATCCCCCCAAACCGAGAGCACCGCCCGCGTCGTAACCAGCAGCCGGGGCAAAGGGAAGGAACCGACCCCACGGAGAGCTCTGGAGGCTCCAGCGGAGGAGTGGGGGCAGACGTAGGCGGCTGCAAGGAAAGCAGGTCAGGCACCGCCACGGTGCAGGGCTGCATGCAGCGCTTCAAAGTCGCTTGCTGTGAGAGGGAGAACAGCCTTCCCACGTGTGCAAAGGACATTTCCAGAGCTCTGATCCTTTGATTAGAACAGATCCTAGGAGAAGGCGTGCTGCTGCTTGAAGGCAGGGGGAAAAAAAGAACAGAACTGCTCCAAACTGATGGAAACTGAGCTGCTAATCATTGTAGAATAATGATCAATTTATTGGATGTGATACATCTAATGATGAAATACCAACTGTCTTCCCTAATTCCTGTGACTAATAGAGAAGGACACAGTGAAAAAGCTGGCATGGAAATACCAAAGCAGGGCAGCGAGCTCCTACATGGGAGCAATGGGATGAGGAGCAAAGCCTGAAGCAGAGGGGAGGGGACCAGATTGGGGGGAACAAACCTGTGCTCTACACCTGGCAACTCACTGTGCATGGTCACAGCTGCGGGTGGGGAGCAGGGCTGCAGCAAAGTGCCACCCCCCAGCACCAAGGTGTGGGGTTGGTAAGGACAGACAGCTGCAGGACAGCCCCCAGCTGTTGCTGCAGGGCTGGGGCCACCAGCTCTGGAGCACGTCACAGCTCTGTATACATATCTATTTCCAGGTTTGGGAAGTATGCATAAATAAACCCAGCGAGGCCTGACAGCAATTCCCAGACAATAAACACCTGCAGATTGCTTGCTGTGACGCACTGCTGGAGCTTGAGGAGATGCTGAGGGTCAGACAGCCACTTCCCTACCTCAGTGTAGGGCTGAACACTGGGAACATCCCTGTCCCCACCACAGCCCCATTCACCCTCTACCACCACCAGCTCCACTTACTCACCGCCATCAGCGCACGGCTGGCTAGCCTTTATAGCACTGTTTGCATAAGGGATGCTATCAGCACACCAACAGCAATTATTCCTGGATAAAGAGAAGCACTAACGCTGCCCGCTGCCCACGGGTTGCTACAGAAGCGCTGCTTAGGGATGCAACAGGGTAGAAACAGGCAGCAGAGGAAGATACAACAGCAACCCCTACACTTACCCCCAAGGGATAACTCCTAGGGTTGTTCCCACAAACATATAAATAGGGTCCATCTGGCCTTAATTATTCAAATCAGCTGGCAGGGTAATCAATATAAGCAGCTAAAGGCAGTATGGACTAATTTTGGTGTTGCTGTAGAGCTGGGTGTGAGCTGTGCTGTTTTTTTTTTTTTTTTTTTTTTTTTTTTTTTTAAACCACAAATATACTTCTAATTGTGCACAGCTCCAAGGCAGTGCTAATAAAGTGAGATGCAAAAAGCAGGAGAGCAAACCGAGGGCTCTGCAGTGGGGGTGGCACTGGGGAGGGGGGCTACAACACATTGGGGTCATGAATGGGATGGGAGTGGGGCCGCCTGGTGATGAGAAGTGCCCTGAGATGCCCTACCTGGGTCGTGTCTCAGTGCTGGGAGCTGAGATGGGGCTCTTTCTGCTTCCCCTCCCTCCCCCCCCCAGCCCTCATTTTGTTTTGTGTTATGGCAGAGGAATGTTTGACTTTACAGCCATGGTTTATATTGCCAGGAAGTAACTTAACTGCACTCACTGAGCATCAGAGCTGCATTTCTTTTTGATGATTTCCAAGATTGATGAAGTTCTCTCGGGGAGAAGGAGAAAAACAACCAGCAAAGCACGATTCAGTGCCGGGCCTGGAGAAGGACCCCATGTGGTTGGCTGCAATTTGGGGTCGGCTGCAATTTGGGGTCGGTTATGAGCTGAGTGCTCCTGGGGCGGGATCTGGAGCAAGGCTGCAGCTGGCCCTGGGCACTCATAGGCAGCAGCAAGCGGTTATTTGCGATTAATTAATTGCTGCTCCTATTAATTTGCTCCTGAATATGATGGTTGGGGGATGAGGTCACAGCTGGCAGGGATGTTGCAGCAGTGTGCGGGGTTCTGCAGTGTGAATGAGCAGCATTCAGTTTCGTGAGGGTGCAGAAGGAAGGAGCCATCCCATGCCCACCCCACAGAGCCACAGCTGGGGAGGAGGTAGTCTGCACTCCTACTTTCCCCATATTGGACCCTTTGAGACCCTTTGAGAAATGGCAGCGTTTCCACTGGCCACGTATCTGATGTCCCCTCCCATAGCAGCCAGCTGCCATGGCACCATCCCCTTAACTCTGCTCTGGGACACAGCAGGATGGAGAGGGGATGCTGGGGGTTCCACCGGTTGCCCCCAGTTAGTGGACAGCCCCGTGCCCCCACTGCACAGCCTCAGGGCTTTCCTCTCCCCAGCGAACGCCGTGCCAAGTTAGCATCAGCGCGTCTGTCAGGAAAAATTAATTTTTTAATTAAAACCAATTTTTTTTTTTTTCTTTGGTGGTGCTTTAATGTCTGGGTCTGGAGTAATTATTAGTAGCTCCGGGGAGACTGCGCTTTAGAAAAACTGTCAGTGCTGCTGTGAAGGAGTTTCTCTGATCTGCAGCACCCGTGTGCCCCAAATGTGAGCTCTGGGGGCTGGGGATGGGGTTCTGCCCCATGCAGGATATAGGGCAGCTCTACGGGCTGGGTGCTGCAGGCAAACCCACCTCTGTGCTCAATTAGCAGTCTGCACCTCGGAGAGTCGGAGGTGATATAAATATTTTCCATGTAGTAATAGGATGTTTTTTTCTTTTTCCCCCTATCTCACAGTGCTGTCATTACAGCACTGATGTGACATCCAGGTGTCAGGAGCAGCTGGGTGGCAGGAAGAACAGAGCCAGAGCTGGGGGGGCACAGAGCATCATCCCCTTCGCTGTGCACAACCACCGTGGGGAGGGTTATTAAGAGCTGGGCGCCTTAAAGATGCAATTAATTATTCACCTGTGCTCCGAATCAGTTGAAGCAGCTCCTAAGCTGCAGTGTAAATAAACCCTTCCCCACTTGCCTCTCCTCCCCTCACACACCCCAATCCCAGTGTTCATAAAACCCAGCATTTCAGCCAAGCCAAACTAGCAGTTATAGTAAATTACTGCAGCTCCAACGGCTTCCCGGGATCTCTGCTGAATTACACCAGCCAGGATTTAACTCATCCTCATGGTGCTGGGAACCAGTGTTGTTTGCTCGCCTGCCATATTTTTAAGGCTATTTTTTGCCTTGTTGCTAAATCCCTCTTGTTCCATCCTGCCTTCCCCTCAGATCCATCTCCTTCACCTGTGTTATGTGCAATAGATCCTGGCCTAAGCTCTGTTGTAACCTGGGGGCTCATACCAGCTCCTGCAGCATGGCACTCAGCCAGGGATGAATGGAACCCAGCCAAGGTGCCCCACTGGGGACGCATGGTACCCAACTGGAACTGAGTGGTGCTCAACTGGAGATGAGTGGTGCCCAACAGGGTATGTGCAGGATCCAATTGGAGATGAATGAAGATGAATGGGGATGAGTGGTACACAACAGGAGATGTGTGGTGCCCAATTGGGGATGTGCATTGTCCAACTGAGGATGAGTGGTGGCCAAGTGGAGATGTGCAGTACCCAGCTGGAGATGAGTGGTGCTCAACTGGAGATGAGTGGTGATCAACTGGAGATGTGCAGTACCCAAGTGGAGATGAGTGGTGCTCAACTGCAGATGAGTGGTGATCAACTGGAG
>NW_024962269.1:31890-55915 GCF_019238085.1 Lagopus leucura
TGGTGGTCAACTGGAGATGTGCAGTACCCAACTGGAGATGAGTGGTGATCAACTGGAGATGTACAGTACCCAACTGGAGATGAGTGGTGCCCAACTGGGGAAGTGGGGCTCCCAGTGGGGCATGAATAGTGCTCAAGAGGGCTGAGTGGTGCCCAACTAGGGCTGTGTGGTACCCAATTGGACATGAGTGATGCCCAAATGGGGACTTGTGGTACCCAACAGGGATGAGTTGTGCCCAATTTGGGTGGTGTCCAACCAGGGAGTTGTGCTTCCCAACTGGGGATGTGTGTTACCCAATAGGGGATGTGTGGTTCCCAACTCTGGATGCGTGATACCCAGCTGGGAACGCACAGTATCCAACTGGGAATGTACAGTACCTGACCAGGGATGTGTGGTACCTAGACAGAGATGCTTGGATGCTGCTTGCCAGGTACCTACAACCCCACATCCTTCCCTCCCAGGAGGCTGCCTGATTGCCTGGCTCCCTCATTAGGATGAGATCTCCTGGAAAATGGGTAAACAGAAGCATGTGAATGAAGCGCTGATTGCAATCAGCGGGGGCTGAGAGTGCTGGAGGGCCCACGGCTGCTTCCAGAGAGCTTCCCAGGGCAGTGCTGGAGGGGCCGGATCCGCTTCCTGGGGCCTGGGTTTGCCTCAAGGAGCTCCAAGAGCGATGAGGGGTTCATCCCAATGCTGCTCTGGGCAGGCTGCCCAGGGCTGGGCCACCCCGTCTGTATCCTCACTTCATACAGCTGGAACACAGCTCTCACTCCTTCCCTTTGCTTTCTTCTGGAGCCCAACCAGCCCGGAACCCCTCGGGGTGCCCTTCTCCAGCACTTCATTTCAGGAACCACTTACATTCAGGCTGTGAATAATTCACTGGCTGCCCACAGTGGGTGCACCGCCAACCCCTAGACCTCAATAATTCACGTTTCCACCAGGGGTTGATGTGCTTCCCTTGGCCGCGCGGGCCGGAATCACTTCTGCTCCCCAGGAAAAGGGATTTAAGGCCAAATGCATCTCTTTAAAGCAATAACCCTTCTTTCAACCTTTAAAGCAAGGTGGAGGTTTGTTGGGCAGCCTGTGTGGCTCTGGGAAAGGTAATACCAAAGGGATCTCTCTGCATGGAACACAGCGAGCTGAATTCAGTGGCTGTGGCAGTGCTCTACTGCACGGCGCTCTGGAAAAGCCAGGGAGGGCCTGAAGAGAAATGTGTTTGAGTCGATTGAAGTTAACTTTGTTGGGCATGGGGCCAAGCCCCTCTTTAAAGGCTGTTTGCTGGAAGGGTGGTGGATTGCCTGCAAAAATACATTTTTGGTCACTTTTTAGCCCAGTGCCATCAGACAACCTAACTACATGAGCCATGTGTGGGCAAGCATGTGCAGGGGGAGGTTGGAGGAGCTCCTAGAGGTGTAGAGGTGCTACAGGGGCTCTGTCCTGTCCGGAATTTGGATATTTGAGAAGGACACAGAGGAAATGCCCTGCTCCTCCCCACAGCCTGCCCAGCACAGGGCCTCTTCCCAGCCGTCCTGTACAAGGTCTCGCTGTAGCATGCAGAAATATCTACCACGCTGCTATTGCCTGCTGTAAAATATTCTGCCTGCATCCCAGCTCTCAAGCAGCCCCCAAGGAGGGCTCGTCAGCGACTCGCTGCGGAGCTGCCAGGGGGAGGAGGCAGCTCGTTAGTGCTGGCACATCACCCACTGGGGGCATGGTGAGGGGTCTGGCCCTACAGCACAGGACATATCCTCCCCCTGGGCCATGCAGACCCCTGGCTGGGTGACTGGGGGGGATGCGGGTCTCTGCCCCTCCCTGCACATCAGCTTCTCTGCCATCGTTGCTATTCACAGTGAGCCTCCTGCCCTACTTGCATCCAGTTCATTTCCCTGTTCTGAAATAAAATCTGACTCCAGGCCTTATTTGGTAAATAGCACTGGGAGATGCGGGGCTCGCTCTGTTTGCTCCTGACAAGGCTTTCAGGATCAGGGAGGCGAGATGGCAAGAGAGACAGATGAATAGGATGCAAAAGCAGAGCAGGAAAATAAACACGAGCTCAAGGGAGGGTGGGAGAGGAGGATGGGTGCCACAATCCCAGAGCAGGGCAGCAGCACCCAAAAGCAGCCAAGCTCCAGGTGCACAGGGCTGTAACCTGTGTCTGTCTCCAGCTGTCAGCGCTGTAAATATCTCGGATGCTCTTAATGCTTTCTAACGGTGGAGGTGCTTGAAACGCAGCCCGCCCGGAGCCAAACCAACCTATTGGAGGGCTCGTAAATATCCCCTCTGTATTTCTTCTCTGTCAGACGGCGGCAATAAAAAGGGAGTGAGAGGCACAGCCTCAGCATCTGGACCTCAGCCTCCTCCTGCACGGTGCTGGGATGGCTGGGAAGAGGTGATGGCCAACAGGGACCCCATGGCGCTCTGAAGCACAGCATCTCCCCTGGGCTCCTGCACAGCCCCGTGCTGCCTCTCCCATCCTTTTCCCATTGCCTCCCTTCAGATCCGCCCCTTGAAGCGCAGCAGCCCTCACAAAAGAGTCGGTGTCCTCGTTCTCCTATTTTTGGCAGTTTCTCATCCAGCTCCACCAGGTCGAAGCAAAGAGCGGAGATGAAAGCGCTGCTTGCCACTGCCGTGCCTTTGGGGCTGGGGACAGCTATTTCAATTCCTGGTGCTGTGCAGGGGGTTGTGGTGATTCTCAGGGCAACTCATCCATCCTACCCTTGCCTTACAGGGCTGGGAAGGCTCTGCAGCCCAGCCCTGGGTTTTTGATGGCTAACAAGCTCCTGCAGCCAGAGGAGAAAAGACAGAGGGGGAAAGTGGGGAAAAGCATAAAGAAACAGTTCTCTTCTAACGTTTCTCTTTTCTTTTTCAGCATGAGCCCTTCCGGGAGGAGGTCTTTAAAATTAATAATGTTCTTTCTTTCTCTCTCTCTATTCCCAAGACTCCTGGGTTAAATTAATGAAACGTCAAACACTATTAAGTTCTGATCATGTGTTTGTGATAATGAAGGACCGGCTCCCAGCCAGTGTACAACTCTGAGCTGTCCCCCCCCCCCCCCCCTCCCCGCTCACTTTTGCTCTGATTAAAACTCCCTTTATTAGATTTGCTCTTTCATCTGCTCCCTCTGATTCCTCTCACAGTGCAGGGCTGGGGGAAGCCGTTTGGTGCAGAGGAGCACTTCGGGTTTCTGAGCACTCTTCAGCTCATCTCCTGCTGCGTGCTGTGCTGGGACCTGAGCCCACAGCCCTGACATCCCCCAGGGCTGCACCAGCACTGCTCCGTGCTCAATTGTAGACTCATAAAATCATAGAATGGCCTGGGTTGAAAACGACCACAATGATCATCTGGTTTCAACCCACTTGCTGTGTGCAGGCTCGCCAACCACCAGACCAGGCTGCCCAGAGCCACATCCAGCCTGGCCTTGAATGCTTTCATGCATTGGGAGCTGTGGACACCCTGGGGCTGTCCCAGAGCAATGCCATGCCCATGCCCAGTTCAGCTGCACTGAAAGGCTGCCCATCGCCCACCTGTGTCCCCGTGATGGCACAGCAGGGCTGGCAGCTGTCCTACAGTGTGACCCCAGGTTCACACCCGCCCGTCCATCAGCGTGGCAGCAGTAATTTGCAGCTCCATTAGCACTGGGAGCCGGTGCATCGGCCTCGCAGTGTGCCCGTTTGATAAGAGGCAAGTTCCACCGAGTAATGAGCAGTAATTGGATTTCAGGGTTAACCAGCTTGCAGCAAAAATAGAAAAGAAGGGAGAGCCATTGGATATTTCTGTTCTGGCTCATCAGACACTGGAGGTTTATCTCTGCTGAGAATAGCACAGCGGAGGTAAAGTTATTAGTGGCCATCGGAGCATGGTGATACCATCTCCCGCCTGTGCTCGTGGGGTGAGCCCGTGCAAAGGCCTTGTGGCCATGGTGGGACCTGGCAGGGTGGCAGTGGCATGGGGCACAGGGGGCACCAAGGCTCCGTGTGTCACCGAGAGCACCCAGGGAGATGGATTTGTATGGCAGCAGTGCAGAGCGCTTGTCGTGGCTGGGGATGGAGAGCCTGGCTTATGAAAGGAGACTGAGAGCACTCGGATTGTTGAGCCCAGCAAAGGCAGAAAAAGCAGTGATATGATTGCTTCCCATAAATATACCAAGCAAGAAAACACCAGGTACAGAAAAGAACCATTTAAGCTAAAAGACTGTGCTGGCACAAGAACAAATAGGCTTAAACTGGCTGTTGTGGGCTAGAAATCAGAAGAGAAAATTTTAACCATGAGAGCTGCGGCACTGTAGAGAAAAAGGAGGAAAAATACCTCAATGCTTTGAAAATGGCATGGGATGGGGTGTGGAGGGAGGAGGAACACAGCAGAGTCAGAGAAAGGGAGGGCGGTGTGTCTGTCCCAGTGCTTCAGGGTGCATTGATGCAGGGTAAGCAGCCCCAGGAGGGCTCTGGGGACCCCTGGGTGACACGGGGTGCTGCCTAGGTGCTCCGCAGTGCCCCATGCTTACCAACTCAGTGTGACTCCTCTGCCTCCCCCAGCTCTGGCAGGCTGCTCTCTGCGTCCCCTCGGCGTGCCTTGGGGTTGAGCAAACACGTGCACAAAATTACCGTGAGCTCCTTCTGTATTCTGGGGCTGCCTAAAGGGTTGGTGAAGAATCTGCTGATTAGGGCTCTAATCAGCTTCAAGAGCAGGTAATTTCTCAGCTAGAGATCATCTCCAAACAGGAAATCAGATTCAGGAGAGTGCTGCTTTATGCATCATGGTGGACCGGAGCGAAGCTTGTTGTGATAACAAGTGGAGCTGGAATAAGAACGTCATTGCTAATGTTATGCATTAATTGCCTTACGATCCTCCTTGCAGGTGCTTTTCCTCACTTATCCCGGTGCCAATGGGGCGGGAATCATTCCAAACCCAGTCCTGAGCGCTGTGATGCACAGCACCGAGCGGTGAGGCTGCTGGAAGGAGCCCCAAAGGTCACAGCAGCACGGGACCGGCTGGTGCGAAAGGGGCACGGCACGGCACGGCCCCCGCGTGTCCCACAGCGATGGGTCTTACGGACGAGTGCACGAAAAAGCAGAGGCGGTCTTGCAGAGCCATAGCCAGGGGTGCGGCTGAGCCCCGACGCCTCGGCGTGCCCACGGATGCGAAGGGAGCAGAGCTCCCACCGTTGCGCTGAGAGGTCGGGGCTCCACCGCAGCGTCCTCCCGGCACTCGGGGCTCCACACGGCCGGCTCTCTCCCTTTAAAGCCAGCCCGGCCGCCCCGCCATTTGTCACCGGGGCCGGGCGCGGGAGGCGCGGGGGGGGTGGGGGGGGTGGGGGGGGGGGGGGGGGGCGCGGCGGCGGCGGCGGCTGCGGGAGGTGCCCGGCGCGGCGGCTGAGCGGAGCCTGAGCCGCTCTGTGCGGGGCCGGCCGCAGCCGGAGCCGCAGCCCCGGGGCGGGAGCTCGCCCCCGCCGCTGCCGCGGTGCCCGGGGAGCGCGGAGCCGGGCGGAGCCGGAGCGGCGGAGGATGCGCCGGGCCCCGCCGAGCCCAGCCCAGCTGCAGCGCGGCGCCGCTCGCCCGACCGCCCAACGGAGGTAAAACGGAGGTGGGAGATGGGGGTCCGGGCGCGGAGGGAAGCGCCGTGTCCCCGGGGAGCTGCCGGGTATCCGCGGGCGGGGGGGCGGGCTCCGCGCTGCCGGCAGCGGTCCTTGCTTTGGGGACCCTCTCCCTTGGATCCCTTGGAGGCGGGTAGGGTTCCCGGAGGATCGCGCCCGGAGCTCCGGGACCGGCGGCTCGGGGACGGTGCCCCCAATGGCTCTTGATCCGCTGCCATTCGGTGTTGCAGCAGCAGGTGACCGCCCTGCTCGGCACGCGTCCCTTTCCCAATGAGGGCGAATCTGAAGCTGCCCCCTCCCCTCGTGCTGCCCGCCTGGCACGGCAGCCCACCACCGCAACGGCGACCCGAGGGCCCCAGGGATCGGCTTTCATCCGCTGCGCTTCTGGCGGAGGAGAGAGAAGGGTTTAATTACCCTCCCGTGTCAGCTCGAGAGAAATCTGCCGGGACACAGCTCTTGGCAGGTGCGAGATAACAGGAGGGTTTCGTGCACGGGAGGCTGAGCCGAGAGCAGCTCGGTGGTTTAATTGGCAGCTTCATAGCAGGGTATGGAAGGTGGTGCGGGCTCCAGTGGCAATCCTATTGGCACAGCTGGCAAAGGAAGGATGGTTGCTGTAGGCTGGGGGTTCTCTCAGCGCGTTCCTTCGGTGCTTTGGGGCTGGATGCAGAGCAGGTGCTCTGGGCTGGTGGCACAACATCACATCGGTGCTGTCCTCTGAGGGCCGGTGCTCTTCCAGCACTGCTCTGCTTCTGAAGCAGGCAGCTCCCCGGGGAGCCCTCGTCCTGCTTGTCAGGAGACAGTGCGCTGCATGGGGCACAGGGGAGCTGACAGTGAGCAAAGCACCTCCAGAACCTGGGCTCTGCACAGCACTCTGTGAGATGGAAGGTTGGATGAGCTCAGGGTCCATCGAGCATCTTCTGTCCTCCTCCCACCCAAATCCCTGAGGTGCTGAACCAGCTCTTGACATCAGCATCTGAAGGGCTGCAGTCCCGCAGCCATGGGGAAAGCCTCTCCCCTCACCCCACCACGGCTGCAGTATGGGGATGTATGGATCAGCTCCTCCTCCCCGTCCCGCTGCTCCCTGCTCCTCGTGCCCCAGAGCCCAGGTGGGAGGCAGGAGGTCTGCAGAACCCCCAGCTGTGGTACCCCAGCACAGCCGTGTCACCACCACGAGGATGCCTCTCTGAGCCCTGAAGCGGTGCAGTGCTGGGCTGGGACGCACCAGCAGGAGGTGGAAGGGCATCGTACTTGATCTTATCCTCCATCCAGATGTGCTGAGCTATCCTCTATCCTCATTCCTGAGCTTTCCCAGAGGTGCATGGGGCAGATGTTGTGTGTGCTGCAATGCCCCCGAGCCCCCACTTGCTCGGAGGTGTGAAGGAGCTGGTGAAACTGGGTGAAACCGTGGTGTTTGGTTGTTGTAGTGATGCTCATTGCTTTAGGGGCTGGGAGGTGCAAGTGGTTGTGCAGTGGAGTGATGGAGCCAAGCAGCCGTGGGGCAGGCTGGACAGAGCACGAGCCAAAGCCACACTCACTGCAACAGCAACAAGCTTTTGATGCCACCTGTGACGGGAGCATATTTAGACTTGATGTATATCCCCTGCTCTGGCTTTGGGCTTTGGATCAAGGCGTAAGAGCTTTTGACGCATGCACACAAAATAATGGAGGGAAAAAAAAAAATTAAAACCACAATCCTCAAAATGTCTGCAAATCCAAGAGCTTATCCTCACCCCGGGTAGGCAAAATTAACCAAGTGTAGGATCAGTAAATCAGAGATCAGCCACTTTCATCATTGAACATAAGAAGGCTGTGAGCTCAGCTGGCACGGAGCACTGAGACCTTGCAGGGCTGCGAGGATCCAGCACTGCAACCTGCTCCAGCACCTGCAGGTAGGGCCAGGCTGCCACTTATAGGGCTTTTTGGGGGGAGTAAGCGGAGTGGGAGCTTGGGCAGGCATTGAGGCTAGCTGCAGCACACAAGCCAGACGGCCTGCCATGCAGTGTGGTTTATCAGAACAAGGCAGCCTCCACCGTAGCTGAGCATATGCGGGGCACACGTCGGCAGCAGGGAGGGGATGGGCTGGCATCTGTCCTTCAGATCCGTCCTTCTGCTACACTGAGAGTGTGCCCAGCCTGGGCAGGTGGCTTCCCATCACCTGCTTGTGGCTCGGGGCAGTGCCAGCTCCTGGAGCACCCGCGCTGCCGGAGCCTGGGGTCAGGCCAGTCCATCTGGGGATCGGTGGCGTTATCTCTTAAATGCCTTTAGGTGAAATGGGATGGCCGGGCTGATTGGATTGCACTGTGTAATTAATTAGCTGGGTGCACCGTGCGGGCAGCAGCTCCGGCGGGATGAGCAGTGGACCTACCAGGAGATGCAGAGCTCCGGGTTCCTTTGCTAACAAAGCCAGACAGGAGTGAGGTGCTGCTGCCAGCACCTGGCACATCTCCAGGCGAGTCATCCTGGGCTTCATAGAGCTGTGGGGTGGGCTGGGAACCCTGCCCCTTCCCACAGGGACCAGGGCCTGCCACACTGCCTGGCCCTGCCAGATGTTGTGGTGCTGGCTGCGCTTCGCTCGGCTCCGTTGCCTGCTTGTAGCAGCAATCCGTATCCTTAAACGGAAAGCATTCCTCTTAGGTTAATTGTTTTTCTTCCCTTTGTGTTTACTGTGGGGATTAATAAGGAGCCACAGCGTAAGGAAAAGCTGAAACGGCTGCTTGTTTATTGTTTAATTTAGGGAAAATGCTGCTGATGGCTGGGCTCAGCCTGCCTGGCACTGAGGGACCAGACTGACAGTGCCTACGTCCCACAGGCAGCATCCCTGGGGCTGTCCAGGAGATGAGGCATGCCTGTGCCAGTGCCTGCAGGTGTATGAGGGCCCGGGGAAGGGCTGATTGGGTGCACCCTCCTGCAGTGCAGGGACTCCGTTCTGCTCGTAGGGGATCTGTCTCCAGCCCTGGGACGGTGACAACCAGGACACCTTCTAGGGCTGCAGCTTCTCCTTTGTCTGCTGGGTGCTTCTGAGGTTGGAGCAGAGCTGGTTCCACCAGTGGGAGCTGGAAGCTCTTTTCTGCCCTGAGCTCCCTGTGCAAGGATTGGGCTTGTTGAACTGCTGCTGTCAGGGTGTGGTTCAGCATCCCTGATGGCACAGAGGGGCTCGGAGAGGACAGGGCTGGTTGCACGCTACCCAAACAGCCCAGGGCACCGCTGAGGTGCCAGAGGAGAGCCTTGTGCAGTGAGGGCTGATACTGCTTGGAAAACAAAGCACAGCATGTGCCAGCTCAGCCTAGCCCACAAAGGAAAACCACGTCATTTGTAAAAGAAAAGCTTTTAAAAATAGATCTCATCCTTAGCAGAGAACTACACTCGGGAAGAGTCAATGGGTTCTGTTTTAAGAGTTGGGAAACAAAGCGCCTGGGGAGCTCTGCAAAGGAATCTCTTGGTGTAGAGCTCCCAGTGCCAGCTGGGGCTCTGTGTGCATCCGTGCCAGTGGTGCACACAGCCTGGTGTTTGCTGGTGTTTGCCTCTCCTGCCTGTATCCACGGGGAAACTCGGTTTTTAGGGATGCTGGCTGTTCTGGGGCTGGCCCAGCACGTGGGCTGAGCTGCTTTCCATGAGCATCCAAGCTCTCCTGAGCAGAGCGCTGGGCAGCCCACTGGCAGCTGCTGCACTGCTGGTGCTGGAGCCGTGCTTTGAGTCTTGTGCACCCCTTTTTTTTTGGGGGGGGGGGGGAGGGGAAGCAGAGCATCCTTGGTGGGCAGTGCTGTGCATCGTGCCCTGCTTCTCCTGTCCACCCCCAGCAGGAAGGAAGGCAGCGGTGCACCCAGCGGAGCCTGCCTAATTTCCCTTAATTCACTAAGGAGCCCTCTTGTTTGCCTCGGCTCTGATTAACGAGGCGCGTCTCACTTTGACAGCGTGTCACAAGCAATAAATTCAGGCTGAGCTGCTGGGCGGCAGGGACGCCCTCGTGTTCCCATCTCCCCGCTGCCGGCTCTGCCTCGGTTTGCACCCCAGCCCTGCAGCAAGAAGGGGCTGGCAAGGTCGGGTGTGGAAGAGGCTTCCTGGGGGGCTGCTTTAGCCACCAGAGCCTTGGTGGCTTCTTGTGTTGTTTGCCCAAGTTGGAAATGTAAAATATTCCACCAGGGAATGGATGGAGAGATGTTCAGTGGCTGTGGTCCCTGCTGTGTGTTTGCAGGGTTGGGCCTTTGTGCAATGATTGTGGTGCAGGTGGGGGGTAGCAGGAGAGGGCTGTGCTGACCCCACCGTGCTAGGATCAAGGGACAAGGGATAAGGGACAAGGACGTGCCCTCTCTGCTTGCCCTGTCCTCACAGACCCCGTGAGACACAGCAGGCTGGCGCTGTCACCTCCGCTCATGTGTGCTTGTCACCTCATGCTCAGTGACACCAGCCTGCTCTCATCCAAAGCCATTAAGGGACTGCACAAGCTTTCTAATCAGCGATGGGAAGCACCACCTATTAGCACTGCTCCTCTTTGTGTTCTTGATGGATTTTTTTGAAAGCCTTGCTTGCAGTGGCTCTCCGCTGTTGGCTTTTGTTTTGTCCTCAATAGCTTGTCTAATAAATGCCATTATCTCAGGCACAAATCTCCTTCATGTCTCAATTCCGAGCCCCTAGCGATGGCAGAGTGGTGGCACTTTGAAAAGGGGCACTGTTAGGGCTGCCATCAGCTCCCACACCTGTCCTGGAGCAGATAAGGACGGAGCACACGTGGGCACACAGCATGGGATTGGTGTGGGAGCAGTGATGGCAGCAGTCCTCGCAGCACCTGCCGCCCCCCTCGTTAGAGACAGAGCACTAACGATCTAAAATCCTCTGTAATTCCAACGACTGAGAGGGGTGAGGAGTGAAGGGTTGCAGGGTGAAGCCATGAGAAGGAGTTCCCTGGAAGCTTTGCTATAGACTTTTGCAGAGGTGCACTGCAGCTTGGAGGAGCTCTCTGCAGCCAGCACAGCAGTTGGGTGCCTGCACGGCTGCACGGGGCTGGCACCCGGCTCCTGTCCTCCCTTTTAGCACCAGCACTTCAACCTCCCAGCACTGAACGCAGCACAGCATTTTGTTTAGTGGAATTTTCTCTCTCTTTTTCTTTTTTTTTTTTTCCCCCAGCTCATATCTTGCATTTTAAAGCACACACGCCATGCTCGCAGCATCCAGACGTGCTCTCTCGGCTTTCCCCCAAACGTAATTGCTTCCAAACTGCAGATAGTTGGCAAAAGCAATTTTCTCTACATTAGGGAAGGCTCCGGCACATCCCATCCCTCTGCAGTTGCTCTCCCAGCCCTGCCTTCTGTCTGCAGCTGTATGGTGCTCGGGGCCTCTGTAGTCCTTCCCTTGCTTTGCCTTCCTCTGTGCTGAAACTGGGGATGTTGTGTTGCCCCTTGTTCTCCCTGGATGGCTTTTGTCACCTCCTGACAGAGGGCAGCCTTTGGCTGTGCAATGGTTGTGCTTGGCCTCAGCTGGACTTGGAGGAGCAGGACCTCGTGCCAAGGACCAGATCTGGGATATGGTTGTATAACCAGGATAAGTCATGTGTAAATGCACCTAAACCAGCTCTGTGCATGCTGCAGCCTCCCTGTCCTGTGCTGAGAACCCTTGGGTGCTGGTCTGCTTGGAGGAGAAGATGGGCACTTCCCAAGGATGATCTGTTCATTTCCAAGGGACTGGTGCGGAGGGGCAGACACTGGAGTATGCTTCCACAGTTGCCCATTGCTAGCAGGCTCGGTACATACTACAAGCAGAACCATAGAACCATTTGAGTTGGAAGAGGCCCTTAAAGTCCATCAGTGCAACCCCTGCAATGCACAGGGACACCCACAGAACGTCAGAGCCCTCCAGCCTGACCTTGATGTCTGCAGGGATGGGGCCCCACTGCCTCTCTGGGCAACCCGTGCCACTGCCTCACTGCCCTTAGTGTACAAAACTTCTTCCTTGCATCCAATCTAAACCTCCCCTCCACTACTCCCCTCGGGGCCTCAGACCAGGAGGTGCTGTTTGGTGCTGGTGGTTTCAGCTGCCCCTAAAGTCTGGTGCACTGTACCTCGTGTGAGTGGGTCTTCTTGCAGCTGTATCCTTCCAGCTGTGTAGCTACGTGCTGTCTTTATAGTGTCAAGCTCACAATGAGCTCGGGCAATTTGCTTTATAAAGCAACGCAGTAAATGTGTCAACACTCAGCGCATGTTTTTAATATAATATTTCAGATTGTTTTGAAAGAAGCCAAGATCCTCCTTTCCCTCTTCATTAGGAACGCTTTATGTGAAAGAGATGAACAATAGAGAGCGTGTGCCAGGGAGGAAGCTTTCGCAAGTATTTGTTGCTGCTGAGAAATCAGCTGCTGCTTACAATAAAAAACTTCAATGCATAACTACAGGGGTAATTAAGCAGCGCACGAGCTGCCAAGGGAGGCTGCTAGATCACTAGACAAGAGGTGATGGCCTTAAGTTGCACCAGGGGAGGTTCAGGTTGGGTGTAGGGAAAAACTTTCTGTGAAAAAGTGGTTGGGCACTGGAATGGGCTGCACAGGGTGGTGGTGTTGCTGTCCCTGGAGGTGCTCAAGAAATGCAGACACGTGGCATGGTTAGTGGGCAGTACTGGTGGTAGGTGGATGGTTGGAGGAGGTGATCTTAGAGGTCTTCTCCAACCTTAATGATAGCCATTGCTGGAGGTGGTAAGGCCATGCTTGACCGTGTCCATTGAAAAGTGAAAGTCCTGCCTCGAGGGCAGGGAGGTGAGAAGAGCCCCCAGCGGCTCCTGTCTCTCTGTGGGGTGGCAGAAAGATGATGTGATGGCTCTGCCAGGAGCTGCCTTGGGCTGGGTTTGCAAATCGTGCTCTGTTTAAGCCCAGAAATGAAGGCTGTGGTTTTTAACTCACTTCCCAGCAGGATCATGGGTGGGTTCTTCTGCCACTCTTCTGGCCTCCAGCTGGGAGACTTGATCTGGTTCCATGAGAAGGGTAAGATCTTTCGTGTGGCTGGCTGCAGTGCTCCGTTCTGACTGGTGCTAGTCAGAAAGAATCCAGCTGAACTGCTCTCCTCAGGGAAACTGGGTTCCTGTCTCTTCTTCCAGAGTTCCTTTCATCTTGAGACGGAGTAAACTTTCAGGGAAGCTGAAACTTTGCCTTACAGCTGGAGGCTGTGGCTGAGGGAGGATGGGGCTGTGATGAAGCAGCAGCTCTTCAACCAGCACAGCCCCTTGGTTGGGGGCTCCTGTGATGCCCGCTGTGCCAAGGAGCTGCGCTGGGACCTGGCTGCCCACAGATGTGTTGGGATGGAGGTGACCCGGAGCAGAAGGTCGGCATCCTCTTGTGTGCTCAGGACAGAAGGATTTGGCTTTTCTTCACTTCCTGCTAATCCTGCTGCTGAAATATTCCTCCTGCAGATCTGTTGGCTTTTTTTTTTTTTTTTAACAGCTCCTAAATGGAGAGTTTAAGCTCATTCTTTTCTTTTCTGTGAAAGAGGCAGTAAATCCTTTATCCTGGCTGGCTATTTCTGTGCGTGCATTTCCTCATTGTGCTGCAGCTTGTCGGCTGTGTCAAAGCCCAGAAGCCTTGGCCTCTGTTGGATTCCAGGTTGGATTTCTCAGTATTTAACAACACAGCCTCACTCGGACCAACATTTCTTTTCTCTCTTTTCGGTGTCTTTTTGCAAAAATACATGTTTAAAACAAGCATTGACAAAAGGGAGCAAGCAGAGAGGTAATGGCTTGTCAGCTCTGTCCTCAGCACGGCCTGGCCATGGATTTTGGCATGCTGGGGGATTAGCAGGTTTAGGAGGGTGGCTGCTGTGTGCTGTGCCAGCAGTGGTGGCAGAGCTTGTGCACCTCCCAGCATTGCTGTGGAGCCGTGCTGGTGCTCTTTGAAGGTGATCTGGGCTTACCACTGCGGCCATGCACCCGGCTGCTTGTGGCTGAACAAGAAGATAAACAATAGAAACTGTGATTAATTAGTGTAGCTAATTAGCGGGGTTCTTGGCCAGGCTAGAGCTTGAGGGTAGGGCATCAAGATGAGAGGAGAAGACTCCTCGTCTGTGTGCAGCTCAGGTAGCGCACCAGTCGTTCCCAAGGTGTTAATTACTGCACCCTAATTCGAGTCAGCGGAGTTGTCTCCGAAGCGGTGCTCTTCTTTGCTCTTCATTTGCAAATTTGTGCAAGGACCACGATCAGCAAATACATTTGCAGCAAGCGCGTGGCGGGCCTGGAGATTTGGAAGAATCCTTGGCAAATATTTGCCCGCCTTCGCGGCGATCCTCGCGGATGCTTCTCCCGACCTGGATGCTGAATGTGACTGGCAGCTCGGGGTAGGATGTCAGGCCTTGGGATGGGGCCAGGAGCGGCTGCTGCTGGACGCTGAGGCTGACAGCGTTTCCTTCCATCCCTTTGTCCCTCCCACCCTTTTGCTGTGCAGCACGTGGCTAACTTCAGATGTGACACACTTGACTGCATCCCTTGTAGGAGCACATCATTCCCATTAAAAGGTGGCTGCAGCTAAATGCCATTTGCTCAGCGAGGTCTGAAGCGGTGCCCTTTGGAGTGATTGGGAGGCACGGCCACTTTCCCGAGGACAGGAAACTATTTTTCAGGGCGCCTTCTCTTTATTATTAATTTGCTAAGCACCGACTGATCAACACTGAGATGCGAAAAGGAAAAAAAAAGGATGTGAGCTCTGCCACGGAGATCTCACAGTGAAATAAATGTATTAAATCATAGCCAGGCTGGAGATAATAGCACTGCATGCAAAGGTGAAGCTGGTCAGAGAGGAATGAAGGTGCTTTCTTCTCCATCAGGCGAGGGTCTTGCTGCTTGTTCAGGCAAACAGGAGGCGTTGTTCCAAGGACACCTCATCACTTATAAGGTGCTTGAGGAGAGCTCCCTGGCCATACAGGTCCACTGAGCTTTGTCCATTCCCTCCCATGAACGGGCACTTGGCTTCACTGGCATATAAATAACTTTCTGGAACCCATCCTTTCCAGCAATGCATGCCTGCCTCTAACTTGGGATGATTCTCCTTGCCCCTTTCATTTCCCTGAAACAGTTACGTAAGTCGGGTTTCTGCAAACTGTGCAGAGAGGGAAATACTTCCTGAGCAATGCTATTGCTATGATCATGGTTAATGAAGCTTCTGCCAGATCTGTCCCAAACTGTGCTTGTGTTGTTATGCTCTCCTGATATCCTCCAGCAATTACAGTGCTGTGACTCAGACAGTGCGTTTTGTGCCACAGCTTGGGGGAACCGCAGGCTGTCTCCTCCCGACCCCAGGTGCCCAACTAAAAAGGTAAAGACCTTCTTTAAAAAAAAGAAATTAAACCATTCCCCACTGGTGAGGATTGTCTGTAGTCTCTTCGCCGCGCTCAGAAGCAACCATTTGGACTTTTAAAATACACGTCAACCCGGGGCCACGAAGACGGCTAAAGTAAACTTCATTTTAATTGATCGATTCAGGTGGAAAATCTAATTTATTTGGGTAAACATAAGCTCTTAATTTCTGGGGGGAGTATATTTCGTTTTGTCTGTCCAGTCCGCTGCTTGTGCGTGCATGTGAGAGCTCTCAGGCATGAGATGGTAACTCGTCACTGAGGCTGGGTCCATGCCAGGCTCCAGGAGGAGGTTCGTGACTCAACAGGAGGGTCCTCTGCAACCCTCCTCCATCTGGTCCCTGGAGGAGCTGCTTGAGCCCCATCACTGAAGAAACCTGCCCTTGACCCCCAACATCTGGATCAGACAGAGATGTCTGGCTTTAATGGACCCCTTCCTTCTTCCCTGCCTCGTACCACTGTGGTGTGAGCCATCTTGGTGTGATGGCAGGGAGGCCTCGCGTCTCAGGTGGGCTGCCATCTTGATGTGACTGAAATGCAAAACTGGTAATGAGAGGAGATGGCCACAAGCTGTGCCAGGGGAAAGTCAGTTTGGATGTTAGGAGAAATTTCTTCTCAGAAAGAGCAGTCAGGAACTGAAATGGGCTGCCCAGTGACTCCACCACCCCTGGAGGTGTTCAAGAACGCAAAGACATGGATAATGGGCATAGTGGATGGGTTGGGGTTGGGCTTGGTGACTTTAGAGGTCTTCTCCAACCCTAACGATTCTGTGATCGTGGTGGGCCTGAAACACAGCCAAATGTTTGAATAGCAAATCGCTTCCTTGGTATGAAAGAGTCTGAAGAGATCTTTAGCGTCAAGGGCTGGCAGAAGTCATCTTGAGGAGATTAATCTGCAGGCTGGCATTCCCTGTAACTCACCCCTGTGTTGCGTGTGTCAGTGAAACTGAATACAGATGGCCATCAGAACCTGGCATCAGGGTGAGGCTCTCTCCAAAGGAGCCATGCCCAATTTATGTATTCCTCCTATAAAACTTGCAAGATTTTAGAAAAATGCAATTGCTGTACCCAGGATGATCCTCTGGAACAATTTCCCTTAATGTGGTTTTGATTCTAACCGCAACGGTCACAGAGACTCAGTGGGATGCCTGTTAGTTGGTGCAGTAGTGCATCTAAACAGTGAACTGAGTTGCAAAAAAGACTACCAGGAAAAGTTAAATAAAAACAACAACAAAAAAAAAAAGAAAATAAAAATAATGGAAATCAACTGATCAATGAACCAAACCACCTCAGCATTTGTATCTTTATTTGTATCGGTGGGAAACCCACGTTGTTTTTCTCATCCACGCATTGGTCTTTCATGTACCCAAGCTGATTCTACAACTAGCCCTGAGTCTGAGCCCTCTCATTTCAACAGCAAGGGTTTTGTTGTTCCCAGACTGGAAATTGAACGAGGGGCTTAGGATAATAATAAACAATGGTAACTTAACCATGGGCCAGCTTTTTAAGTCTGCAGTTCCACAGGAAACTATGTGACATAGCCCATGCCAAACGCTGATATTAAATTGCCCAGGGGTTCTATTTTGAATGCTGTTTCCCAAGTATGTCCTAGAAAAACAGATTGGACTCAAGTTTATGCATGCAAACTATTCAAGGATGAAAATTCAGACGAGTACTTGAGTAGATTAAGAGAAATGTTTGTAAGCAAGCAAAGCTTACACTTGTTTCAGTCTTTGTTTAAGGCTTGGGTTCTAAAATTTCTGGAAATATTCATAACATAGTGATGGGCTGGAAAGGAAGAAGTATGGAGGAAATATTAGCTGCTCAGTGTCTTTGTAGCACATCTGAGAAAGGAAAGGAAGGCAGACAAGCTACAAATTCAGCAATTAGAAAATGCATACGTCCCCATGAGCAAGAGTGGGAGTAGGACATCTGGCCGCCGAGGGCGACCAAGTTCAAACCCTCCTCAGCCTATGCATGCAGACCATCAATGCCATACTGCTAAGCAGCCAGGTGCCTGGAAATTCAGATGCCACATTTTTTCTTCAGGTACATGAGTGGTTGAGCACGTGTAGCACATGGCACACGTAGCACAGGGTGGCCTGAGGGACAGTGATGCTGCCCCCTATGACAATCAAACCCACACAGGCTGAGGTGGGGACTCGAGGCTGTGCTTTCCCATCCTGACACCCCCTGTGCCTTCTCCTCCACAGCACCCTGCACCTGGGAGCCATGAGCCACCCCCAGCAGCCGCAGAGCCGCCGGAGCAGCCCCCTGTGCCCACCCCCCCCGGTGCTGATAGCCCCTCTGCTGCAGCCCACGTGGTCCTCCAGAGGTAAGGACTGCAGCCGTGCTGCTGTGGAAGTGGTGGTCATGGCTAAGGGGGAGAGATTGGGTTTAGAAATCAAAATCTTGGTGCTTTAAGCTTGGAGATTTTTAAGCTTCTTTGCTAGAAAGCTTCCTGTCGCAAGCAGCGTTGGGTGTGTGTGTTAACGCGTGAGCATTGCAACTTTTCCATCTGCTGAGTGCCTTGTGTGGAGCAGCTGGGATGGGTAGGAAGATGTGGGTGCCTTGGGCATTGTGCAGGGAGGGCACAGATCCCTGCTGCAGGAGCTCTCTGGCCCGACCTGTCCCATCTCAGCCTCCCAAACCAATCTGGTTGGGAAGCAGGAGCTGGTTAGCACTGATGTCCTCAGCCATAAATATTTTGCCCTCTCTAATCCTCCCCGTAGCTCCAGCGTTCCTGCTTTCCTAAGAGTTATTTGACTCTTTGTGTTGTGCTTCTTAGACAAATGGCTTTTAAATAAAACCCTCTGCTAGCTCGTTAGGCCTCCTGTCCAGGTCACTTCCTGTGCGGGTGATTTATAGGGCTGCTTTTAACATTTTATTAACTTTAAATCGCTTGGGCCAGTCAATCGGAGTCCATCCCATTAGGTGCAGCGAGCAGCAGCCCATTTGAATCAGGCTGCCACAGCTTCCCCTGCTCTGAGAGCCTCTGCAGGGTGAGCAGAGGGGAAGAGCAGGAGGATCCTGATAGGGAGGAACAGATCTGGGAGGGATAAATGAATCGCAGAAAGGTTAAGGTGATAACAGAGCTTTAGATCATATCTGGGGAGCCGGCTTATCTCCTGCTGCTCCTACGTGATTTTTGGCTGTGGCGAGCTGGGCTGTGCAGGGATGGGAGAGGAGAACCAGAGCTTGGTGAGGAGGAGCTGGCTGTGGGCTGCTCCATGCAGGGCATCTCTGCTGAAACACCCCTGGTGATAGCACGTGCCCGTGTTCCTGCAGCAGTGCCTGCCTCCTTACCTGGTGCATGCATGAGCCCATTTAGCCCCTGGCTTTCCTCTAGCTTTCCCCCAGCCTGGCTCCTGGTATCCCACCTGCTCCAGCCTGCTTTGTCCCACCCAAACCTGCCCTGCAGCTCCTGGGACAGGAGCCAGCTCCAGTGCAGCCCCCAGCTGGGGGGTGAGCAGGGCTGAGCGCAGCCCCAGCACAGGGCAGGCTGCTGGGGGCCGGGCGAGCTTCGCCTGGGAATTCAGGCCTCCCATCAGTGATGTGAGGCTGCAGCAGCAGCTTTGATTATCTCTGGTTTTGTTCCCGCTCTCCCCCCGTGCCCTGTCTTTGTTCCAGCTGTGCTTGGAGATGTTATTCAGTGGAGTTTTCCAGCTCTCGGTAACAGGGGGGAAAAAAACGAACTCCTGCACAAGCCGAGCTAATGAGCTCTCTCTGGAAATAAAAGCATCCTGAGGACAGCCTAGCCATACAGAACAGCCTGTGCTCTGCAGCTGCTCTGGCCACCGCCTCCGAGCCACGTCCCAGTGCTGGGCATCCTATGGGGCTGTGACCTCCTGTCCTCTGCAGCCCTCACTCATTTCAGGCAGCAGGAAAACTGAGCCAAGGTTTGTTCCCCCCTGCCGTGGCTGTGCAGGGCCAGGATGCTGATTTGGGAGCATCCTTGCTGGATGTGCCTGCTGTCCCAAATGCTGATGCAGGTCCCAAACACTGATGCTCACAAGACAGGGCGAGGGGGGAACACACCTCCCATGGACAGGGATGGAAAGGGGTCTGGGTGGTGCCCTGGATCCCACTCCCAGGTATCCTCCCTGCATACATGCCAGGCGCAGGACAAGAGGGAATTTATCTCGTGACAGAGCGGGCACTTGAAAGCTATTGCTTCTGATGTGCCTGTGATTTGCTGAAACCTGTGTCTCCTTTGTTGTTCTTCTGTCTGTATCAGCCCCAGGTCCCAGTGCAAAGGGGAGGGGATGCGCTTCACCTGAGCTGTGATTTTGAGGAAGGGGCTGAAGCCTGACCCACTGCGTGGGCTCCAGCCTCTCTGCATGGTGCACAGGGTGATTTCCCTCTCATCCTTGCAGCTTGTCCCAGCTCTCAAGGTCACATCAGTGACCGAAGTGATGCCGCCTGCCTTTGCTGCACTGCTCTGCTGTGCCCAGCAATGGTTTGCAGGCTCCCCCCCCCTCCCTTTCCTCTTCTCATGCTCTACTTTTCCAGGCCTTCCCACTGCCACCGCTTGGGCAAACTGATTGAATTCAGGGAGAGCAGCTCTTTGCTGAAGGCTTAAATATGATGGTGTTTAACTCCTGGGTGGGAGCAGGGGCAGCAGGATCTCTGCCTTTCCAGGTGAGCACGCAAATCGCTCCCTCTGCCTCCAGTTGCTGCAGTGCCCGGCACACGCCATGCAGCTGGCAGAGAGGCTGCACCCTGTCCCCACAGGCAGTGCCTGCCATGTGCTCCAAGGGACCCACAAGCATCTGGGCAACGATGCATGAAATTCTCTGCAGGAATCCAGGGGCTGGATGGCACGTGCGGCACTGCTGGGAGAAGCCTCAAAACCAGCGTGTAGCCAAAGGCAAACGGAGGCAGAGCAAACAATAGCTTGCACGGGGAGGCTTTACTAAGGAGAAATAAATGTGAGGCAGCTTGCTGGTGTAAGCTATGAAGCAGTGAGGTTGGGACTGGTATTGGTCATCAGGCTGGCACCAGGACTGGCCTGCTCCGCTTGCACTGACTTTGACTTGAACAGCCTCATTAGTGAGGAAAGCGTCCCTGAGATAAGTTACTGCTGCTGTAACAAGTGCAATTATCTCCTTCTGCTGCTATTCTGGCTGTGGGCATTGAAGTTTGTTGCTATTATACCATTTCATTGCAGAGCTCTTGTGCACAGGAGAGTGCTTCCAGGAGAAAGTCAAATTAAAGCAAGCCTGTTTTTGGGAAAGAAGCACTCATTATCAGCTTGATCCCACTCGGTCATCTCATCGTGTCAGGATGGCTATGCCTGGGCAGACTCTGCCTGTCCCCTGCTCACTGCCTGAGCTTCATGCCAGCCGTTGGCACTCTGCTCTCCCAAGCCCAGCATTACTCAATGACACATCTCTGGGAACATGTAGTGGTGGCAGTGTCTCACTGGAGTGGAAAGATGAGGTCTGAGACTGTAGGAAGTATTGGCTTGACGTTTATTCCATCTTCTCATTCAACCTATCAAAGCCGTGAGGTTGAGACTCTGGCACTGCTGTCCAGAGCCGTGGGTGCCCCAACCCCCGCGGTGCCCAACGCCATGGATGGGCCCTGGGCAGCCTGAGCTGGTGGGGGCACCCAGCCTAGGGCAGTGGAGTTGGAACTGGGTGGGCTTTAACGTTCCCTCCATCCAAAGTCATTCTATGTTTCTCCATGAGAGCTGTGAAAAGCTCGCAGAGCGTGAGCAGGGGAAGCTTGCAGCTGAGTGTCGCAATAAGCGATGAGTGAGTGGTTAGGATAAGTCATCTGTCATAAAATCAGCCGGGAAAGATTGCAGCTTTTTAATAAACAAATGGTGAGCAGCATGCCTTGGTTTGAGGCAGGCTTACTTTCACAGTGATTCATGGATTTTTCCGCAAGGAAAATCACCTTTGCGGGGCTGGCTGGTGCGCGGGCGCCTGCTTGGTTTCATGAGTAATTCCCCCCACAGAAAGCACCAGGGTGTGTGAAAATGATGAACTCCTCCCCAGGCACCATGTGGCGTTTGGGGAGGAAGGGTGTGCTTGGCTGCAGCGCTGGTAATATGACCACATCCTGCTGGAGAGTCCCATGGAATGGGAGCAATGCCCAGAGGAGGTGAATCTGCACAAAGCAGAGCTGAGGTCTCTGAGTGAGGCCATCCTGGAGCTGGAGGTGGCTCGTTAGTTTGGAGATGGAACTTACTTTGATTTCTTGCTGAGGCTTTATTTATTTATTTGTTTGTTGAGTGTGCTCTACACTGGAATGGTGTAGAGATGCTAATTTGACCCAGACTCCAAGATTCCATGGATGGGAAAGGAAAGGTGGCATGATGGTGGGGGTGTGTGCAGGTGGAGTAGCAAAGTCCCCTTTTTGGCTTTTAATCTGGGCCCGAGGTGGGCTTGAGGGGCAGGTAGACATCAAATATCCCTTCTCATGAACGACTTTGAGTCAGAGCAGCCAAAGGTCCCGACTCTCCAGCTTCCCCAAGAAAGCAGTGTGTAGGACACTGCTTCTGCTGCATAGACTGAGTCCCAAGGAAAGGCCTCCAAAAGCTACCCTGTGGCATCTGGGATCCCATTTCAGATGCTTCCTTAGGTGTAGGAGACTTTTACACCTGCAAGAAATGGCACTCTGGATGTAGTGGGCAGGCAGGCCTGGCTGTTTGCATCCAGGCTATTTTGGATATACCCTCACAGAATTCAGCTCTGTTGCTCAGAAATGTCTTTCTAGGAGAGCAGGCACATAGTACAGGTTCCTGCTGGGGCAAGAAGCTGAATGCACAGCCTGGCCCACCGTGTAGGATGAAGGCCTGGGAGAACCACCCAACAGCGCCATCAGCCAAGGGGCTGGGCTGATGGGAGTCCCCAAGGCACTTTGCTGCTGGATCTCGGGTCTGGTGCCCTGTGTGAGGAGTGGTATGAGGTAGACCTCTTGATATTGAGGTGGTGGATTCACTGTCACTGGAGGTTTTCAAGAAACGTGTAGATGTGGCACTGAGAGGCATGCTGGTGATGGGTTGGGGTTGAACTTGGTGATTTTAGAGGCCTTTCCCAGCCTTAATGACCCGATGGCCTTTCTAAATGGCCAACGCTGATGGTGCAGAGTCACCAGGAGCCTTCAGAAGCTGGGTGCCCTCTGATCTCTGTGTGATCCTCTGATCTAAAGAGACATATGAGTGGCAGAGTTGAGAAGTCAGCCCGGAGGTCATTCCAGCTCCAGGCAGCATCCAGCAGGCTGCCACGCACCCTGCTGCAGTAACACCCGGAGGCATCACAGCTCTGCCCATTCCCCATCCCAGTGGCTGCTCCTTGACACCAGCAGGGCTGCCCTTGGCTGGATGTGTTCATGGACCAGCACACCACCTCCCTCCCCAACCCTCCCCACCGCAGTGCCCATCACGTATTCGTTGCAAGGTCCCTGTACTTCTCTAAGCCCAATATACTTTGAATTACTGCTCATCTATTCCTCTTGACATCCTCATGCTCATAACTAGGGAGCCTGCATTACCCGTTCGCACATCTGTCAAACTGCGTGTTCCTTGGCCATTTCCAGAGATACATAAAATTGCCCGTGTTTATGACATTATTGACAACCCACCCAGTCTCCTTCCCCCTCCCCAGGCCCGAATGGCTGCCTCGCTTTATGAGGATTGATATTTGGGCAGTAAATATTTTAGAGCCTCATCTGATGAGTGTGTCTGTGCGGGTGAATACATTTCTGTCTGAGGACAGATGTTGGAGCTATTTTCGTTGGGGGTGTGGGGCTCTCTCTCTCCACCCTTTGCAGCACCTCTGTCTTTCCTTGGCAGCTCCCAGTCCTGTTCTTGGGGAGCAAAAGGAGGGGAAGGGGCACACCAAGCAGCATGGTGGGAGCAACTGGGGTGGCTCAGATGGCAGAGCTCTACTTTTTGGATAGCTCCTCACTTTGTGGTCCTGATTTCTGCAGCTGGGTTGAGCTTTTATGGGCGAGGCATTCATCTTTCTCCAACCCATTGAAAGCTCCAGCGCCTGCTGTGCTGGAGGAGTAGGTCCAGCCCTTTGGAAAGCAGGGGAAAAGAAGCACAAGGCTTGCTGCGGTTTCCAAGCGATGTATTTTGACTCTGCTATTCTGGAAAGGCAACTTATCTCCAAAAGTTTGAAACCACACATGGGTAAACTTCTCTAAAGGGGAAACAATTTGAGAGTGGCGTGGTCTCAATGAGCTGAACAATTTTCTCTTGCTGAGCAAAGCAAAGGAGCCTGATTTCAGCTCCTACACAACATTCGCTCTCTTTTCCTTCCATGAGCAAAAAGAAAGCACTTCAGGGCGCCCTGGCTGCATCCATCAGGGTGCATCATGTGCAGGACGAAGGCTTGTGAAGGTGATGGGGGAGAGGAGGAAGCACTGAGCTGCTCCCTGGGGTTGGTACCTGGTGTCCATCAGCCTCAGAGCTGAGCACCGAGGTGAGGAGTTCAGCGGCGATGAGGGATGCCGACCTGGCCCTGGCCGGTCTGCTCTTTTGTGGCAATAGAGTATCTATTTATTTATGATTTCCGTGGGTGGTGTTTTGGATGATCTATTGAGCCGGAGTGAGATATTTTGAGGCACGGCGAGATATTTTAAAAGCATCTCATCACTCTGGAAATATCCACGGTGCGATAGCTGCGTATTAGTCATTCCGAAAGGGAGTGATTTCAATGAAAGAAAAAACATTTCATCTTGTCAGAGCATTTTCACTCACTGTCTGCCAGGCAGCTGCTGTCAGTCTTCAGCTTCTGTTGCTGGTTTTACTCTTCTCAGGCTCTGCCCTTTCATTTTTTAACAAGAAATAAAAAAAAATAAACCCCATAATGGATATCGGTGGATATGAACTCGTCAATTGTCAGCAAGAAAGAGCCATTCAAAAGATGCTGTAAAACCTCTCTGGATTATTTCCAGTGAGATTAGTCCTCCTGCTGACTGAGCCCATTTGGAAGAGGAGACTCTTCCAGGTGTGTAATGCACCCACCAAGATGGCACGAGGGATTTTCACTTTGTGGGAACCTGCCATCAATTGCCTGATACTCAGCACTACCATTAGGGAGAACGTTCATCACACTCTGCTGGTCTGTAGATGGGTTCTCCCTCTGCTCTGTTCTCTG
>NW_024962269.1:55925-78965 GCF_019238085.1 Lagopus leucura
GCTCTGCTCTCTGCTTTCCATAGCTCTGTAGATGGGTTCTCCCTCTGGCAGCCAACACGTGCTGGGAAGAAGGATTTGTCTGGGATGTTCTGATCCCATTTGATCATTCCCCATCATCAAGCTGGGGTAATTACAATGTAGTTACACTGTAAGTGCCATGCACGGCTGCCTTGTGCTATGTAATTGCCATTGCCTTGTGTAACTGGAAGATAACTGCTTAAATAAGTAAAAATTATCCCTTTGTGGTTAAATGCTCTGTTGGAATCGGGGTGGAAAATCACTGTGTTTACACCTAGATTCTTCTCATTTCATTTGCACGGTGGTTCTGTGAGGTGACCACACTGTAAAACTGCAGCTTCCTCTTCAGCTACTGTAGAGGTGGAAGGTGAGGAAAATGCTTTTTCTCTTTAAAGTACTGCGTGGCGTGGATATGGAATGCTCCATCCCTGTGGAGCACACCATAGAATGGCTCAGGGTTGAAAGGACCTTAAAGACCATCCAGTTCCACCCTTCCCATGGGCTGAGTGTCCTCCAACTCAGGCTGCCCAGGGCCCATCCATGGTCTTGGGCACCTCCAGGGATGGGACACCCACATCTCTCTGGGCTGTGTCCCCTCTCCAACTCTCAGAACTGCTTTGAATGCGGATGCTTATACTGAAGCCTGTTTCTCAGCTGATTTCGAGCCAGGTTGCCTTAGCTACTGGGTGCTGGCAGATACGGGTGAGAAAACACTGAATGGCCTTTCGGGGAGTTTTGGAGAAACCAGCAAAAGGTGACTCAGTGTCTCCCTGCAGTGCCACCTATCCTTCAGTCACCTTGCTGGGGCTGGGGCCACGTGTCTGCTGACCTGCTCTGCTCACTGGATGGTGACATCCATCCCAGTGGCTGAGGAGGGCTGGTCCCCATCAAGCCAAGGTTGGTCGTTGGCCAGGGAGGTGGCTGCACCATCTGGACAAGGCATGCGCTGCATCACGCTGCTGGTGGCGAACGCAGCCCCCTCTGTGCCCCCTGCCAGCCTGAGTCAGCACTGTGCTGCTGCTGTCATCGTGCTCTTTCCCTTTTTTAAAGGAAAAAAAAAAAAGAAAAAGAAAAAATCAGTATTTAAAGTATTTAAGCAGATGGGGAGCCACACAAAATACAGTCGGTGTGCGGATCGTGTTTCATGACTAACAAAATATGCCAGGTAGGCCATTCCACTTGAGATATTTTCAGGAATATAATCACTTTCACACATCTTCGTAAATTTGCCAGAGTGTTAGTTTTCCCCCATATGGATCTAGGAGGATACATACAGCATGTCATGACTGTTGCACAGCATCTTGACTGCCGTGTCTTTGTGTTTCCCCCCCCTTGGGCTGTAACTGCAGTAATTTTGTCTCCCCACTGCCCACGTGCTCATTGTAATTAACACAGCAGAGGGGTGGTGTCCTCACTCCTCGGAGCCCCCCACAGTGGCTGGGTTGAGCTGGGAGGTCCCAATGGGCAGCCAGAGGTAGGAGGGTGGTCACAAGGTTGGATATTAGGAGGAATTTACTCTCAGAAAGAGTGGCTGGGCATTGGAATGGGCTGCCTAGGGCGGTGGTGGAGTCACCATCCCTGGAGGCATGCAATAAACATATCAATGTGGTATTAAGGGACGTGGCCAGTGGGTGATATCCGTGGTAGGTTGGACTAGATGAACTTAGAGGTCTTTTCCAACCTTAATGATTCTATGATTATAAGGAGCCCCAAGGGCTGTGTCTTCCCCTGGGATTGAATTGGATATTCCAGCACAGCACTAGGGGATAAACAAATGCAAAATATTGTGAATTCATTCACTCTCAGCATTGGATTGTGTTCTTTCCTTTTTTTTCTTTTCTTTTGGTATCATGGAAAATTAAATACAAGGACCTGCTTTCTGCATGTTATTGATCTTTCACTCAAAATCTGGGCCCTTTTCCAGGAAAAATGAGCCCTTTTGTGAACAAAGAGACAGGCACCTTCCCAACAAAAGTCAGCTTTCAAATCCAATGTTCTGTGTGTTTGAAATCTCACGTTTCTGATAGGAGAATATGAGTTTCACTCAAATCTGCAGAGAAGTGATGCTGGAGGAGGGGGGAGCCTGCCCTGAGCGAACTGACGAGCGCTTTAATAGCGGATTGCTGAAGGGATTTAAAAGCAAACACAAAGACAGCCTTGCTGCTGGTTCCTAGCAGCTTGTTGTGAGCCTGCAGCGGGAGTCCCTGCTGGCAGTGGCCCTGCTGTCCTTGTCCCCTTGCTGTACAGCTCGCAATGGGGCTCCCCCAGGGCCTTGGTGCTTTGCATTCCCTTCCTTTTAGCATCTCGCCAGTTCAAACTCTCCTTACGCCCCCCTCCTTCTCATACTTTGCCAGTTTGGATGCTGAGCTGGTGCAAACTGGTGCGGCCATTCCTTTCCTTGGTGCACACCTGAGCCTGCTGTGCCACCCCACTGCTCCGCACCGCTAGCTGGGCTGAGTCTGACCGCTGCTGTCTCATAGGTTAAGTTCTTAAATCCCTGCAGCTCGTTTATTTGTTCATACGGCACTTGGGAATTTGCTTGGGAGGAGACGCGTTACGTTGGGCTGCGCTGCTGCACGGATGCTCTGCTTTGGGGCAGGGCTCCCAATGGGCGTGATGAACACGTGTTCACAGCACACCCCCAAAATATTATTTTTTTTGATAGCAGAAGGGTGAGGGAATGAGCATGGCCCCTGCAGCACCGTGCCCCCACGGCTGGCTCCAGATTTCCCCAGCTCGCTGACTGCTGCAATGGGTTGCACCAAGCTTGCCCAATGCTCCCAGCATTGGAGTTTTGCTGGGTTGGGGCCGGGGGCTGGAGATGGATGGCATCGAGCAGCACGCACGCACGGAGCAGACAGCTTGGGCATGTTCCAAAACACTTCCCACGCCCCCAGGCTGAATTGTAAGAAGCCGGGGCATCTGCACGTACAAAATGCTCTGGGAAAAAAAATAAAAAAAATAAAAAAAGGGAAAGGGAAAAAAAAAATCCTGAAGGCGGCACAGCACCCACAAACCAGTGTCTGTGTGCGCAGGGGCGTTGGTTTCAAAGGCTGAGCAGCTCCAGGGCTCTCTGCAGAGGGGCAGAGCTCAGGGGAGCAGCACGGTGCTGGCCATCGGCTTGCTGCAGGCCCATCCTCTCGTGGTGTGGGGAAATGGGAAGAGGAGCCTGAGCTGCCCAGGACCTGTCTGGGTGAGTGACTCTTCCTGATGTTCCTCTGGGGCAGTGCAGCTTGGAGCAGGGTGTTGTGGGGCTGCGTTATTCCCTGCAGGGTGCAGTGGGTTGTGAGGTGTAGTGATGTGATGGGGAGTTGGACCGTGTCCTGGTGGTCAGTCCTTGCTGGGGGGTGTATGGTCACAGATGGAAGCATCCAGGGCCTCTTCAGATCCTGGGGGAGCAGCTTGATGCTGCTGTGTGCCTGCTGTCCGTTCTGGCTGTGAATGCAGAGAGCTGAGCTGTGCTTGAAGCATCAGCGTGCTCTGCTGTCCTGCTGCCTGTGAGGAGGATGGGGAGCTGAGTGCTGGCATGCTGGGTGCCCCAGCTCTGCCTGCCTTCATGGACAACGACAGGTTGCTGGGGGTGCTCCCCTTGGTGCACCTTGCAATGGGCACCATGCCTGCCATGCCCTGGGGCTCTCCTTTATCCCGTTCAGCAGTCGGTTTGGTATTTTTAGGGGGAAAGGGAGACTGCTTGGAAAATCTGCCCCAGGGTGAAGAACTTTGCCAGTCCTTTGGCACCAGCAGCAGCAGTGCTCTCCAGGACATCCTCATCCTTCTTGGCCACGGATACATTCCCTCGGGAGGGAAGGGGCATCCTGCGCTGCTGCTGCTCAGGAGGAGGAGGCAGTGAGGAAGGCAGAGCGGGATGGGGCGGCCCCGCGTGCCCCGGGGGCCTGGTTCGTTCCTGCTAATTAGCAGCGTAACCAGCCATCCAGCAGCCGGGCTCCTGGCAGATAATTACCTTGCTCCGTGCGAGGAAGGGAAGAGAGAGACTGGCTGTCCACAGGGACTTGAGAACCCTCCCCATTCTTCAACTCATTTAGGAAAGGCAACTAAAAAAAAAAATACATATAGACGTTTTAACAAAGCTATTTCTGCCAGTCAGGCAGGCCAATTTGTTACCCAAGTGACAAACTTGATTTTACCTCGAGGAATGGAAGGTTTTTCTACCTTAGTTTTGGTTTTCATTCCCCAGTGTTCGGGGTGCAGTGTTCCAGGGCTGTGCTGGAGCCCTGTGCCCCCTCTCTTTGTGCCCTGGTCCTTCAGGTGGGCCAGGAGTTCAGAGCCCCCTATGCAGCTCATGTCCCTTTGGAAAGCTTTTGGTGTGACTTTATGGAGCGTTGCTTTGTGAGCCCTGCTGATGTAGCTGCATGCCTGGGTGTTGCATCCCATCAGCCTGCAGCACCATGCTCTGAGGGTAGGGATGCTCTCTGTGCCAGCATCCCTGTTTTCCTCCTCGTGGCCGTGGGATGCTCTGAGCATTTCACCATTGCTTTTTACAATGTGCTCCCTAAATATGGCTGCACTGAGGCCAGGCTGGCTCATGTCCGCTAACTCCCCCTGTGCGTTCAGTGCCTGGGTCACGTTCTGGGGGTCTCGCTTCATGCACCAAGAGGATTCTTCTGCAATGACAACGGCATCTGTTATTCCATCTGCGTCCGTCACTCCATCTGCTCTGGGCTGGCTGGGTGATGGAGGGGTTTCACTGTGCACCACCAGCAGCTCTTTGCTCCGCGGTGATCCCTCCTTGCCAGCAGGTGCTTTGTCTCCCAGCAGCCAGTCTGCAGAGTGGGAACAGGGACAAATTGGCACCCGTCACACTCCTGGCTTTTCGTCTTCTCGCCTGCCAGCCCCACCTCCCTTCTCTTTCTCTTTAGAGATTCAGGTCATACCTGGAATTAGGGCTCCCTGGACAGCAGAGGAACAGTGGTTAAACTGCTTACCATTGATCAGGCAAAGTAGTTTGGGGTTGTTTTGTCCACCCCCCCCAACCCCCTGCCCACAGGGTACTGTCAGCACCCTCTTTAACTCTCCTGAAATGCAGGCCCTGGTGTGCTCTCCTGCATGCTGGGGGTCTGGGGGAGGGAGGGGTCTGCCCTTGGTTGGCACCCACAAATTGCCAGCTGCTCCTGCTGCTGAGACCTTGCAAGAAGGCATTGTGCTCAGCCGGCTGCGTTCATCACGCTGCTCCAGCTGGGATCAGGCGCAGATAAGGCGATCAATAAATCCTCCTCTCAGCTGCAATGTGCTGAGAATATTTTGGGGAAGGGCACGGAAGGCACCAGTCCCTGGCCTGAGTGCAGGAAAGGGCTGAGGGAGGGCAGCCGGACAGCTCAGCTCGCTGCTGCTCTATGGCACAGCTCCGTACATGCCAGAGGGGAGAAGAAAGCTGTGCTGCTGTGCCCATCCCAGGCTGTGCTGCGGAAAGTAGGTCAGGCTGCTGTGCAGTGCCAAGCAGGACCCTGAGTGTGGCCACCCTCCCCGGGAGCAGATGGGAAGCACCGGTGCCGCTGGGCTCGGGGACAGCAGGACAGCATCCCCTTGTACTGATGCAAGGCTCCATACGCTTGATGTCAGCAGTTTTTGGAGCCTTGGGGCTCCTGGGTGGGGAAGGAGAGGAAGGTTGAGATGAGTAGCCTGGTTGCACAGCTTGGGCTCAGGCCAGGCTCGGGTCAGCCCATCAGCACCTCCAGAAGGCTCCCGAGCTACGTGGAGAGGGGAAAATGAAGAGGTGCTTTCATGGTAGAGGTGTTTTAAGTGCAAATCAGGAGCACTTGGCCAGCAGAGCCAGAGCAAAGCACTTTGCTGTAGCTGCAGGCACCTGTTGTGAGGTGGAAGCAAACTCAGAAATTGCCTTTGCAGCACTGGGTAGGGCAAGGTCTGCCCCAACGGTGCCAGGCGGCGGTGCGCTGCAGGAACATGGGGCCATCTGTGTGCCAGCCCTGTGCATCCTCAAAATGCTTGCCCTGTTTCAGCACCTGGGGACGTGTGTAGAACACTAGGATGATCCCAGTGCCCCCCCAGAGCTGGGGCACCCTCCCCTTGTTGCGGCTGGGGGACTGGTGGTGAGGATGCTGCAAGCCAGGCGGGGGATAAATTGAGTGTGTGTATCACGGGCAGGTCTGGGCTGTATTGATTTTCAATGAAAGGCTGTGTCATGAATTTTTCTCTCCCGCTGTATTTGCTGCAAAGGTGCATCTTGACTGCAAGCATTAACCGCTAACTAGAGAGCTCATTTTTTCCCCTTTAGGAGGAGGGAAGGGGGGAAAGAAAGGAAAAAAAAAAGAAAAAAAAAAAAGGAAAAAAAAAAGAAGAGTGGGTTTGCACACACTCCTTTTAAGCACATGATGGATGCAGTGGCTTTGCTAATCCAAAAGCAGAGCAGAAGTGGGTACGAGCGGAGGGAAGCACCGCGTCCGGCACTCCCAGGGATGGCTGTGTGGTGGCACGGTGCTGTGGCCCTGCTGTCCCCAGAGGGGCTGGGGGAGCCTCAGTGCTCCTCCTTACCTCCCCCCGAGGCCACTGGGTGAGCATAGGGGCATTGCTGCTCTGAGGCCCATAGGGTGCTGCAGGAGGAGTGGTGTAGGAAGGGTTAACGCCGGCGCCTGAACGGAGCACAGCCAAGCTGAAGTAGAGCAGTATGCAAATCTACCCACTTTCATAAACTGCTTAATTAGGCGAATGTTAATGAGACGTTAATTACTGTTGTGCCGGCGAATCCCACGGAACGGAGATTATGTTTCTCTTCAAACATCCAGTCTTAATTATAACTTGTACTTAATCCCGCTGCCCTGCCGGGGATGGAGCCGGCTGCTGAGGATGGGCGTCAACTCAGGGGTCACTCACAGCCCCATCCCTGTGTCCGGCCCCACAGCCCCCCAGGGACACGTGCCACTCGTTGTCCTTGTGCTGGCGAGGCCTCTGGGAGCTCCTTCCCCACCTCCTGCACTGGCGTGGATCCCCGGCGCTCTCTGTGGCTGCTGTGCACGTGTGGGTTTTGTTCAAGCATGCATCCAACCCGAGATTGCCGCTACAGAAACCAGAGCAATGGCCATTTCCAATTGTGACAGCTGTCACGTTACAGAAAGCACTCCTTGAAGTACTGCTTATAGAGGAGCAGCAGCCCCGTGCTGCCCGCAGCCGCCTCCAGTTGCTGGCTGCAACACGAAATAAAGGGCAGGGGAAGGAGAAAGGAGGGTCTGACTCAGCCTCATGGTTAGATTGGCATTCTCATGCAGGGAGCCATGCACTGGGATAAATCCATTCCTGCAGCGCCGTATATCTCCACTGAGTGGGAAGTTGGGGAATAAATGGATGCTCTTCATATGTTATTATGGCCTGACAGCGACGAGGCAGACAGCGGCGATGCAAAGGTGATTAATGAGAAAGTTTGAGCTAACGAAGTGTAGTCGTCCCTCATTACGGGAAAATGAGTTCCATTTACCACCAGCCATTGGGCTTGTAAAGTTGGGAGCGCTCTCTTCTCTTGCTTGTTTGTGTTTTTTAAATGCTGGCTAATTTATTTCCAATTTGCCTCTTGTGAGGGTGGGCAGCAGGGAGTGGCAGGCAGCACCATATCAACAGGGCATTCAATAAGAGGTGTTCTGGGATGGACCCCCAGTCCTCTCCCTCTGTCTGGTGAACCCCCAGTGTTTGGGTTGTGGGTGGCTGGGGCTGGTGTTGGGACGTTGCTTGGCTCAGGGATGGCCGTGGCTTGGTGCCACTCATTGGTTTTAGCCTTGCAGCACTGGAGGATTTTCTCTGCCAGATTTGGGGCAGGCTGGGCAGGATATCCTCAGCCTGGATTTTGAATGGTCTTATCGCAGCCATGCCCAGAGGCAAAGGTAAAGGCTGGGTCAGAGTTAGCTCTTCTCCGGCGCTTCTCATGCTGGGATTTATGAGCGATTCTCAGAAAAGCCAGCTGTGGCAAATCCCATCCTGTCAGCGGGGCAGAAGGGGATGGGGAGGTGAGGGCAGAGCTGTGCAGAGGGAGCTCAGGTCCATGCACATTGCTGCCAGAGCCTGCTGCCTCTGGTCTGAGCACCTGGGCTGGAGAGTGTGTGCATGGGGTGTGAGCAGAAGCTGTGGAAAGGCAGCAAGAGGCAGTGGTGGGGCTCCCCTTCCAGGGGGTTCAGTCTCAGAAAGGCTGTCACAGCCTCTGGTCCCCTGCGCAGTGCATGGGACACGTGGCAGGGCTGCTTCAGAGCACAATGTCTTCCTCCTGCTGCAGAGGGCTGGAAGGGGAACGCCGTGACCCAGATAAGCTGCCTCAGGTATGCAGCTCCAGCAGAGATGAGTAAAGCAGTGATGGTGCAGCGATGAGCTGGGGGAGAAGCTCCCAGCCAGGGCACCTGGCTTCGGCTGGTAACACCAAGTTGGGGAAGGCAGGGTGGGGGGCACAGGGAAGAAGTCCTTGGCATGACAGGGCCTGTGGGAACAGAGCCACTTCCCATTAGCTCCCATACTGCTCTGCCTTGCCTGCACTTACACCAATGTGCACGAGAGCAGAATGTGGCCCGGGCTCTCCAGCAGCCATGGAGATGCGGGAGGCCAGCAGCAGAGTGCTTAAAGGCTAATGAAGATGCACTAGAAAATGATGAGCTCTGCAAGCACTGTTCCTGTGTGCTGGAAATTGGGGTGCCGTGAAGTGCTCTAAGCCCTTAGAGCTCTCTTGAGGAGGAGCGATCTGCGTGCCGAGCGGTGCTATTCTTGGAAAGGGCGGCTTCGCTGACTATCATCTGGCTTTGCTGAGCTAGCTCTGCAGGTTGGCGCCAGCAGAAAGCATCTCCTGCTCGGCCGTTGCCAAGCCACCTACTTGGAGTGGGTGAGGACTTGTTTGCTCCTCATCCCAGCTGGGAGAAGTGAGCGTCCCTGTGGGAGGGTGGGAAGAGGGAGCAGCGCAGCGGCAGCTCCTGAAGGATGTCGGAGGCACGCTCAGCATCACCCCCAGCTCCAGGATTTGGCTTCAGTGGTCACTGTGTGCTGAGGGGCTTGGCCGAGGCAGTAAAGCATGCAGATAGAGCTGGCTCCATTTGGTACAGCCCCCCATGCACTCCTCAGTGCCGGACCTCTGCAACGTGGGCACAGCCCTGTGTTAGAGGTGGGTCTCAACCCCAGCCTGATTCCCCACTGCTTCAGGCTTTTTTGGCTCCCCAGGTTCTTCTATGTGGGAGCGAGGAGCCCGCTGTGCTCCCAAGCAGGGTGGGAAGCACCCTCTGGGCTCAGATGCTCAGATGCAGAGCTGTGCTCCTCAGGGGACGGCCCCCACCGCTGCCAGCCCTCCCGCTGCGCCGCGGATTCCCCTCTGTGCTGCCGCGAGCAGAAATCCCCGGGCCCCCCTGCGTCAAGCAGTTGCTTTGAGTTGAATTAGGGCTGAGCATTCATTTGTTGTACAAGGAAGGAGCTGGGATGTGTCCCTCTAGCGTTTGCTCTCGTTCAGACTCCGCCATAATCTCAGCGCGTCACTCGGCTCCGTCCTGCCCTGCGTTGGGTGTCCCCACCCCTGCTGGGTGCTGTCAGCACTCTGCTGCACGCGTGTCCCCAGCAATGGGGTGAGCACTGGTGTGCATGCAAAAATGGAACCAGGAGCCCTAAGCAAGCAAACAGCAGCAACGAGGGGATGTCTGCCTTGCTCCTGCTTTCACTCATTCCTTTCTTTCTCCCCTTTCTGAGCTTAATGCCTTTGCCCAAACACAGCCAGGCCATGCCCTCCACTTTGCTCTCGTGGTCAAAGGCCTTACGCCCAGCCTGGGAGTTGGGCTAGGGGGCTCTGCTACCTGTGCTTGGTGATGGCCCTGTGCAGCCCCTTCCCTTTGCTTGGTTCTGCAGGAGAATGATCAGCTCCATCAGGATTTTCCCAAACATTTCATTTCCGGCAGTCAGCACTGCACAGGGAGGAAAGCCTTTCAGAGAGAAGGTTCCCAGCCAGCTCTGATCACAGGCGGTGCTGGTGGGCATGGGGGGCTGCTCTCTGCCAAGGGATTGCACCGGACGTGGAGGGGTGTGATTGCACTGCCCCACTTCTGTGCCTTGTGTAACCAGTGACAGGCTACAGAGAGCCTTCCCCAGCCCTCCAAATCAGCAGGAAAAGGTTAAAAAATTCAGCCCTCCCCCCCCAAGGGGGGAATTTTGGGCAGCCCGGGGTGCTCCGGTGGAAGCCACCAGCCAGACCTGACTTGCTTTTAAAGATGCATATTTTTTACTCTTGCATTTTTCTCTTTTCTCCCCTTCCATTTTCCATCCCCACACATTTCCTTTAATTCTCCCCCCCTCCCATTCCCCCCCCCTCCCTCCCTCCCCACCTTCCTCCTCCTTTTCATGAGCTATTTTCAAATGCTGGGAAGGGTGAGATCCGGGGAGAGGAGGAGTAGCTGAAAGAATTTAAAAAAAAGAGTGGTGAAATTATTTCACACATTTATGGGGGGGGGGGGGGGGGGAGAAAAAAAAAAAGGGGGGGGTGGGGGGAGAGAGAAGAGCTCCGGATCCCACAGGACACAAAGCAAAGCTTCATTCATTCCCTTGCCGCCGTGCCGTTCTGGCAGCAGGTAGGGATGTTGGTGTGTGCACAGCCCTACGGCTTTATGGGGTGCCTTGCTGGGAGCTGGGGGAGCAGATCAGCCCCAAAAGGGTATCCTGAGCCTGCACTGGTGCTGAGGGGAGAAGGGAATGGGATCTGCTGGGAAATGGATCCTTGGTCCAAGCAAAGCACTTGGCCACACGTCGGGGTGGAGAAGCATTGCGTATATTGCTGGCTTCACCTGCTTGTTTCTTCTGCTCGGTGCCACAATGACAGCGTGTTTGATGGTTCCTCCTGCTTAATAAATAGGATTAAGACCAGCAGCGGTAGCACTCACTGAAAATTAGGAGTTTCAGGTACGATAAACTCTTTATGTGGCAATATCTCCTTACACTCACTTGTTTTTCCATTTAGGAAACTGGAAGTACCTATTTTGGCTTGATGCGAAGCAATCTTTAGATTTGATTACTTGGTTGGCTGGCCCATTCTGAGGAATCTCATGCTTGGTTTGCTGGGGGAGCAACGCTTGGAAAGGGGGAAAAACGAGGCCAAAGGCAGCTTTCCTAAGATGGGGTTCTGTCAGTGTGGGTGCCATGCCTGTCCCGCACCTCCTGCCTGCATGCCTCAAGGCATTGCGCTGGGGGAGTGCTGGGGATGAGCAGAAACTGAGCAGGAGCTGGAGAAGAGCAGAGCTCAAGGAGGAGCTGGAGAACAGCCTTTCAGTCCTTCACGGGAGCTTATAAATAAGATGGAGGCCAATGTCTTACGTGGTCTGAAAGTGACAGGACAAGAGTGGATGAGGAGCTGGCACTGCTGCCCAGAGCTGTGGGTGCCCCATCCCTGGAGGTGACAAGGATACAGGTGAGCCTTGGACAGCCTGAGCTGGGGGAGCACTTGGCCCATGGCAGAGGTTGGAACCTCAATGATCTTTAGGGTCCCTTCCAAGCCAACCATTCTCTACTTCTATAAGAGCAGAGCTCAGGAGGAGCCAGGCACAGCCCTGGGCAGCACCCAGCAGCACCCGGCGGCCCCAGCTGCCCCACCGTGCCCCGTCCTGGCAGATCCTGCCACCTGGCATTTCACACCTCGGGGAGGGTGACATTTGCTTTGCAGCATTTACACGTTAGAAAGCTGGCATTTCACCCCCAGAGGAGGCTGATATTTATGAACTGGGGCACTGGCATTTCATTCATTGTTACCATCCAGTGATTCAGACAAGGTCGCTTAGCCAGAAAGGTCAGCCAGGGCTCTGCTTTTCTTTGCTGCTTTCCTTTCTTTTTTTTCCCCCTCAAGGGAAAGAGGGAAAAAACAAAGCAAAGCCACGCACCAGAACTGCTGATTGCCATTTTTCTTGCCTTAAAAGTGAAAGTCTGCTATGCTGAATAAAAGCTAAGGTTTTCCAAAGTCTTTCTTGCAAAGTTGTCTCCCGTAAGGTCCTTGTTTCTTTTCTTTTGTTGGGATTCCCTCTCCTACCTCCCAATAACACAGCTTCTTCCTTTTGGACCACCCCTTTTGGTCCTACCTCTGCTCTGGTGCAGGACGGTTCTGCCCAGCAGTGCACTATCATCCTCTGCCTTGGTCTGAGAGCTGAGCTGAGGTCTATGTGATCTTCAACTCTTGGTCCAGGGGCCAAAACACCACTTGGAGCACAGGCTTCATCCCCAGAATTACCATACTAGGTGGTTTGGCAGCGCCCTGCTCAAGGCAGGCACATCCCCACCAAGACCACAGGGCTCTCGTTGGGCCGGGGCAATCTAGATTCTGCCAGGGCCTGGGAAGCATAAATAAAATCAATAAGAAGCTGCTAAATTGTGCCTGAGCCCTGCAAGGAGCAGCACAGGGAGTGCTGGCTGCGGAGATGTATCTGCTGCCACTCGGCGTGCTGAGGCACATTCATTAAGTATCTTTAAGATGGATACACCCCCCGATTCACCTCCTGCAATAAGCCTGGGAATTTATTTCCTTCTGAACCATGCCATCAATCAGTGCTGACAGCATCGCCTTGTGCAGCGCAGCATTGGGCTGAGCAGCCACAGCAGCACAGCACGGCACAGCACGGCACAGCACGGCACAGCACGGCACAGCATGGCACAGCGTGGCTCCCTTTAGGAGGACCTCAGCCCCAGAGTACCCCCGGGATGGGGAACCTCATGGCTCTGCCTCAGGCAGTGCCTCCTGGGGGCTTCATTGCACTTAGGTGCCCTTCTGCTCCAACCCAAGGTCTTTGCAGAGACTTGACCATGCACAACCGGATTTGCCTTGCTTTTTTCGGGAGGAGAAGAATGAATCCAGTGAGTTTAGCTCACGTCCATGGTGCTTTTTGGGGAAAAACAGCCATTTTTGGTGCTGGCTGGAAACCCTGCTCGCACCCAGCTCTGTGGAGCACACGTTGCTTGGCGCTATGCAGAGACCTGGGTTTGACTTCCTGCTGTAATTTCTTCTGATGCTTTTAATTTTTTCTCCCATATCAGCTGGGAACCTCCCGACAATCCCCTAAGAGCAGAATAAAGACTTGTCAACCTTTCCTACACGTTCATTAAGATGAAAATAACTCGCCGCAGCCTGTACAATGCTTGATTTTCTGCCGCTTCTGCTATGCCTGAGCCTTATTTGACTGACTAAAGAATCCAGAAGCTGAGGGAAAAAATAGATGAAGTCGTCCAATGGTCAGATCCGCGATGGGAGCGGTCCCTGAGCTGCAATGAGGGTCCCGAGGCAGCGCGGTGCCACCCGGCCCGGCTTTGTTCCGCCCGCTCCTCCCGCGGGTGCGGGGCTGTGCCGATCGTTCCGGGCGAAGAAAGGCATTGTGTGCCCTGTGATATGGAAATGAGCGGGGAGGTGAGGGCAGGAGCGAGGGTTTCTGATGGTAATGAGGCTTTCTTTCCCGGCACCAGCCCTGCTTTTCAAAGCAGGACGGTTTCAAGGTGTTATAGTCACTCCCCGGGATCGTTTGTTCACTTGTTTTTTGTTTTTTGTTTTTTTAACCCCATCTTTCCGTTGAAGACAGATTTCCTCCCTTTCTGAGCTTGGTAGCGCTCGTGGCTGCTTAAAAATGGTGCCTTATTTTCGGTATCAACAAGACCAAGGGCCAGGTCCTGCACTTTGGCCACAGCAACCCCAGGCAGAGCTACAGGCTTGGGGCAGAGTGGCTGGAAGACTGTATAGAGGAAATGGACCTGGGCATATTGGTTAATGCTGGCTGAACACGAGCCAGCAGTGTGCCCAGGTGGCCAAGAAGGCCAGTGGCATCCTGGCTTGTGCCAGCAATGGTGCAGCCAGCAGGAGCAGGGAAGCGATCATCCCTCTGTGCTCAGCTCTGGTGAGGCTGCACCTGGAGTGCTGTGTTCAGAGCTGGGCCCCTCACTGCCAGAAAGACATTGGGGCCCTGCAGCGTGTCCAGAAATGGGCAGCAGAGCTGTGAGGGGTCTGGAGCACAAGTGTTATGGGGAGCTGCTGAGGGAGCTGGGATGGGTCAGTGTGGAGAAGAGGAGGCTCAGGGCAAACCTGACTGCCCTCTCCAACTCCCTGACAGGAGGTTGTGGTGAGGTGGGGGTCGGCCTCTGCTCCAGGTAACAGCGATAGGATGAGAGGTGATGGCCTCGAGCTGTGCCAGGGGACGGACAGGTCGGACATCAGGAAAAATTTCTTCTCCAGAAGAGTGGTCAGGCAGTGGCACAGGCTGCCCAGGGAGGTGGTGGAGTCACCATCCCTGGAGGTGTTCAAGAGTTGAGGAGATGTGGCACTGAGGGACGTGGTGGGATGGATCGACAGTTGGACTAGATAATCTTGTAAATCTTTTCCACTTATAGTGATCCTATGATTCTGAGGCAGCTTCACATGGTCGCAGTGCCCCTCCTGCCCTGGACCACAGCGCATTCTGTCCTGGCTGACTTTCAGACTGCAGATCCGGAATGCAGCCGTGCTGCTGTGGGGCACAGCCCCAGTGTGCTGCCCCTGGGCTGTGAGCAGCACTGCATCCCTCTGAGCTTACCCACATCTCCCTCCCTAGCCAAAGCCCTGCAGCCAGCTGGTGGCTGCTCCCACCTGCCCAGCGCTGTTCAGCTGCCTTATTTCATCCTTCCTAATTCTACAAGACGTGGCAGTAAATCCATGGCGTATGCGCGGAACCATGTGGGGCGTTTAAGCGATCATTTGCATCCAGATGTGTTGATGGCTGTGGGGTATCTCCTGACAACGTGGGTTTGCTCTGTATATATTGCTCTGTGCTGAGCTCTAGAGCTAACATTTGGAATCAGGCTTTGAATTGTCGGAGCGAGCTGGCTGGGGCTGGGCCCCATGGATGTGTGGGGTGGCCCTGTAGGGGCTGCCCAGCTCCGTACCACTGTATACATGTGCTTATAGGGGTGTAGGTGAGCAGGAAGGTTATTTGGGAGCCTCTCTGGCACAAGGCCTTGGTTTGTAGCCATGCCCCAGAACCAGGGCAGGTTTCCCCCTCACCATCTCCTGCTGCAGCCCTGGGCTTGCTCTGTGCTCCCCCCAGCAATTCAGGGATGCGGTGTGACCATCATCCACTGGCCTGCCCCAGCTCCATCCAACACCTCTGCGGGAGATTTCTCTGCCAGCATCACCTTGCACAGGCCTGGGTGGATGAAATGGACTTTGCAGTCCAAAATCCCTTAATCTCCAGTATACTTAACTGTATTAGCCAGATTACAGGAGTCAGAGACACAGTAATTGCACTCAGCGGAGGACATGCTCCGCATTTCATGCCGGGAGGAAACGCTCTATCCATTGCCTCTCTCCCCCCCATCTCCACTGAATTACAGTGGAGCTGTGATAAGGACGTGTTAAACACGCCAAGAAATGTCACATCCAAAGTACAGCACAGGCTCCCGATGTTAACCTGTCAGCCTGGCAGAGCTGCAGGGATTGGAAGAGGGGTTCTCTCCTCTTCACCCTCCTGAAGGCTCTCTGCGCCGCCAGGCAGCGTCCCCAAGCAGGGACGGAGCCATGAGGTGACCCTTGGCAACACAGCCCCCTGCATCCCACCTCTTCCCACATCCTCCTGCCTTGGGGCAGGCTAAGCACAACCTGTTGCTGAGGTGCTGATTTAAAGCCCCCCTGAAGATGGGTGACGTCAGGAACCCGTCTGTCATCTTTACGGCTGGCTGCTGGTGTGCCGCACACCCGCCGCTGCCGGTAACTGATTGCGGAACGTGCTTTATTGTCTGAGGAATACTTATGCAAACTAACACAATGGCTTAATAGGGAACACCTGGAGAAATCTCCAAAGAAAACGCTGTAAATTCCCCTTCCCTCGTATTTACGGAGAGATTTTTTCACAGGAATTTATAGTTGTTGTGACTCCTTTGCACGGGTTTGCATAGCGCGCTGTGGGAGCTGGGGAGGCACTGAGCACCAGGTGTGCTCACACCAGGGTGGGTGCCAGCACCTCCGCACGTGTGAAGTTGCTCCCAATTTCTCCCTCCTTGGCTCAGGAATTCACCAGCACATGACCCAGCAGGGTAGTCAAGAGCTAAGCCTGTGTCTCAGCATGCCCCGTGTCTGTCCTCTGGCCAGCAGTGCCCTGCCAGCTCTGCATGCTGCCGGGGGGGCCAGAAGTAGGACCTCAGCTGTTGGCACAGTCTTGCCAGCCTGCCTGCATTCCCTTTTGCAATGCCCACTGCTGGCAGTGGCCAGCCCACTGACACATCTCTCTCTGCTCCCTTCCAGGTCTCACACCTAGCAGCGGGTCCCTGCAGGACTCCAGCTCCGGTAAGTACAGTGTGTTTCCTCCATGTTGTGCTGGGGGGCAAGGTTCAGCCGTGAGGGCCGGGTTGCATTTTCCATTGCCAGGCTCTGCACAGGGTCCATCCCAGAGCACTTCAGCACAGTGTAAAGGCAGCACATGTGCTGGCGCAGTTATCTCCCCGCTGTGTGCAAACTGTGCATTTGTCGCTGCCTTTCTGCAGTCTGCAAAGGGGGGCATCTTCAGTCCTCACTGGGTAGACTATGCTGGATGAGAACGTAGAACTTCCACTGAGTAATCCCATGGTGAAGTGCAGGGGGGATTTGGGGGAGCTCTGCAAAGATCAGAGGGCAAAGCGCTGGGTTGGAGCGGAGCAGAGCCTCCCTGGGGATGTGGCAGGGCAGTGAGTTCAGATGTGGCTCAGAGCACCCAGGATCTGGAAGAACCATGAAGGTCAGGGGTGGCAGTGCTGGCCATACGACCTTTCCAGCAGCGTGCTCCTTGCAGCCACCCTGCTTGCTTTCTTCTAGTGAAGCACAGATCAGGCCTGGCAGGTTCCCTGCTCCAGCGAAGGAACTCAGTAAACAAAGACAAAAACCCCTTTGGTTTTTGTATTTCAAGATGAAGCACCCTGAGAAAGCTGGTGCCAGGCTTTGAGTAAACAGATGTACCCAGGGCCAGGCTCTGGGGACGCATGGCCTTGCACGGTCCTGGCTGGGGCTTGGGTCACATCACAGGGCAGTGGTGCTGTGCACGTTCCCGTGACAGCTTTGCTGGGTGCAGCGAGGCCATCCTTGCTTCTTTGAGCCAGTCCTTCAGCCTTCTCTTTGTTTGATGTTTTTTGCACTCCCAAAGTCACCCTGGGATTTCTGAGTGTAATTTAAACCAGCAGAAAGTGTCCTGCTTCAGTGCAGAGAGAAATTAGCAGGGCTGCCTCCAAAGCAGCGGGGCCATCACATGTTGTGTTGCCTTCCTATCCGGTCTCTTTGACACGTTTTCTTTAGAAAGTACACATATCAAAAAGTGCATCTCCTCTGTTTGGCACTACCTGTAGGGCCGATAATTGAGTCCCACTGCACGCATTGGCACTGCTTCGTTTCTGCTGTCCCTGGCCCACATGGCCTGGCTGAACTCCTGCTGCATCGCTTGCACAGATTGCAAACAGTTCCATCCATGCCAGGCTCCTTCCTGGCTCCGGGCTCCTCCTGCGCTGTAGGCTGAGAAAAGATGGTCAGACTGGGGAGGCATGGCTTTGATTTCCTGAAGGGAGGAAATCATAGCGGGCTTCCCGTGCAACAGGTCGTGATGTATTGTTCAGTAGTGGGCACGGATGCTGGAGCAAACTGCAGTGAATTGCTGCCACCTGGGTTGGTTGTGCTTTGCAGAGGTGCAGAGATGGCCCCTTGGGGTGCTAGATGGGGTGCCAAGAAGGGGCACCTGCTGCTGGGATGACTGGCTGAGGGATATGGAGCACTAGCAGGGACACCACGGCCTGGCATCAGTTGTGCCAGAGTCAGGGCATGTGGCAGACCACTGGTGCACAGTGCCTGCAGCACCCTTTACTTTCCTCACGGATGATCATCTGCAGTTCTTCCTGGCATTTCCATCTCCTTCTGATTCATGCACCCCATCTCCCAGTGGTGTCGTATTGTGGATCCCCAGATTGCCATCCAGGTGAGAGCAGTGCAACCCAAGCTGCTGTGCCTGCCGTGCACTCGTGCCTTCCTCTTCTGCTTCTGCTGTGCAAGTGCCTGCAAACCCAGGGGTGTCTATGGGAGGGTGGGCATCCACCCGGTCACACTCAGTGCCTCTGTTCTCTGAGGAAAAGGCCGAGCAGGAGCCCCAGAGAGCTCAGTGCCCCGCATCAGTGCACTGGTATCAGGAGAGCCGTGCTGTGCAGCGCTGTGTCAACAGCATTGCCGCTTCGGGCACTGCTCCAGCACAGAAACTCTGTCAATGGGTGGTGAGCAGGCTGAGCTTTCCCAGGGCAGGCCTGAGTGACGTCAGGAAGCAGCAGGCAGTGCTGCCATCCCAGGCAGTTCCTCCTAGAGCTGCAGCCCATGATGGATTGGGAGCTGCCAGTCTCCGCCTGGCTGTTCGCAGGGCGGTGATGGAGGGCACGCAAGCACGTGCCTTTCATAGGGTGGCTGTGGGGTGGAAAACAGCCCCAAAGGGAGAATAGGTGTGCAAGGCAGCCGGGTGGCATGGCCTCTCCCAAGCGCAGTAAGCATCTCAAGGCTGCTTCTCCCCAAATCTTCTTACTCTCCTCCTGCCGCACAGTGCTCCCCAGCTTCGGCCGTGTGTGCGAGCGGCGATAGAAGCTCACTGCCCACGCAGGGCTCCTCTCCAGCACCGTGCTTAATTGCAGCCGAATGCGGCGAGCTCTCCTCCCGGCGCTGCCCCGAGCGCGGCTCCGTGCTGCCTTCGCCTTCGCCTTCACCCCCCTGCACTCGCTGCTCACCCCCGCCGGCTGCGCGGCCGTCACGTGCCGGTAAGAAATGAGCTTCATCTGCACTGAAAATTAATCACATTGTCATGCTGGCAGGGGATGAGGCAGCTGCACGAAAAGCCCGGCTCTCGGGCTGATTTATCACGGCGGCCGCGTGCACAACCGCTCCGCAGCTCCGGCCGGGCACAGCGCCGGTGTCGCTGCGGGCACGCCGGGGGAGATCCGCGCTCGTGGCTCTGCCTTTGCTTTGCAACAAGAGGAGCCTGCTGGGAGGCGGCTGCGGAAAGGAGAAGGGCTGAGGCGCAGTGACACACCTGCCATCCCTGCAGGAGATGACGCTTTGCCAAAGCAGCACAGCGGAGCTGCCCGCTGTGCCCGCCGTCTCCAGCACAAGCAACACTTGTAGCGTGAGCACGTGAAGAAATGATCCCGGGGCTTCCACGGCGCTTGTGGCTGGTGGAAGTGGGAGGTGCCTGGTTGGGCTGACGTCTCCCTCTCCCTTAATGACTGCAGCTCTGCTCGTCAGAAGCAAAGCCCGCACGGGCTGTGCGCCGCAGCAGCGTGCGTGCCTGTGACGTGCTGCTGCGAGCGTGTGGGAGCAGGGCAGGGCTGCTCGGCTGTGCTCCGTATCCCTGTGTGCCAGCACTGGTTATGGGGCATCAGGGATGGCAGCTGCTGGTGCTGCACGGAGGGATGGATGCGCATCTCTGGGGATCCGGACCATCCATTCATAACCCCTGCGGTGTCACTGCCTGCTGCTCCTCTCCGTGTCAGCACGGGTCTGGGGCTGAGCCTGTCCTCTCTGCCTGCTGCCTAGGCTCCTCCTCCCTGCTGGGAGAGGCTGGGCGCTGTGGCTCCAGGGTCGTGCTCGTCTCGGTATCTTCTTTTCTTATGTCCATCCTTAGGACAGACGTGGGTTGCTCAGATGTATTCACTGCCGCTTGTCTTGTGGCAATTAATTACTGACTGCTGACAGTGCTTTGCTCTGGAGTGCTCGCTAACTAATTGGACACCTTCCAGTGAACCCCCCGTGCTGGGGAAGTTGCACGTTTTGCTGCCGGCTCATCGCTGCTCTGTTTGCTCACAATGCACGGAGCACTTGGAGGAAGGAGTGGGTGCCAGCTTTGGGCTGCTGGATACCGAGAACAGAACAAAGAGTTGCACAGGTGTGTGGTGCAGTGGTGGTTGAGTCCTCAGTCGTGCTCTTTGCTACCCAGAGGGAGCCCTACTGTGCAGGACAGACAGACGTTGCCAGGGACAGACCCACAGGAGGCAGAGCAGCTTGCCCACAGAGCCACTGTGATACCTCTGCCCAAGCAAGGGGCTGAGCTCTGTGCTCTGCCTTCTGCTCACTGCGTTTTCCGCTTCCTTGAGCTTTTGCACCCTCAGCCAGAGCTGGAGCTGCTGGGCTGCCCGGGGCCGCTCCTGGCACACCATGCAGCCAGCTCGAGGGAGCTGCAATAACCTGATAGGGCTCTGCAGAGCCTGATTCCTAGCCCTGTAATTAAACACCCAGCTGTTGAGGTCTTTTATGTGTATTCAGATTGAAACTTGGCAGGCTCCTGACTAGCAGGGAGCCGGATTCGGTGGCCAAGGAGATCTGTTGCGTTTGCACAGTAAACTCCGTTCTAGCCTGGCCAGGATGGGTGACAACCCATGCCAGCCAGAAACGCTTGTAGGGTGGAAGGCACTGATGGTGTAGGGTCCCTTGGCCCTACACATGGGGTTCCTTGGCCAGAAGGCATCCCTGGAGCTCTCCAGTGTGGCACACTTTGGGGATGGGGTGCATTTTGAGGGAGCCCTGGGGCGGAGTTGAGCCGCAGGTGCCCTGCCCAGGGGACACTTCTCCTCGGGTTGATCCATCAGCAGCTTTAACGCGTGTGAAAGTAAATGTCACTTACCAAATTTATGGAAGAGATGCCTCACTAGTCTCCTTTTTAAGGTTATAATAAAAATTAAACCACGTTTTCTCCCAAGGGGGACTGCAGACTGGCGTCGTAAAAAACCCATCGCCGTGTGTTGTGGAGCGGCACGTGAGCGCGTGTGCAGGGTGAGCAGGACCACAGGCAGGGCAGCACAGCAGGCTGTGCTCACGTGGCCGCTGATCTGAGGAGAGCCGTTATTTTTTATACGTATATTTTTATATCATAATTTCCTGGCTGCATAAAAAAGCCCAGGCAGTTACACGAGCTGGGAGCAGAGCTTCCAGTATGAAAACCTGGCACATGGCTTATTTATGCAAGCCGAGCTGCAGTGCATAAATGCACCTCCCTCTCCTCCAGCCTCGCAGCGTAATGATGGTGTGGAGAAGCCTTCCTTCAGGCAGGCTCCTTTATCCAGCACCATGTGGAAGGGTCTCCTTATGCTTGTCAAGGGGGGTCCATTCTGCCCCATGTCCCTGGCTCTGATTTATCAGTGTGCCTCAGCAAGGAGCTGGGCAGTGCTTCCCACTCCTGCTCAGTCAAGCCACTGGAAGCCCATTGGGACTCATGGCTGCAGAACCACATGGTGCCAGCACCACCCGCTCAGAGGAGGCATTTCTTTGGGGTCAAGCTTGGCTGGGAGCTCAGCCTGCCACTGTGCCGCCTGGCTGGGCCGGGAGCTGGGCCTGGGGATGTTCATCAGCTCTGGCAGCGGAGCTAATGCGATTAAGGGCTTTTCTTGCCCTCCGCTCAGTGCTCGTTAACATTTGCCTTCTAAGGCGTTTATGAGCATCGCCGTTCATCTGGCCGCAGCTTTGGCTTTTGATAAGACGTGCGCACAGCTGGCGGCTGGGGAGAGGCTTCCCGAACCCACAGCCGAGTCGGGGCAGCAAGGACAGGGATGCAGCCAGGGAGCCGCGTTGTGTAACGCTCTAGGAAGGAGGGAGCCCTACTTACAGCTGGGGAAGGCGGGTGCCTGCAGCCCACCAACAGAGACCTACAAACAGCTTCCCGGGGAGTCACAACCCCAGCCTCCGCGCAGGCGGGGAGACGAGCCTGTTTTGGAAACCTCCTTCCCAGCTCCAGGACCCAGGGAGGTATTTTTACTTAGTCTTGCAAGTAGGTCTCAAGGCATCTCTAAGTGGGTGCTTCGCAGCCTGCGTGCAAATAAAGTTTGCCCGTGTGCCCTGCGAACCCAACCCGGGGTTCGCTCCACCTTCTGCCATTGCTCTCCTTCCCCTTCACACCTTCCCCAGCAACCAGGGGACCTGGACATTTCCAGATGGAAGCTGCTCACAGGAAGTGCTCCTGTGCTTTCTGTGCTGAAATGTTTCAGTCTGCACTGAGCCACAGCAGAAAGATTTATTTTTTTTTTTCTTCTGAATATTTTAATTCTTTCACCAAGAGAGAGAGAGAGAAAAAAAAAAGAATTTCCCATGGAAATTGCATTTCCTATTTGGAAACAGGCTGTTAGGCGCCTGTCTGCATTATAGAAGGCTGCTTTTCCAGGGCTGATACGTCAGATTGACTGATTTCAGTATCCAGAATGATGCGTGCTTTCATTCATCCCATTCCCTGGGTTGGAGCTTTCATGGTTTTCCTTCCCTTTGGTGGACTCTGCAGAGCCTGCCTGGCTGGGCTGAACAAGCAGGCCTCTCATCTCTGCCTGCCTGCCCATTTCTGCCAAACCTCCAGGAATTCAATATCTTTGAGATTTCCAGCCGTCACTCAACTTCTATCGAGTTTGACTGCTGAGTTGGAGAGTGATTAGGGGAGACAGGCAACATGCTGAGCACGTGATTGCAGAAACCTCTCTTTCTTAGGGAAACCATGGCCAAAAAGGGAGAAAACCACTAAAAATCTTCATTCTGGAGGCTTTGCTTTGCTCTAGCTGCAGGTGGCTTCTGCTCATACCGTGTGGCAGGTGTCAGGCAGGAAAAACGTGGTATGAGCATCTCCATCAGCACTGCACATTTCCAGGGCATGCCCACCCAATTGGAGCCGTCCTCTATCAGCCATGGAGGTTTATATTAGAAGCCCTCCTTGTGATCAGTCTATTATACTGCACACTAAGGAGAAATGTTAGCAAAACAGCGTAGCTGCTATTAAAATACTTTTAAAAACAATGAACTGGGTTCATATAATCATTAAGGTTGGAAAAGACCATTAGGATCATTCAGTTCAACCATCAGTTCAGTGGCAGCTCAGGCAGGCGGAGCAGGGTGGCATGGATGAGGCTGGGTTGCTCACACAGGTGATGCCTGCTCCTATAGCCACTCTCTTTCCCCTTTCCCCTTTCCCCTTTCCCCTTTCCCCTTTCCCCTTTTCTCTTTCCCCTTTCCCCTTTCCCCTTTCCCCTTTCCCCTTTCACTTTTCCCCTTTCCCCTTTCCCCTTTCACTTTTCCCCTTTCCCCTTTCCCCTTTC
>NW_024962269.1:79065-140628 GCF_019238085.1 Lagopus leucura
CTTTCCCCTTCCCTTCTCTTCCCTTCCCTTTTTCCCTTCCCTCCCTGCTGGCTGGCAGCCCAGCACCAGGCGTTAAATGCTTTTCCTTTTGGTCTTTTTCAATGAGAACAAGTCTTTTATCTTTTGACTGTGCAACAGTGCTGGAAACAAAGCCTTACAAATCCTGCAGCTTTTCATAGCCACCTCTGCCTCCTGGGCTACCTGTTTGCAGCTCAGGGTGTACCTTGAGCTACAGGAGTGTGCAGGGGACAGAGGAACAGGGACAGGGGGACAGGGATATGAGGACAAGGACACTGGGACAGAGGGGACCACACAGCCCAAAGCTGTCTCTGCTCAGCTCACAAGGGTTTGCAATAGGAAAGGGGAGGCAGGTGTGGATCAGCAAGGCAAAGCATCTCGTTTTGCTTAATGATGACTGACTGCGACAGCCTGCATCTTTAGTTTGAAAAGTATCTGCGAGGTGCAGGCTGCTTCTTTCAAACAGGGTAATTATGTTAATTAAAAATGCTTTCTTTATAGCAGTTCTGATTAATAAAAACAGGTCCGATGCTCTCTTTAAAGTCACAAGGCTTCTATTGTGCAGAAAAGTGGGCTTTTCCCAGCGATGGATGGCTTTGGGGCAGTGCAGAGCAGGGTGGTGTGCAGCACTGGGCAAGGACTGCATGCCTGCTCAGAGCCACACAGGGGAGCATTGGCAGCACAGCGAGGCTCCAGCCAGTAGAAACGCCGCTCGTGTCTCTAATTGCTGTTTATTTCCTCTGCAAAGTAGTGGGGTAATTAACAAGCTCCCAATTAAGAAAAATTGCCTGGAGGGGAAAAACAGGTAGCTGTGCCAAGAGGGCTGGGCTGTTGCCAGGGCTCGGGGCAGGGTGCTGGCCCTCCTGCTGGCTGCTCTGGTGGGATGAGCCTTGGGGGCACAAGGGCTCCGGAGGGCCCAGCGGTTCCCCGTGTTCCTTGGACCGGGTGCTGGAGCCACACGCAGCCAGCTGTGACCCCTGACATGGTGCAGGGCAGTTGGGTCTCTGCACCAGCTCTCAAGTCCTATGGGAACAAGGCTCATGGAAACACCTGGCAAGAAGGAGCAGCTGGGTGTCAGCCCTGTAGCATTTGGGGCGCCCACCTGTGCCCCCCGGCTCCCTCTCCCTGTGTGTCTGCACCCCACGGTTGCCCCCCGCCCCCAGGCTGGGCTCTGTGCCTCTCCTCTCTGCCCCGTTTACCTCTGCTATATTTACATGTCTATTTTATGATTTCAATTTTTAATGCTTCTGCTCTTTGAAGATGCTTAATGCTTTGGAGTGGAACATTTTCTTCTGAGTCCTAAGTGCCAATTGAGGACAGACCAATAAATCAGCTAATAACTGGAACCTCATTTTCTGCTCCCGTGGCTCCGGTTAACCCTCCTGGTGCTGCTCAGCCCTCCCGATGCCTCCCCTCTCCCATCCTTCAGGCCATGCCATGCACCGTGGCTGCCCTGCCACCATCTGGGCTGGCTCCTTAGTGCTGAGCTGTCACAATCCAGCACTTCTACTGTGCCCCCGAGGAACAACATCCGCGGAAACTCCTCTCCCACTGCTTGCACAGGTGCTCCTGAGCCTGGCAGCGCTGGAGGAACCCTCTGGGATGGCATCCAGCCCAAGATGAACCTCCGGCCAGGCACTGCAAGCCCAACAGAAGGCAGCAGGGCAAACCTTCTGCCTTCCTCGTGGTTGCCCTGCTCAGCGTGGATCCTGGCCTGGATGTGCTTTTTGCCAAGCCAACATCCCTGGCTGCCCATCCCGCTGTCATTGCTCCCAGCTGAGTGCTGGGAAGCAGGCATCAGAGCCCCGCCATGCTCTGTGCATTCTACTGTGCTCCACTGTGTTTATCCACAATTATAACGGTCTGACATGGCTGCAGTTTCCAAAGCCATATGCAGATGCTTAACAACCCGCAGCAATGCTTTCCTGCACGTTGAGTGCTGCCCCTGTGCTATGGGGGACCTGGATCCCCTGCAACCAGAGGGCTCTGTGCTCCAGCCCTGGGCAGGGAGAGCATTGTACAGGCTGGAAATGGAGGCAGAGGTACCGGGATACAATTTTCTGTTGGAAAATACATTTTTTATCTGCTTGCATTATCAAAACCGGTGCGCAGCATTCAGATGGGAGAGCCTTGAAGCAAATCATTTTGACTTCCGTCTGTTGACGGTGTCCAGAAAATTCAAATGCATCTCTGTGATGCGACGTGTTTTGACTTTTATGATTTAATTTAATATCCAGGTTATAGTTAACTTTTTTATTTATTTATTTATTTTATGGTCTGCTGTTTGAGCAATGCAAGACTTTTTCCCTTACTGCGATGTTTCCCAGCAGAGGCGGTGCTCTGGTTTTTCCCGGGCCCTGTTCTGCAGATGATTTTGATTCATTTCGCTTGGTGCCAAACAAAACTTTTAATTTAGGAGCCTCGCACAGAGCAGTTTCTGACAAATGAGTGGATTTTCCATTCCATGCATTCTGCAGAGGGGCACCTGAGCACGGAGGCATGCATTTGTGCATGTGCATAGGCAGAAAGGCACTGCTCAGGGTTTTTCAGCAAGAACTGGCAGTGTGCGTGCTGCTTGCTGGGCTGTACCACCCAACACTGTGCTGCACCAGGGCTGGCTGGGAAGGTGCATGGTGAGCTCCCCTGACCTCTGCTTGGAGAGGACGCACCGTCTCCCTGATAGATGCGTCTCAGTGCCAATTATCCAAGCCCCATTTGTGCTGGGCTTGCAAGAGCATGTCCCATGACATCTATTAATGGCATTTCAAGCCTCGTTGTGCCCTCATTCTCTGCCCAGGCCCAGCTTTTGGGGAGGATGGGTGTGCACGGCAGTGCTGGCTGTGGGATGCCCACATTGAGGGCAGGGACCCCCTGTGCCCATGCCACCGCTCCGTACCACACACGCCATACGCCTCAAGCACGAGCCGCTCGCCTTCTCCTTGCCAAATACTTATTGTTCCTACTCTGAACTTCTGCACAGGGAGATTTGCCAAGGCTCCAACATGAATCACTAATTAATTCCTGGAGGGTGGTGATTTTTTATTTTTTTTTTTTTTTGCATTGATAATTAAAAACAGGGGGAGGGGAGGCACTCGAGGGGGGGGGCAGGAGAGCAGGGGTGCATTTAGGGGCTGCCTCACCCCAGCAGGATGGTGCTGTGGGCACCCTGCTCACACTGCCTGGCACTGCGGGGTCTGTGCTGGCACTGGGGTCCCAAAGCATGCCCTGCAGAGAGCCCTGCTCAATGCAGAAGCTGCCAAGCTGAGTGATGGTAGGGAACCGCTCAGTTTCTTTCAAAACGTTGTTCCCTGGGGTTTTCCTGGCTCTGCTGGTGGAGGCAGAAAGCTCAGCGGGGCAGCGATGAGAGCCTTGGAAAGGAAAAGGCAAGGTTTTTCACTCGAGACAGAAAAGCCTCATTAAAAGAGAAAAATGCAATTGCTCAGGATGGCGAGGAGCGGGGAGGGCCTCGCCTGGAGGCTGACAACCCGAGGTGGCACACGCCGCTTGCTCTGGTCCTCAGCAGCCCCTCAGCAGGCTGACAAAGCACCACAGTGCCCACACTGGGCTGTTTCTGCGCCCCACAGTGCTGGGGAGAGGGATGGGAGCAGGAGGAGCAGAGCCCAGGGACCCCAGGAGCGTTTGCCATAACGCTCAACCTCAAGCCTCAGGGAACCCTTGCCATTTCCACTCTCTTGCTGGCTTAATAGCTTGTTCCTTATTGACATTTTTCTTCTCAACACAGGGAAAATGCCAGGGCAGTAATTGCAGTACATGTAAAGCAAGGCACGGTGCTGTCTCCTTCAGATCATCTCCTTCCCCTGTTGCCAAGTTGCTGAAGCCCCATTGGGATGAGCAGTGCCCTGGTGGCAGGTGGGACAAACCAGACCTGTCCCTATGAGAATACCCAAGGTGTGGGAATGCCACTGCTGGATGTGGCCCAAGGTTAGGGTTAGAGTTTGGGTTAGACATTGAGTACACTGCACGGCATTGCATTGCATTGCATTCCATGCCATGCCATCCCATTCCACTCCATTGTCTTGCTTGTGGGTTATGGTTAGGGTTAAGCTTAGGTTTAGGTTTAGGGTTACACAGGGATCTCCTCTGAGGTGCCTCCAGCACTGGCAGTAGCACCAGGTCTAATTGCCTTGTTGACAGCCAGACCCGTGCCTCCAGGAATGCTTACATCCTCACGTCTGCAGAGATCTTGTGGTTTCTAATACCATCAGAAATCCCTCTTGCTCTCATGTTTACCAGCATGCAAACGCAGCCCTTGATGTCTGCATAACAGCGTTCCATCTCCCGCTTACCCACAAAGAGTGACAGAGCTATAGCAATCTGGAGAGAGGCAAGCAGAGGCACAAGCCTACTGGGATGCAGGGGAAAATCGGAGTCCTGCAGGATGGCAATCAAAAACAGAAATGCCCTCCCCTCCCCCAAGAAAGTATTCAACAAACAGACAACATAGGAAATTTGTAATTGTGCAAAGCTGCGTTATCCACCTTTTCTCATGCAATAAACCAGAAAATGTTTACCGCACGAGCAGAGCAGGAGCTGTAATGCTGTAAACTGTGAGTGCTGGGGAGCCATCTGCTTGTTGCCTCAAGTCTGGAGCAGGGGCTTTGTGCTCCAGCACATTGCATGGATATGTGTGCATGTGTGTGTGCAGGGACACGGCCTGAGCCCAGCCCATGGCATGGCTCACTGCACCTTCACTTGTAACCTGTGAGCACACTCAGCATTCACATGAGTTTTGATTGCTGGCAGGAAGGCCCCATGGCTCTCTCTCCTCACCCCCATGCTTAGTTTTCCAAGCAGGGTGATGGAGAAGCTAACAAGCAATGTGTTGTAAGGCACCTTTTGCCGTGGCATGGCCAGGCTGTGCTCAGACCAAGAGGCAAGCTGCAGCAAAAGGAGCCTCATCAGCAGTGCTGCGTGCCTTTGTTTGGAGTGCAGCAGTAGAGAAATAGCACCCATGGGACAGAAATGATACCAAAATTATGGTGCTGCCCTTTGGAATTATTTCACAGTCAATGTAGCTTTCCCATCCCCTTGGTGATGTTTTACCCAGACATTGCTGGAAGGATCACTGTCTTCTATTAATCCCTTTCTGTTGATGCACCGAATAAAATGCTCTGTTCCCCCTAGCACTCCTGCAGTCCATTTGCTTGTGAGCAGCAAGCTGCCACCGCCCATGGGCTGTGTGCTGCCTGCTGCTGAGTTATGGTCTGAGCACACAGAACAGGATCAGGCCACCGACTCGCTCCTCTGCTGCTGTATTATTGATATCCGAGAGCCGGGTGACTGTTGCATGTATAAATTCACTTTAATTCCTTGTGATTGCAGCTGTGATTACATTACGTGCCAGGCTGTGCTTGCCCTGGCAGCAATCCGCCGCTACAAGCCAGCAGTCTGCACACAGGCCTGGTGTAATGAGGCTGGTAAATGAGACAGGGCTGGTTTATCCACGTGGGACTGCAGGCCAGCAGGAATCTATTTTCTATACATCCATGCAAGCTTAGGGCCAGAGTCACAATGGTTTTGCCCAGTGGATGCTCACCTGCATTTCCCATTGCAAAGGGACACAGAATCGTAGAATGGTTAAGGTTGGGCAAGACCTCTAAGATCACCTAGTCCATCCACCAACCACCAACACTGCCCAATGAACCATGCTCCTCAGTACCACATCCATGCGTTGCTTCAACGCCTCCAGAGATGGTGATTCCACCACCTCCCTGGGCAGCCCGTTCCAATGCATTTCTGCTCCTTCTGAGAAGTCTTGCCCAATCCATCCGTCCCCTGGCACAGCTCGAGGCCATCACCTCTCATCCTATCGCCGTTACCTGGAGCAGAGGCCGACCCCCACCTCACCACAACCTCCTGTCAGGGACTTGTAGGCAGTGATTAGGGCCAGGTAAGATTAATTGTGTGAGTAATGCTGTTGACTTAGATTCTCCTGTAAACATTGACAGAATCAGCCCCCTGTTACTCGACAGAACGCACTTCCCAGCAGAAAATACAAACAAATTGCTCTTCGTATCATAACATTTTAAAATAAAAATATCAATAAGGAGCGAAGTGAAAACCGCATTTTAGATTCAACAGATTATTCAGCAGAAAAAGCGAAAACAATGAGGCTCCTCTGAGTATGATAATAAGCAAACACAGACATATTGCTTTTTCAGATCACAAAATCTCAGTACTGAAGATCAGTAGAAACCTAAGTAGAAAATGCTTTTTATAGGATTCAGATTCCAATTAAATTAGAGCAGATTATTCAACAAGAAAGCCTACAAAATGAAGTCTCGGTTTATGTATTGGAAAGCAAAATGCAAATATGTTGCTTTCCGGCTCGCAGGTTTCCAACCCAAAAGACAAACTTACTTTAAGTAAAAATGATTTCATTCAAATTCTGGGGAAATCGACTAAAGGAACTGATCCTCAGCTGAATTATTCAGCTTTTTTATCAACAGACTTATTTCTTCCCTCTTTATTCTTAATTTCCCTATTCATAAATCCCACTGCTTTGTCAGTCAGAAGAAATACTTTCCAGTATCTTTGACAAAGCAGAAATTAGCAGGGAAGAGAACTGCCACATAAACTGCAAAATACTTCCTTGCAAGGCAAGCCGTTTTTCTATTCCTGGAGATTTAACACCCGAGGAAATCAATGGGATCATCTCACCCAACCTTCCAGCAAGCTCCCTACCCTGCAGCTCCCATCCAGGGCGTGGGGACGGTCCCTGTGCTGTCCCCACTGGGGTTAGGGGACAGGTACGTGGGCAGGGGCTCCGAATGCTGTGCAATGGGCATCTCTGGGGCACAGCTCTGCCTTGGGAAGCCCTGCTCTGGGTTGTGTGATGCCACCAGGCAGAGCAACACGTGGTTGGGCTGTTTCTCCCTTTCTTTTGCTTGTGCACAGTGGCAGCTCCTTTCCAACGTGCGCTTTTTCTTGGCTTTACTTGGAGCCACCTGAGCTCGCGTGGGTCGTGGGTGTTTGCAGGGGAAACACCAGTGATCATGAATCTTTCCTTTTGATCTACAGACATCAATCTGTGCCTATCTAAAGGAGACCCAAAGGTAGCTGTAAGAATATGAGTCAGATAGGTAGAACTAAGCAGAAATCTTAGTTCCGTAATTTTATTAGGAATTGGGAAATGTTTTAACAGGGGGATTAAATGTATCTTTAAATACAGAACTTAAAAAGAAGGATGGGATTTGTTCAACCAACACACCAGAGGGACTGGAGAACAATTTGTAGAGCCTCATTAAAAAGGAGATGGTTCTGAGAAGCTCTTCAGCCTTGGCAAAGAGCTCTGAGCCCACTTCTTGCTCCAGCCCGCACTGCTTGCAGGCCTGGGGGGCTGCGAGGATGGGATGGGGTCTTCCTTCCACCCCTTAGCATCCTGTTCTCTTGGGACTAGGATTGGAGGTATCCTGGGAAGCCTGATCTGGTTGGGGGGCAACCAGCCCACAGCTGGGTGTGAGGCTGGGGGGGAGCTTTGAGTTCCCTTCCAACCCAACCGTTCCATGATTCTATGGTTCGGTGAACCTATGAACCCATGATCCTATGATCTATAAGCCATGCATCGTAGGAAGAGAGGTCACCCACTGCAGCCAGGGCACACTGTGGTGGTGGATGCACACCCCACGCAACCCAGCCCTGCTGCAGATGTTCTGTGCACGGTGGATTATGGCCTACTGGGATGCAAGAGGGATGCTGTGGCTTTGGCTGCACCTTGGAGAAACCATTGAAGATGGCTTAAAGTGTTTGAGAGGCCCTCGGATAACTTGGCGCTGGGGAAGAAAGGTCCATCAGTGTTTCTTGTGCTGAAAGGAAAGACAGAGTGAAGGGACAGCATTGTCTGCATGTGGGAGCTGGGGAGGGGGAGAAAAGGATGGGAATGGAGGGAGGTGAAGGGCTGCTGCCTCCATCTCGCTTCCTATTAGGGCAGCTGGAATTGGCCCTGGCGTCCCCTCTGTGCAGAGCGTAATGGGCTTTGTGCAGAGCTCCCTGCTCCACCAGGAGGGAATGAGAAAGCAATGTCAAAGATATGTTGGAAATGTCAACAGAAAGGCCCTGCAAGATTGACTGCAGTCTCGTGAAATATTTAATTCTTTCACTCCTTATGAAGGGAGATGTTAGTCGGGATGAAAGATTCATGCAGGGGGAGCAGGGCACGAGAGGAGGGGGAGAAATGTGGGAAAGGAGGGGAGCAGCTCTCCCATGGCTGCTGCCATGCCCGGCTGCTGTTTGATCTGCCTGCCTGCTCCTCTGTGCTGGATGTTGCTTCATTATCTCAGCCTCATTCATTTCCATCGACATATTTTCCCCCTTCTACTGCCTGTATCTTCACACAGATGCCCCTTGCCAAGCGCTGCTCACCTGTGTGCCAGCCGCCATGTCCTGTCCCCATGCCCAAAGCACTGGGGCCACAGGGGGAAGGGTGATGCTCCCTGGACTCCCCCAGAAAGCAGAGCCTAGAGGAACCCTCTGGCTCCTGTTGTGATGTCTGCAGCCACGATAATCAATGTGAGGTTGTGCAAGCACAGCCAGAGCCCACTGAGGAAGGTTCTCCCCAGCTCTACGGTTCTGGAGATGTAACAGGGAGGAGTTTCCACCAGTGACAGCAACAGAGATGTAAAATTGGAATGTAAAAAAAAAAAAAAAAAAAAATTGTCTTGAAAAAGAAAACCCTTTTGATTGCACTGAATAGGGTTCTTTAAATAATTTCAAAACGTTTTGATAGTTGCTTTTCATTTCTAGTTCTTTCTGCAAAACTATATATTACCTTGGATTTATTAACCTAAAAAAAAAAAAAAAAAAAAAAAGATTTTCTTTCATTTTGAATGTGTCAAAAATGGGACATTCTGACCCCTCCGAGCCTTTCTCCAGAATTTTTTTTACGAAATGGGTAATTTGTCACAATTGATCCCTTTTTTTTGGAAGGCTTTGAATTGCTACAAACTGATATTTACTGATGAGAACATATTCAGGCAGCAAATTCCCCAGCAGTTTCTGTGCAGGCCGTGGCTGTGATTTCAGGGCTGTGGTGCCCCGGTGGGAGCGCTGGGTACCCCTGGATGCCCCTCTTCCCTTGCAGCTCCACCACGACCATGTGCACCACCATCGTGGGCAGCCATTGGCAGCATTAAACCTTGATAAATGCCTTTAATATTTAATTGGTCTTTAAAAAACATAAATAGGCAGGCTATTAAACGCAACTCCTCAGGCAGAGTGAGATGAGTGTGGTACGCAGCAACCGGCAGCGTCTTGCGTGATGCACTCAGTGTGGTTTGGAATTAAGGGCTGGGGATGTATTTCCTTATCCTTTGTATGCTGGTGGGAGCAGGAAGCTGGGAACACCCTGAGCAGTCCGCTTCCTTCCAGCCCATGCCATGCCCCATTTCGTGGTGATGGAGAGGTGCTGCACTGCATGTCCTTGCTCACATCCATCCCTCAGGCAGCCAGCTCCACCGCCCCAATGAGACATGAGCATCAGGGGAGACCTTGTTGCCCTTTACGACTCCCTGAAGGGAGGCTGTGGCAAGGTGGGGCCTCTGCTCCCGGTAACAGCGATAGGATGAGAGATGATGGCTGTAAGTTGTACCAGGGGGCAATCAGGTTGGATATTAGGAAAAATTTCTTCTCCAAAAGAGCAGTGATGCACTGGCACAGGTTGCCCAGGCAGGTGGTGGAGTCACCGTCCCTGGAGGTGTTCAAGAACTGCAGAGATGTGGCTCTGAGGGATGTGATCAGTGGGCATGGTGGAGTCGGGTTGGACTAGATGATCTTAGAGGTATTTTCCAATATTCAGGGTTCTGTGATTTTGTGATGCTGTAAGCCAATGCTTGGGGCTGGTTGATGCTATGGGTGGGGAGATAACACAGGAAAGACTGAAGCAAACCAAGGAAAAACCCCAATTAAAATATCTTCTGAAGTTTACAGAAGGTTCAGCTGATGTGCTGAGGGAAAATCTAGGTTTTTCAGCAGGGCAGCCGCTCCCCCAGCACTCGCCAGCAATCCTCACAGTGCAGGTGGGAGTAAGGCAACGAGCATCCGTGCTGCCACCCCCTGCGCGCTTGTCTGCTCTGCTGCACAAGCGCTGGGTGAGCCTTCCTGCACCTCCAGGCTGATTTCTCAATCAGACGAGCACTTGAGGCTCCCAGAGTTCAGATACTTGTCTCTCCATGCTACACCTGCCTCTTCAGCACAAACAAGTGGGCTGGAGATCCCGAGAGAACGCGCTGTGCGAGGGAGCTGCTGGTGGCAAGGAAACAGCTGCTGCCTGCGCTCAGCTCCCCGGCGCTCGCCTGCAGCAGTGTCTGAACCACCACCAGCTCTGCCTAAATATGGAGACAGGCTGCAGGCCTGCAACAGTGCATGGAGCTGCCATGGAGTGCCCAGGGATAATGAGCCCATCATTCAAGGTAGCATGCAAGGTGCCACCTCGGTCCTGCAGAAGCTACCAGCTTCCAGCTCTCTGCCTGCTCCTTTCTTCCTCTCCCTCCACTTTTATGCTCGCTCTCCTACAGAACCAAAACATTTTTGGAGACTCTGCACTCTGTGCTAGCCTATTATTCACAAAACCTCCTATCTCCCTGCTTCAGGATGCTGCCTGGATCCCACCAATTACCAGCTCCCTTGATGTATAACACCATAAAACCCTTAACCTCATTATAGAAAATTTCTTTTGAATGGCCTTTAAAAACCATCTCATTACACAGGAAGAACTGTAATTACCTTTAACAAGACAGAGATATTGTGCGAGCGAGCGCGTTTGGGCTGTCAGAACAGCAGCGGTGGGAGTTCGTCTCCAGTCGATGGCACCGCAAGGGCAAACGCTTTGTAGCTCCCTCCCCTCTGCCCGCCTTCTGTGGGCAAACACAGCTCCTTGCTTGGCCTCTGCTTCCCAGGAGAAAACCTGCTGCTTGCAGATCTGCTGTCCTGAACGCTCTTCATCTCCGCTAAGCTCTCACAGAGCCCATCCCTGCTCCAAAGTGCAGGTGATGGATCGGTCCTTGCTCTGCAGATGGGCTTGGCCAAGTGGTGTGTGAGGTTGGAAGGAAGGATGATATCATTCCCAGGGCTTGGCGGGGCACAGCCCCATCACCATAGGATGGTAAAACCCATTGGTTTGGGGTAAAACCCATTGGCTGTTGGGATCTGATGGGCTGAACGCCAGCATACTCCTGTCCAGCCCCAGGGATGGAAGAAGCAGTTCTTTGTAGGCATTTCCACTTCCCTCTGCTCATTTCACCTTGGACACTGCTGATCCAACAGGTGTGGGCCTGGTTATACACCACCAGGACTTGGCTCTGCTGCTGTGCCACAGCTCGTCACAGAGGGGTTAAGTTGTTTTCCTTGCTGTGTGCATGTGACTCAAAAGACGATATTTTTTCCAAACAAAATTTTTCCATCCCATCTGTCACTAATGTCAATGCACTTCTTTGCCCAGATCCATTTTTTCTATTTAAATAACTCTAAAATCCAGCATTGTTTTAGAAAAATCTGAGTACTTGTTTCCAGATCTGTGATATTTTCCCGATCTCAGAACGTCGCTGTCGCTGTGCTTGGTGCTCTCCTGCCATCCTTGCAACTGCTGGGCACAGGGAGCAGCCAGCAGCTGGTGCTGTGCCCCAGCAGCTCTAGGGGATGTCCTTGGCTCTCTCCTTGCTGCCAGTACCATGGGAGCACTGTGGCTCCGTGCCATGCCACTTGTGGAGCTGGGCACCCCTGGGCTGCAGCTCCCCATCCCACTCAGCTGCAGAGCAGCATCGCTCAGTCCCATGCCCAACCTTTCGGTGCAGTGTAGTGACGTTGGCTGCCAGAGCCACTCTTGGCTGCAAGTGCTGCCTAATGAGCCTGTGGGGACCGAGGGGAAGTGGCAGCCAATGAACATACAGAACATTGAAAAGGTCAGAGCTGTTCAGTGTGACACAATAAGGAACCAAAATTGTGAGGCGCTGCGCTTCTGCTCGCCGCCGGTCCCTGGGTGCTGGCCAGGCATGGGGGCTGCAGTGCATCCCAGTGCCACTGTGCATCCCACTGCTTGGTGTGGCTGCCCAAGAGGTGTCTGCTGGCATCATTGGGCAGTGGGGCCCTTCTCACCAGGGTGCACCCGGTGCCCTCGGTGTGGCAGAGCCCGGTGTCCTCGCTGCCTGCCTGGCTATGGGAACATGCTGTGGGCCCACCAGATCCTGAAGAACAGGATGAGGAAGCAGACAGCTGTGTGCAGCAGGCTAGGAAAAGGTCTGTTTAAAGCCCACTTGTTCCATCCCATCAAAGCCATCATGACAGTTCCCCACTGAAGGCTCCACGTCAGCCCCATGCTGTAGGGACAGGTATTGAAAGTATCAAGCAGCACTTTGTGCAATTCACCTTCCTGTGGGCAGGAGGCATTTGGAAATGGCAAGCCATAGGGCATGTAGAGTACAAAGGTGTAAGTTCTGGAAGTGAACACTGCGGCATAGGGGAGCACATGGCTAAGGGTGGCTCTCTTTGGTCTCGGTGTTCCCCATGATGCTGACTGCTGTGCTGGCCTTGCTGTGGCTGGGGCTTGCCTGTGTGCTGGCAGAGAGGATGAGGATGCCATCCCCAGGTCACTTGCCAGCTCCCTGTGTGCCAGCTCTCATGCACCCAGCCCAACTGAGGGTACCGTGCATGCCAGCCCAGACTGGGGCTTTGTCCAGCCCTCAGCTTTGCTGTTCTGAGTGCTCATATGTGTCCTGGGGATGGTGTTTTGTGTGGCGTGTAGTTCAGCGAGTGCATAATGTGTTGTTTCAGGGCTTTATTGCCGTTGTGCAGCGCTGATGTAATGGCATTTGGGGAGCTCTGGCACTCCTATTAGCAGCTGGAGAGGAGCAGAGGAAGGATGCTCTTCCTCTCTGCGCCCATCATCTTCCCCTCCTGATGCTCTCAGCTGTGATATAGTGGTCTAAAGGAGACAACTTGTCTCTATTAGCACTCAGTGCAGAACAGTCAATTGGATCGTTAGAAGCAACTATGGATTGGCCTTGTTTTCAAAAGGGATCAAAAATATTTGGCCAAAACCCTGTTGGAGCATTTTCAGCTATTGGAAAACCTTCTACTAGACAGCTTGGCTACCCTGTACACAGAGCCCCTACCAGAGCCATGCTCTGAGGTTTGTGCTAACCTCAGTGTGGGCACGCAGTGCAGGAGGGGCCAGCAGTTCCCTGCCGTGCCTGTGTTCCTGCCTATCTGCTGTGGGGCAGGAGGAATTGTGGTTCTACAGGAGGAGCACCTCACTGGGGCACTGCAGGAGCTGGGGGAACGTCAGGGGAAGCTGCCAGCTGCTGGTGGGGTGAGCAGGTTGCTGCCTTCATGCTGCGTTGGGTGGAGTTGGGAACATCGTCCTCTTTGGGATTTCCTGGTTGTGGGCAGGACTTCACTCATGTTCCCAGACGGACCCAGGTGAGTTCATCCTGGGCAGGAGTGCCCAGTGCCTGAGCTCGTGTGCTTCCTGTGCTGTAAGTCGCTGTTTCCCTGCACTGGCTCTTGAGCACCTTGCAGGGTCAGGCCCGTTGCACTTAATTGCAATATCTAATTTTAGCGTAATGGCACTCATTCAATCTGCAGTTCCCGGAACGTGTGAGTGACATAGATTAGTATTGCAGAGGAAAAGTCAAGCCTCTGGTGAGGGATCAATAGATCATAGCTGGATGGTGTTTGAAAATGCATCTTGTTAGCAGTTCATATTTTGGCGCTTTCCACACATTGCTGTTACCCACTCCCTGCTACCCGGGAGCAGCTGTGCACGTGGTGCTGATGGCATCTGTGAGACCGTGTCGACTGCTTGGGACCACGCTTTGTGGCTCTTATCTGGTGGAAAAGGCATTCAGCCCAGCCAGGAACGGTGCTGCACAGCTGTTCTGCATCAGTGGAGTGTGCTGGAGAAGATGCACTTTCCCCAGGTCCCCAGAGTCATCGGGAGCGGTGCTGAGCTGTGCTCAAATGGAAGATGCTTATGCACACTTCCATAAGCAGTGAAGTGACTCAGGTTGCCCACTCAGTCTGCTCTTCCCCAGCTGGTTCCCGCAGTCCCTCCGGATGTGTCGGAAGCATCCTACATCAGACCTGCGTGCACTGTGCTCTGGGCTGGAGGATGTGCTGGGGAAAAATAGGCCACTGCTTTTCTCACGCAGGCAGCACTGAGTGAGGCTGCGCGAGGAGTGTGGGCACACAGCAGGGTGGGCAGTGAGGACGTCCCCTCCTGCACTCCTCAGCAGCAGTGGGGTTGCTAGAGCTGCAAGCTGGATGTGTGGCTCTCCTTTTTGCTTGCCCTCCTGTGTAGGATTTCCAAAGCTGCTCAATTTTACCTCTACACCCGGCGGTAAACCCTCACTGCAGGCAGTGATCTGTTGGTGTCTTCCAGCTGGAGATGCCACCTTTTCGCTAATTCCATGAGTAATATCATCTCTTTAAATTTGTCAGCTGATTCAAATTAAAAAGGGACCTGTAGGATCAGAAAGAACCTCATCCTCCCTTCGGGGGCTGCCTTGCTCCTTGTTTGGGTTGGTTCTGCAGGCCGATAATTCCATCAGAAGGTCTCCTGCAACGCTGCAGTAGCCCTTGGATGCTGTTCAAGTGCATCGTGGCCCCCAGCGTGCGCTCATTGCCTCCTAATTGCTCTAAATAAGTTGGGAATGATGAAATTAAAGTGCCATTGATATCAGGCAGCCCTGGCACACCGCAGTGTGTGGGAGGCGGACAGATGGGGAGATGTTTGGGTAATAGGAATTAGATGTGGTTGGTACCCTGTCTGGGACCCTTCGCTGGGCACGGGCACGTTCTCAGCTGCCCAGCTGTAGTAGTGTTATGCAGGGGAGGAGCATGGTGGCCCAAGCTCTCATTTTCAGCACCCGTGGAGGAGGCTGTCCCTGAGGCTGCACTTGAGGACACGCTGCCGGCCTGTGCTGCAATCTTACAGGTGTCTCTGGGCTCACGACTGTGTAGTTTGTGGCTTTTCTGCAGCCAAGGAGCTGCAGCCACCACCCTGTCGGCCAGCACAACCCTTAGCCTTGGCCTCCCTTTGCAGCAGGGATCTCTGCTCTGCTGGGTGTTCTGGGGACAGCCTTTTCAACCCATGGCACAGCAGGCTGTAGGGTTGGTGGTGACTGCCACCCCTTCTTGGCACCCAGCCCCTCTGTTCCCAAAGCAGATGGGTTAGACCACATGCCTGGCCGTGCTGAATTATTGATGAAAGCCTATGTGTGCTCTGGTCAGCTGCAACTTTGGGCTTCCTTCTGGGTGCACCTCTGCCTTGTGCTGCCTAGAGCTGAGCTAATCCCTCCTGACTGCTCTCACTCATGCACCCGCCCATCCCTGCTCCCTCCTGCTCCTCTTCCCCTCCACCACCTCCAGGAGGTGACGGCTGCTGTGCCAGCACTGTCCCTTGTCCCCCTGCATGTCTGATCCCAGGACAGGACCCCCCTGCACTGCACTGCCTGTAGGGCAGCAGGAGGAAGGCAGAGTTGATCTCACACCCATCCCTCCCAGATGGGGTTCACGGAACCTTGCATCCAGCGGGGAATGCACTGACCGTGGCTACCCCTAGCAGCTGCTTCTCTGCATTCTGGGCTGTAAACGTCCCCTTAATTTAGTGCCTGCACTAAAGCAGCAACCTTAGCACAGCCTCTGCATAACAACCACAGAGGCTGGGGATCCTTTAGTGGCACGTGGCAGCTCCACATGACTGTTGCTGCCCCGGTGTGTGAAGCCCTTGCTCCGTCCCAGTGGATGCCATAGCCAGGTGACAGAAGGTGACAGGAGGGGCTGGTGCCGCTGCCACACCGTCCCAGTGCTGAGCTGCCCAGGGTTTGCTTTTGAGAAACAAGTCCTGGTCCAGCAGTGATGCTAACTGAATCCAGGTGGGCAAACCAAGGCCAGCAGCAACATGCTTGCTTCCCAAACATTTCTTCTGGACAAATGCTGTAGCAAAAGGTGTGGGTTTTTTGCTATGCAGGAGAGAATAACAGCCCTGACCTTGAGGAGAGAAACAATGAGTGCTCTGAGTTCTCTTTCCCTCTTTTTGTTGCTATTTTCCTCACAAAATATTCAAGTTGAGAGGGATTTCTGCTTAAACAATTTATGCCCAGTGGATGGATTTATTTCATTCAGCTGCCAGCCACAAGAAAGCTGCTCTATTCCCTGTGGCACGGCATTTCTTTCCATACTCATAAATACTCCGTGCTAAGTACAACTCCGTTCCGGCAGGCAGGACGGCACAGGGCTGTGGCCCCATGCCCACTCACCATGCCTCCCTGCCTGGCCCAGCTCTGCTCCCTCACCATTTCCTCCTCCTGGTGATGAAAAGCTGTGCACAAATCTCTTTTGTCCATGTCCTTGGCACGGGAGCTGCTCTGTGGGCAGCATGTCCCATCCCACCTGGCTGCTGCCTCCCACGCTCAGCCCAGCGCCTGCTGCCTGCTTTGGGCAGGAGATGAGCAGGGTGCTCTTCCAGGTCAGCTGGGAACTCAGCACTGTGAGGGAGGAGGGCAATGCGAAGGCTCACTTTGGGATCAGAGTGATTCATTGGAATGAGTGCATCAGAAATGCAAAGCGAGTTCTAAGGCTTGATGGCAGCGTGTGGAGCCGGGGTTAAAAAAAGAGATTCTCGGATTGAAAGGTGGGCTCAGAGGGAGGGAAAGAGGGAGACAGTTTCTTTTAAACATGTCAAAGCCAGCCGGTTTTAATGCTGCTGATGAATGACATGATATTCTTTCCTGGAGCGCCGTTCTGTGCAATGGGGAGCATTTGGCAGGATGGGCATCGCTTCATGGTTTGGTCAGCCCCCCAGTCTGCTCCCAGCCCCTTTGTGCCCTCAACTCAGTATCTCCTTCTGGCCTGCACCCCCCCACATGGGACCTCCTGCCTTGTCCCATCGCTGCTGGGTGGGTTACAAGCATGCCGTAGCTCCTGGGCTAGGGAGATTTCACTAGGCAGCTCAAGTTTGCCACATCCCTCCCTGTGGGCAGCACTCCTGCTCTCCAGCTCTTCATTCCCAGCCTGCTCACCTCTCCATGCACTGCTTCGGGAACAGATGGGTTTAATTTCCTCCTGCCGCCCCTGCGCTTTGCGGGAGGCTCGAGCTTGGAGCACGTCTGCTCCTACTCCACGTGACAGTCTCAGGCTCCTGCCCAGCCCAGAGCTTCACACCAGGACCCCACACAGCCCTCTTCATGCCGGGGGGCTCTGAAGCCGGGCTGCCGCTTGGATAAACCTGTCTCTGTGTCACCTAGGCTGAGCAATGGCTGAGCATCGCAGGCTGATGCTGCTGAGACGCTTAGGCTAAGCTCCAGCTAATCCTCTTTCCTCCGGCGCTTGGGGCAGCGATCCCACCGGAGCAGCTCGGTGGCACAGCCCTGTGATGTGCATGCTGGAGGGTGATGCTGCCTTGTGCAGCTGGGTGCTGAGCCTGGGGCAGGGCGGAGGGAATGAGCCCTTCGTGTGGCTGCTGGCTGGCAGCTGAGGTGCCAGTTCTTGTTTCTGCAACGCTTTGCGGCACGCCATTTCCTCTCTTGGCCTCTTGCGGAACATCAGCCAGGTTGGATCGAAAGCTCTGTGTTTTCTGAGTCTTATCTCCTTGCTCCTTGCTGATGCACTCGGGAGTCCCATGGCTCTCCAAGGATTGTTAAGGGTCTCTGTGCAGCTCAGGGGAGCGTGGGGTCTTGTATCAGCGTGGGTGAACTGTGAGAGGAGGAAAAACACTGTGCTCACCTTGCTCTGCACAACGTCTCCCTGCTATGCCCTTCTGCCAACCTCCCTCTCCTCCAGTCCCACAGAGCTCTGTTCCAGGGCTGGTCCCACATGCCAGGAAGGCTTGCATTGCCCTTTGCAGCCAGGGCCGTGGCTCCCCACTCTTGTTGAGATGCACAGAACCCCCCTCCAGTGCCCAACATGAAGCTGCTGCACTCTGCTGCCACAGCAGGTGCCCAGACTGCCTGTCCTACACTGCCCTGTACAGCCCTATGCAGCCCTATGCTGCCCTATAGAGATCTTGATGGTAGGTGGATGGTTGGACTGGATGATCTTGGAGCTCCTTTCCAACCTTGATGACTCTATAAATCTATGATTCTGTGATTCTGTACTGCACTGTGCTGACCTGTACTGCCCTATACTGCCCTACAGTGGGGAAATATTGGTGATAGAGGAATGGTTGGACTGGATGATACTGGAGCTCTTTTCCAACCTTAGTGACTCTGAGAATCTATGATTCTATGATTCTTACTGCCCTGTACTGCCCTATGTTGCCCTATACTGCCCTGTGCCATAGAGTTCCCTCTCCAGTTTGCTCCACGTGCATCCCCACTGCAGCATGCACAGCGCTGTGGCTCGTGGGAGATCCCACCAAGAGCACAGAGTTTGCACTCCCCATAATTCAGGTTGCAGTCAACAGCAACTGCTCACGAATCCAGGTTGTATTTAGCAAGCGGTTTTGGCTGGGGGAAAAAAAAAAAGGGAAAAAAAAAAAAGTGAAACGCTGAAAAGTTTCATTTTGACATTTTCAAAATGAAACCTTTCAGCCATCTGTTTGGAGATGACATTTCATTTTGAAATTTTTTCTGGGTTTTTTTCTTTTTTTTTTCCTTTTTTTTTTTTTTTCCCAGCGTGGGGGGGAGCCACCTACAAAACAAAACGAGAGAGCTTCGTTTCAGACCAAACAACGCATTCCCTACAGCACTGGATCATTGCTGGGGTTTGTCCAAAGGAAAAAGAAATGCTTACCGTCACCTGGAATTATTCCTTTCCTCAGCTTTGGCCACCGAAACGGATTGGAAGAGGAAAAAAAAACAAAATAAATGCTCTGTTGTCCCTGGGGGAGGTTGAAGGAGGAGGTTTGCAGTGGGGTTCCTGCAATGGGGTACCATGCAGTGCTTTGGGTTTTCTGAGCAAGAGCTGTGTGCTGATGCTCCTCTGCCTTCCCTGCTCAGCCCCTCTGCTTTGGTGTTTGTTGTTCCCATCTCCCATTCTTTTTCCTTTCTCCTTCTTCTCCCCCCCAGCCCCCCCACCCCTTCATCTTTATCAGTAGCTAATGAAACAGGCAGGAAGAAACCCAATTCGTACAGTAATTAAATTTACTTAGCGAGTATTCAGCTGGAGTAATGAGAAGTTTAATTCAATGATTAGTTTTTTTTTTTTCTTTCATTAATTAAAAATGGAACAGAAGCACGGTTACAGTGGGGCTGCATTGATCCTCCTCGTGGAAAGCTGCCCATGGACAGGGAGGAGGAGGAGGAGGAGGAGGAGGAGGAGGAGGAGGAAGGCTTTTCCCACTTCTCCCCATCCTCCCTTCCCAGCCCACCCCCAATGCTTTCCCCACACACAGGTGCATCTCTCTCCCCCAGCTGACCCCCAAGTTGCTCAGGGATGTGCTGGGGGGCCCAGTAGCCCCTCTCCCCCCTCTCATGTCCCCCTTCCTTCCCCTTTCAGCTGCAGAGGGGCCGAGTGCTGCCCGTGGGTGTGAGCTTGAGGAGCGTGTCCCAGCCCACGGGAAGCTTGGGGTGGGAGAGCTGTTTTCCTTCCTAGAGAAACAGATTTTGAGCTATTTAAATACATTAAATTCATAAGCATGTTTTTACTTTTTTTTTTTTTTAAGCAAGTTGTGTGTGATAGCAGAGGTGTGGGGGGGAAACGTGGAATATTGGTTGTTTCCCAGATCTCAGCTCTTCCTGCAGCTCTTCAGGGACATGGGAAGCTCTTGTTCCTCGGGGCGCAGATGGACAGGTGACATTCCCACTGGTTCACTCCTGCTTTTCTTACACTGAAGCAGCTTTTGGTGTAAGATCTTCACTGTGAGAGCTCATAAGGAGATGTAGAGCATAAGGACAGCAAGCAGTGAACCACTGGTTCCTCAACAGACAGATGCAGGATAGACTCCACTGCTATGGGGCATGTGGGGCTCCCAGCTCACCCACTGCCCTCATGGGGACGGTGCCATGGAGAGCACCAACCAAGGGCTGGGAGCAGTGTGGGCAGGCAGTGAGTTCCCAGGGCACCCAGTGAGGCTGCGGGGTGGGAGGCTGCAGGGTGCAGTGCAACCTGAGGTAGCATGACAGCAGGGCTAATAAGAGGGCTTTTGCATGCATGTGTTTCTTGAGAGATGGCTGCAAATGATTCCCCAGTGCTCTGGCCCAAATCTGTCCTGGTAGCTGTCAGCAGATCGATGCGCTGCTAAGCACAGGTCTGCTTCATTTCCATGGGAAAATGGCTTCTCTCGAGCGGTTCATCCTGGCTCTTCCAGCAGCAGGTCCCTAAATTTGGGCAGCCCTGTTTTCCTCTCCCTTACATCCTGATTTATAGCTTTTTAAATATCATCTCAGATGAAGATTAAGCTCCGTTTCGGGAGGGAGAGGGGCGAAGCATTCGCAGCTTTTTAATTTCCCTCCCGCTTGCCTCCTCTAAATGCCAGCTTACAGCCCTAATTGCAGCACCGTTTCCCCACAGTGCATGAGTGCAAAGCTGAGGAGTGGCCCTGGCAGCCATCCCGCAAAGCCCTGCCTTCATCTGACCCGGGTAGGTGGCCCATGGTGCTCTGAAGTACAGCCCCGATGTATCTCCATCGGGACCACAAGGCCTCCTCCCAGCTTTCTCACTGGGATGGTCAGGAGGGACGGGAGCAGGTTTCGGCTCGTACAGTACATCCCCATCCTCAGCTGAAGTCTGTGAGCTGTCAGCTTGATGCGAGCGCCGCGTGAGACGGCAAACATCAGAGCTGGCTGGGCGCGGGCAATTTCCCAGGATGTCAGTCCTCGGGAGAGAACAAAGAGAGAGCAGTGAAGAGCAGAACTCGGCTTCCTAATGAAACAAACAAGAGAAAATTAGGATGATTCAAGCAGCTTTTATATAGTGGAGCTGGGGAGGGGGTGGTGTTCGCATCGGGTTTTGTCCAAACAACGTGATGGTGGAGTGTGCTCTGCTCTCTGTCCCATAGGGACCACCAGTAGGGCTGTGCCTGCCTGGGACACAGCGTGGGGTCACCTGGGGCTGCACCCACATCAGGTTTGGAGAGAAAGGGATCAAAGAAGCAAGGCAGAGCCGGCTGCCCTACTCAAACACATGCCCACCGGTGTGTAATTTCCCCTCTACTTCATGTTCTTTGCTCAAAGCAGAGAGCGGGCTGCATAGGATCAACCTGGTGCATGCAAAAAGGGTTCCATGTCCTCACCTTGCCTTGTTCCCATGCAAGAGGGGCCTGCAGATGGCTCTTCCTGGCTCTGCAGAGTGGTCATTCCAGATTCTTGTTGCCAAAAGTTGGGTGGGCACATCCCCCCACCCAGCCCCATCCCACAGCCAGCACAGGGCTCCCGGTGCTGGGGTTCTCCACTGAGCATCTTCCGCACCCATCGTCTGCAGGGCTGGATGGTTCCATGGGGCCAGATGATGCCCTGGGACTGGTTGATGCCATGGGGTCGACTGATGCCATGGGGTGAGCTGATGCCATTAGGTTAGTTGATGCCATGAGGCTGGATGGTGTCATGGGGGCTGGATGATGCCATGGGGACTGGATGATGCCATGGGGGCTGGATGATGCCATGGGGGCTGGATGGTGTCATGGGGGCTGGATGATGCCATGGGGGCTGGATGATGCCATGAGGGCTAGATGGTGTCATGGGGGCTGGATGATGCCATGGGGGCTAGATGGTGTCATGGGGGCTGGATGATGCCACTGGGCTAGTTGATGCCATGAGGCTGAATGATTCCATGGGGCTGAATGATGCCATGATGCTGGATCATGCCATAGGACTGGTTGATGCCATGGGGTTGGTTGATGCCATAGGGCTGGATGGTGCAGTCACAGGTTTTATTCGGCTCTGAGGCAGGGCTGAGCCTGAGTGGATTTTTAATGCATGAATTTTTAGTGTTTAAATGGAACAAATCTTTGAACTTGTGTGGTTTCAGAGGGATGTTTCTCTTCCTCTCTGAATGTGTGCTGTAAATGCTTCAAAAAACCCTCCCTCTCCTCCTGCTCTGGTGATACAGGAACAAACTCGCAATAGCTCAGGTTTTCCATTAAGCCACTGTGTCACAGATTTGCATTTTTAAAGCAAATTTCCAGCATCGAGGTTATGGGAAAAGCCTATAGGTGTGAACACCTCCTGCCTCCAACCTCCACCAGTCGTCTCTGCCCCTTCACCCAGCAAGGATGAGATAACCCGCACCTGAATTTCTTTTCCAGACCTCCCTACCCAGCTCTCAAATTCAGCCAGATCTCTCTCCAAGCATCCTGCTCTGAAGGCTGACAAAGCCATTCACATTTTTGCTGTTTATTTTCTTTTAGTAACATGTTAGCATCTTGCAGCACTAATATTTGTGTAAATAAGCCAGGGATGGAGCCTGGCTGCGAGCCCAGGGTCGGTCAGTGTCATTGCACGTGAAGGGAGGCAGCAGCACGGATTGGGGCTGGGCTGGCTGCTGCAATCACGGGGAGGTTATGGTCACGTTCAGGTGTTTAGGGATGAGGGGGTTGGGCTCTGTGTTTGGCTTGTTCCATGGGAGTTTGCCATGATGGAATGAATGGGAGCTTGGAAGGGCAGCAGAGGTGGCATTAGTTTTAGTGGCATTATCAGGAGCAAGAAGCACATCCCTCGTGCTCTGTGTGTGCTCCGGGTTGCACTGCCCGATGTCACCGCTCCTCCTGCTGCGGGAGGTGCTCCCAGCGAGCTCCAGAATTAGCATCCCATTCACCGCTCCTTGCTGTGCGAGCTCGCGCTTTAAAAAGAGTCTCTTGCCACTGAGATCAGCAGCTCTGACTCAGAGCGCGCAGGGGAGCAGACGTGCTGAGTGAGGCAGCCCTGCTGCCGTGGGGCTCGCCTGGCTGGGTCTCCCTGATAGCAGCTCCAGTGTGGGGTTACAGCTCCCGTGGCTTCATGCCCTAGTGGGGATGGTGTGGCTGGGGAGGGTGCGAGCATCGCGCTCAGCCAAACGAGCCGTGCTGCGCCACTCATTGCCTCCACCCACACCGCACCTTCCCCTCCCTGAGCCCCTCCTCGCTGAGGGAGCGGAGGCAGCTCCGGTTTTGTGAATTAATCAAAGACAATGCAAGCTCTGAGAGCAGCTGATTTGGAGAGCCTTTCGCAGGCGGGTGTGCAGCGTGAGTCCTTAGCGTGGCTCCGCCAGGAGCTGCAGCTCCAGCTCCAGCCTCATCCTGGGCCGAACGGCTCCTCATCTGCAGATAAAACTAACGGGAACAAAGGAGGCAATAATATTGATATTCATCATTGATATTCCCATTTATCTCCGGAATAATTAGTAATTCTATTGCTGTGAGAGTATGGCTCATCATCTCCCTGTTTCAAGGGAGCATGTTCATGGCATCCCCGAGAGCAGCCAGGCACGAAGTGCTGGGCAGGGTTGGGCAGGAGGGGCTGCAGGGCACAGCCTGGGGACAGGGGATGCCATCGCAGCATCTTCCTGGTGCGTGACGCAGCTCCAAGTGGTGACAGCAGCCCTCTGTCAGCGGATGCCAGGCTTGGTGGGAACCAGGGTGTGAATGTGCGTCTGTCCTGGTCCACCCCCACGATGGGTTCCGTGCAGACACAGCCCTTCCACTGCCTTAGCAGTCCCGCTCGCCCTCCTTTCCCAGCCCTCTCAGGCTGTTAGTACCTCGTGCTTTTGGAGCCCTCTCTGCTGTGGGACAAATGCAGGCTGGTGAGACTCCGAGGTCAGGATCTCCCACAGCGCCGTGGCAGCCCTGGCCCTGCGCTGTGCTCCCTGCAGGGCTGTTTCCTGCAGCATTCCTGCCCTGAGCGATGCTCTCCAGTGTGCAGCATCCCGAGCGTTTTCCATTCTGCGCAACCACTGCCACAGCAGCCGCAGGGCCCGGCGAGTGGCGAATGCAAATGCCGGGCAGTGTTTTTATTAGGATTTAAATGAGTTTAGGGCTGGTTAGAATTACAATACGATTGGAGCCAGGAGGAGCTTATAAAACCTGCACGGGTTCATACATCACATGGAAAACACAGCAAACCCGTGGCTCCAACCGGGCATCTTGCACAACAGAGATGTGGGCACCCCGGGTCCAAGGCTGCTGTGATGGGGGGGGAAGAGTTCCCCCGCTCCAACCCAAAGGCGGTGGGGAGCGATGGGGCCTCGGGCTGCTGACGGCTTTGATCTCTGAAGGGTATAGCCGCATATTTGAATGAGAAATGCACGGCTCTATTGAAAGCCCAGACAAAATGCCTTTTGTGCTTCCCCGCATGTTTATTTGCGTAAGAGGGTGTTTTGCTGGAGAAACACGGGCAGGAGCTCGGGGGAGAGGCGGCAGAGGCGGGGGTGAGCGCGATGGGAACTCGCAGTACAATTTCAGGACACTTAAGAGCCTCTTATCGTCGGTGGCGAGACAGCGACATCAGAGGCAGCTCCGGCAATTGTCTGAGACAAATTGCTTCATTTGATGCGTTGTTGGTAGCGCGCTGGTTAAGCTCCTGGGCTATGTATATACAGAGCACAAGAGACACGCATGTATGTGTGTCTGTGCGTGCTGCCATCCCCACCGGGAGCCGTCTCCCACCGTGACCTTGCAATGTGCACAGTGTCCTCAGCCCGGGGTCCCCATGGGGCTGACAGGGTATGCCCAGTAGTCTCAGGGGGACAGGATGCAGTGTCTTGTTGGTGGCAGACGAACTGTTTGTTTGGGGCCAAAAAATGGAAAGCTGGAACGTGTCTGATGGCATCACACAGCTGTTTTCCTGAGGCTGTAACTGCTGTTTTCCTTAAAAAAGAGCAATTTTGGTTGGAAAGTTCCTTGACTGTTACCTTGGAGAAATGGGTGCGTCCTCTGCCTCTGATTCAGTGGCACGTAGCAAAGACATTTTAGTTAAGCTAATTAAAGGACCACAATGATCATCTAGTTTCAACTCCCCTGCTATAAAGATGGCTGGGGCATCCACAACCTTCAGGTTGCCCAAGGAGGCTGTGGATGCCCCATCTCTGGAGGCATTCAAGGCCAGGCTGGATGTGGCTCTGGGCAGCCTGGTTTGCTGGTTGGTGACCTGCACACAGCAGGGGGTTGGAACCAGATGAGCATCGTGGTCCTTTTCAACCCAGGCCATTCTATGATTCTATGATTCTAACTCATACCAAATTATCAAAAATAAGGGAAAAAAATAATGCCAATCATAACAATTACACTAACAGGGATGCGTTTTCCCGGCCCTGGCTTTCACCACCACTAATTGCACTCCCTCTGCTCTGCAGCTCCACTCCCTGCTCCGCACTTAGCCTGATGATGGGAACAGGGGGTCTTGCTGTGGCATGGCTGGCTGAGCACTGCTGGTGCTGCCAGGTGAGAGTTAGCCAGGTGGTTGAGCGTGGCTTTGGGCAGAGCCAGCCTCCAGCCCACCCATCCCTTCCCACTGCCATCCAAGCTCACTCTGGGCACCGAGGAGCGGAGCTGGGGAGAGATGTCAAGAGCGGTTATGGCGTGCGAGCGGGCTGAGATAAAGGGATCCATTTTAATTCTCCTGCCTGTCTGCTTCAGTCAAAATACTGCTCCGCAGCCAGCGGTGCCGTGTGTCAGCCCAACCACACCGGCTAATGCACGGGCTGCTGCGGCAGGCGCTCCATCTCCCCGTACCGCAGCTGTCCTCAGCCTCACCGCAGCCGCTGGGGCTGCTTCCCCCAGCCCTGCGCCCGCAGTGCCCCGCTGTGATTCACGGCTCCTGCCCAGCTCTGGGCTGCAAACCGCAGCTGCCGGGCCTGAGGGGATGCAACGGGGCTGCAGAATGGCTCCAGCCACGGTAGGACCCAGCAGCCACTCCCGACCCGTCTCCCCGAATGTCACTGGCTTTTAAGTGCACTGGTGGTTTAAAATAAGAATAACCTGCTCCAGGGCTTCTTAAAGCGTGGAATTAAATATGGTTCTGGTCTCTAGGCAGAGCCTGACTCTTCAATTCTAAATCTGCTCAACCAAGCGAAATATTGCAGGGGGGAAGGAAATCAATATTTCTCAGGCCCAGCACAGGGAGGGAGCCACGCACACGGCCACAGGCATGGTGCAGGTGCAGATGTGCAGGCTTCAAGGTAGGAGCATGCACACACATATGGTGCTAGGAGCTGCTGGAGGAGAGATTTGGGTGCATGCCCACTGAGCAGAGTGTGTGGTTCCGGACTCGGAACAAGGCTGGGGAGTGACACCCGGCCCAGGGGAGGTGAACCTGTTTAGCTGGGTCTGACCTCTCCAGGGGATTTCTGCCCCTCCATCACGGCCCTGCAGTCCTGGCACTCCCCTCTCCGTGCCCTCTGTGGCGCTGGGAGGAGGGAGCAGCAGCACGCCCGCCCTGGGAGCATGAACAAAGATCTCCATCTGCAGCGGAGAGGGGAAGGACAAATGTTATTGACCCACTCTGGCACCCGCCCAAGCCACGGACACTCACTCCTCCCAAAAAGCCTCTCTGATAGCTTAATTTCTTAATTGCTGTCTGCGATCAGGATGGCAGCCCTGGCTCTCCTCCAAGCTGTGTCACTTCCAGCAGCCGGGGGCTCTCCACTGCCTTGCTTGCATGCTGCATTCAGCCCTGCTGCCCGGGGCAGCTCTCACCTCCAGGGCTGTTGCTGCTGCCCAGGGGGATCATCGCAGTCCCAAGGGTGTTTGGGATGCTGAGCTCCAGGATCCTGCTCCAACTGGATGTTGTTCCTCGTCCAAAGGGATGGAGATGGGCCATGTTCCCTGGGCTCCCACACAGCACCTGGAGGAGACGGGTACCTCAGATGCCCAGTGCTGGGCATGGATGGAGGTGATACAGGGGAGTGGGGCTGCCCCACAGGCCTGGCCCTGGGCTGCTCGCAGCTCCCAGCCATTCTGACCCCCCCAAGACAAGGCAGGGCTATGCCCATGGGCAGAGCAGCTTCTGAGCTGCCATGCAGCAAGGCTCTATATCTCAATAAGCAGCGCTCTAAGGCAGACCTGAAAATAAATATTTGAAGAGGAAATAGTACTCTGTCTCCTATTGTCCCTCTTCGTTTCCTCTCTCTATTTCTCCCCCCTTCTCCTGTCTTTCACGTCTGGCTGAACACCAGAGTTCATTGTTAAAGGTGTTTTGTGTTGTTGCGTTTTCCCTTTCTGTGCTCTCCCAACGAGGAGGCTGCAGGAGCAGCTCTATTAACAATTCACGCCCGGGCAGCAGCAGGGCTGTCTCCATGCCAAGCCTGTCCATGGCCAGGTGTCTGGGTGCTTGTTTTCCTTCCCCATTGCTTAGTTTGTTTGCTGTGGTAAGATACAACTGGATGGCTCTTTCTCCCACGGGGAGCAGAGGTATGTTGGGATCAACCTGGCAGAAGAGTGGTTCAGCCAAAGGCTGGTAGGGCAGCACACAAAGGGGAGGCTGTGCTGGCCAGCCCAACCTCAGCTGGTGTGATGTTCCCTTGTGCACCCGTGGGCTATGGGGTGAGCCTTGGCACCAGCCAGAGCTCTTCTCTGCTGCATACAAAAGGGGAGATGAAGAGTGGTGGTGAGGAGGGAATGGGGAACAGAGGGAAAGGGGGAGGAAATGGGGCTGAAAAACGCAGGTGTGGTGGAGGATGTAGGAGGCGTCACACGCATGGAGGTGGCCCCAAAAGCTGTAGCTTTGGGAGAAGCCTTCCCAGCCCAGCTACGCGTCTGTGAGCTGCCCTGCTATATTTAGCAGCCCTGTGCCCTTCACAGAGCTCTCCTTGGAGATGGTGGGGAGCATCGTGCCGGGAGGTGGATGCCGTGCTGCTGAGAAGGGCTGCCCAGTTTGCGGGGATGGGAGCGAGCGCTGCCCTCGCCCTCCCAGCAGCACAACCAGCACCTCGCCCTATGGATGGAGCTGCCAGATGGCCAAATATTTGCTTGTAAATTAGCAATGGGAAACGTGAGACATGCAGCCCTAACTGGTAGTAACGCAGGGCTGGGATTGGACTCTTCCTCCTGCAGTCGGTCTCTGCAGAGCAGGGCTGGGCAAACCCATTACCGCAGCGGCACAAGGAGACCTCAAAAGCAATGAGCACGGGCACGGTGCTGCCAGCTCTCCCTACTCAGTGGCACAGTCACGGGCCATTACTCAAGCGTGCTCCGCCGCTGGCTGTGTTTGCATTAAACCAATATGCAGAGAAACACTGCTTTTCTCTCTAGGAAAAAAAAAAAAATAAAAGCTTCTTGTCCTGTGTCTGTGCAGCATCTTGCTGAATGGGATATGACTGCAATGAGATTTCCAGGCAGTAATGCAATAGAAACACTCTTAATTTGCATGTGTGCATGTGTGGGACAGGCAGTGCCCGGAGCAGCACCACACGCAGCCCTGCCCTCCCCAGCACACAGTGGGGATGCGTTCTGCACTCTCTCCCTGTGCCCACCCAGCCTCACCAGCACCCCATGCTGCTTGGGACGGAGGCCTCCATGCTGCCAGTGACATCCTTGCATAGCAGTGCATGCCAGCAGAGTGTTGCCTGCCTTCCCACACCATCCCTGGCCGTATTTATAGATCGCGGCGGCATTACCCGTGCGGATGCAGATTGTGCACGACGGTTTGCTATAAATACGAACGCTCTGTAATTATCGTTAGAACTATTTAGCTTGATTCAAAGGTAGATTAAATAATGAATGTGTGTGTGTGTTGTGCGTGATACGCCTGTCGACATCAACAAATGGAAAGAGACGTCTCTGGGTGCTGATCTGGAGGCTTCCCCCGTGAGGAAGTTGGGGGAGGAGAGTAGGGAAGGAGCAGGGAGTGCCTCCCTTTGCGTGGTTCCAGGCAGCACGGCATGGCTCAGCACGTTGCAATGCAATGGGGGTTCTGTGCCCTCCTGGTGGGCTCTGGGGCTGGACAACAGGCGCTCCAGGGAACACCTTGCCCAGGGATGGGTGCGTGCAGGAGCCATTTGATATTCATGGCTGCACATTGTCACACCTCTCCCCCCCACTGCTTTCCCTGAGCCTCAGGAGCACTGGGAGGTAATTTCAGGCTAGGTTACAATCAAAGGCATGTGATAAGGCTCCCCAAAGCCTCCCAGCCACTTGTTTGGCATGGTAATTGATTTTCAACAAGGCTGGAGGCTGTGCGTGGCCCAGCACATTGCCATCCCCCCCCGGCCACAAGCTGCTCCATGCAGAGCCCTGGGCTGTCCCCTGTGGATGGGTGGAGGGCAGCTCTGTCTGCAGGCCCGAGGACAGTACCCAGAGGGTCCTTGATGAGGATGGACATGGCTTTTCCAGCTGTGAGTGGCACAGGACTGGCATGCTTGGGCAGAGCAGTGGCATTGGCACTTCAAGGAGAGGGCACAGTGCATCAACCCCTGAATGCCATGCTTGTGCCAGGAATGGTGCTTGCAAGGCCAGTGGGAGGAAGAGGAAATGTCACCATGGCTCCACTGCAAGAACCTTCGTCAAACGCCCTTCCCTGCCTGTCTCCTCATTCTGCCCCCTCCCACAGCCACCCTGTTGGCTTGCATTTGGTGGCTGTCTCCCACCACAGCTGCTGCCCCACTGCAGGGACACGGCACCAGGAGGGTGAGGGCAGCAGGGCTGGGAGGAAGGGCTCCATCACGGTAACTAATAACTCCGTGCTGACAAATTGAATTATACCTTTTCCAGTTCCCTGCACTATTGATCAGAGAAAAGGTTTGTGTTTCTGTTAGGATTTTTTTTTTTCCTTTCTCCTTTTAAGTTACAGTTGCAATGTCCTGGGGGCTTATAATGAACTAAATAAGGTCAGGTTAGCAGAAGAATCAAATATGCTCTGGCAGCAGAAGCGTGGGCTTCTCCTGGTGACTCTGAGTGGAGAGGAAAGCAATGGGAACAGCAGCAGCTTGTGTTGTGTGCTGCCCTACTGCACGCCAGCACCCAGCCACAGCCTGCTTCAGCCCAGTCCCTGCCCACTGTGCTTTGCTCCTCTCAGCCCCTCGAGCCCCTGCTCGGTGCTCATGGCCATGTAGGAGGGCCCCATCCCTCTCGGTGCCCCCTGCTAAGGTGTGCCCTGCCTGGCACCGACCTGATGTCCCGGCTCACATGTGCAGCCTCTCCCCTCCTGCTCTGCCCTGCTTGAGAGTCCGGCTGCATCGGTGCTGGATTAACATTCCCAGCACAGAGCCACTCCATCACCATTTCTATTAAACTCATTTGCTATCTAAAGGAATTCATTTTCCACTTTGTTTGCCCACGATAAAAAAAAGCCCTCTGAACTGAGGCCATGACGTGGGCAAGTGGCTGAATGGGCATCAGGGCAGCAAGTCCCCCTCCTCTTGGCATGCTGGGGGTGGTGGGAGGGTGTCCCTGCCGGCCCCTCCAATCTTCTGCTGACACGGTGCTGCCAAACAGGACAGTGAGATCCTGCCAGCACTTTGTGGCACCGGGCTGGTGCTGCTCCACAGCCCTCTGCACCACCGTGTTCAAGGTTGGTGGCTGCTGGCAATTTCTCTGCAGCTTTGCTGAAAATCCTGGGCCAAGGGGAGCCTTCCTGCTGCCTCGCAACAGCAGCATCCTTCCTTCCTTTCCTTCCTTCCTTCCTTTCCTTCCTTCCTTCCTTCCTTCCTTCCTTCCTTCCTTCCTTCCTTCCTGCCTTCCTGCCTTCCTGCCTTCCTGCCTTCCTGCCTTCCTGCCTTCCTGCCTTCCTGCCTTCTTTCCTGCCTTCCTGCCTTCCTGCCTGCCTTCCAGCCCCTTTAGGTACTGAAGGCCACTCTCAGCTCTCTCCACAGCCTTCTCCTCTTGGGGCTGCACAGCCTCCATTCTCAGCCTGTCCTCATACAGAAGCATTCCATCCTTGGAGCATTTTTGTGGCCCTCCTCTGGAAACGCTCCAGCAGCTCCACGTCTCTCCTGTGCTGAGGACCTCGCATCTGGACGCAGAGCTCCAGCTAATGCCTCAGAGTGCAGAGCAGAGGGGCAGGATCCCCTCTCACATCTAAAGCCCCATTAAACCCTGGGTGCCTGTGCTGATTCCCAGCTTCCTGGGCAGATGGCAGCAGTGGGATTCAGCAGGGCTGGGTGCCACGTAGCATCCCCAGCACTGACCCCCCCCCATCGCCCTGAGGAAGTCCCCATTCCAGCCCCACGCTGACATGGGATCTCTGCCTGCAGCATCATGCCCCACGCCATCCCTGCATCTGCCCCGCCGTTGCTATGGTGATGTTGCCATTCCCTACCTCTCCGGGGGAAAAAAAGCCTCCAAACATTTAATTCTGCAGCCCACCTGGGAGCCTTTTAAACTCCCCGTTCGGTGTTTGACATGTAATAATTTTTTCTGCTTTTAAGATTATCCTAAAAACTCTCCTTCTCTTTCCCTCCCTCAAAATCTCAGCAGTGGCACCTCCAAAAGAAATCAGCGTAAAAAAATACCGATGCACGTTGCAAATAGCAATTTGTCCCCGTGGTGGGAAGCGAGGACAGCGGGAGGGCAGCAGTGCCACCGCCCAATGGAGCCCCAGCAGTGCTGTAGGCATGGATGCAAGCATGAAAATAAGGCAAAACCTCCCTAGAGAGAGTGAATGACAACCCAGCTCAGTGACGTGGGGCTGCCCTGGGGTCCATGGGTGGCCTGGTCTTCCCTACAGGAATTCCCTTTGCAGAGGAGCAGAGCCCAGCTCCAGGTGCCGGGTTGGGTACCAGCACACGGGTGTCCACACACCTTGCACTGAGCAGATGGTCTGCTCTGAGCACCGGGATCCAGCAAGCCTGTGGAGCAATTTAATCTCCAGAAATAATTTAATATGGCTTCCTCCAGAGTACGGTGGTTTGGGTTGTTTTTTTTTTTTTCTTCTGGTCAGCCATAGAATAATTTAATCCTGCCTTCTGTGTGAAGGTCTATTTTGAGTCCACCACCTGCAAAGCGTTTTAATCCCACATCTCACAAAGTAATTCAATCCTCTCCCTTGGTGAGTAATTTAATCCTCTATTTCCAGGGTAATTTAATCCCCTCCCTGGGGAATAATGGAATATTTTGATCCTCCATTTCCAGAGTAATGTGATCCTCTACCTGAGTGGCTCAATACCTTAAGCCATCACCTGCAGAGCTGTGTAGACGCCCGTCTGTAGGCTCTGCCACCACTGAGCTGGCAGCCCATGGCTTGGATAGGTGTGCTCTTTGCTGGGTAAGGGACTGGCTGGATGGCCAGACCCAGAGAGTGGTCGTGAATGGAGTTACAACCAGCTGGCAACCAGTCATAAGTGGTGATCCCCAGGGATCAGTACTGGGGCTTGTCCTGTTTGTTATCGTTATTGGGTGAGGGGATTGAGTGCACCCTTGGTAAGTTTGACTCCAAGCTGGGAGGGAGTGTGAATCTGCCTGGGGGTAGGAAGGCCCTGCAGAAGGATCTGGACAGGCTGATTGCTGGGATGAGGCCAGTGGGATGAAGTTGAACAAGACCAAGGGCCAGGTCCTGCACTTTGGCCACAACAACCCCAGGCAGAGCTACAAGCTTGGGGCAGAGTGGCTGGAAGACTGTATAGAGGAAATGGACCTGGGAATATTGGTTAATGCTCAGCTGAACACGAGCCAGCAGTGTGCCCAGGTGGCCAAGAAGGCCAGTGGCATCCTGGCTTGTGTCAGCAATGGTGCAGCCAGCAGGAGCAGGGAAGCGATCATCCCTCTGTGCTCAGCTCTGGTGAGGCTGCACCTGGAGTGCTGTGTTCAGAGCTGGGCCCGTCACTGCCAGAAAGACATTGGGGCCCTGCAGCGTGTCCAGAAATGGGCAGCAGAGCTGTGAGGGGTCTGGAGCACTGCTTAGTCAGGCTGAGCAGTGCCAGAGGGAGCCCAGAAAATGGTGATTGCCTTTCTTAGGAACAGGGAATTGAGGCAAAAACACTTGCCCAGGCTGAACACAAACCATCACTGTTCTGCTTCATCTTCTGCATGCTCCGGTCCCCCCAGGACTGTTAAAATTCTGCTTTTAAAACTCTGCTTTATACAAAAGTCTGCCCTGGATATGTCATCTCACATTCCAACATGATCTATTAGACAAATACTTCTTTGTGTGCAAAGCACTCCCAAGTACCTGCAGGCCAGAGGGGAGAGAGGGGCCCGAGTATCTCTAAAAATCCCCTTCTAAATGTCTCCAGAGCAAAGCCTGCTCTGTGGGCTGCCTCTGTGCCCAAGCATCAGTCGCTGCCAGCACAGTCAAGCACCACATTTGGGGCACGTCTGTGTGCTGTAGGCTGGGATGTGGTGGGGGGAACAACTTCCAGCTGCCCCTAGAGCACGAGCTGCCGTGCTGAAGCAGCCCTGCTGCACTCACCTCCTCCTTTCTAATGAGCCGGGTGTTGTTCTCCCATCTCACGTCTGAATGCACATTGTGGGTAATTGATGGACAGGACCCGGCCTCTGAAAGCTATCAGCATAGCAACTGTGAAATCACACGTCCAAATATGTTTATCTTCCTGGCGTTTGGGGCCCGAGCACTCTCTGAACGCAGATTTCCCTACTTCAAGGAGGAGAGCAAATTTCCTTTAAAATGTCAGCATAGAAATGAGAAATAAAAGGGGAGACATGGGGCTGCCTAAACCCTGCACAAGTGGCAAAGCTCGGCCAGGAGGGCAGAACTCATGGCTCACATGGGGCTGGGTTCTTTGGATGGGTGCTGGTGCTGTGGGGTGCCGATACTGCATTATGGGGTGTGGGTACCCCTTGGCACTGCCCTTCCATGGCTGCACCTCCCGTGAGCGGTGGCATGCTAGGGCTGAGCCAGGAGACTCAGGCTCACACTGTGCGCCCCGTGCTCTTGGCAGGGCTCTGGAGAGTGCGGTGAGTAACTCTCGAGTGCAGCAATTGCTCTCCACACAAGCACCTCTCCACAGCTCACACAGCGGCAGCGGATGTCAGATGGTGCTCCTCGGCCCCAGCACAGGGGACTGCGGGTGAGCTGAGGTGAGACAGGGGGAGAACTTCCCCGGTTGGCTGTAAGGATGGAGCACGTTCCTGTCCTCCCATCCATGGTCAGGCCACCACGTGCCCCCTCCCTGTGCCAGCAAGGCGCACCACGGCAGGTCTCAGATGGAGATGGAGCTGTGACGGCACGCTCCCTCTACGCTGCTGATTGACAGCAAAGACGCATGGCCGCACATCTTGTTTTCAGCCAGCTCGCTATTTGGGTTGGCAGAGCCTGGCTCACACTCACGACAGCCGCTGCCTCTCACTGTCAGCGCAGCTCCGCCGCCACGCAGCCTTCGCACAGCCTCCTCCTCCTCCTCCCTGACCTCTGCCACTCCGCTCACGTGTCCTCCTGCACCGTGCTCTGCCCTCTCCATGTGGATTTGCTGCCGTTTCAACGCAGCCCTGCTGCTTGCCGGTTGCCCCCCGCTCGCACTGCATGGGGCTGGGGTCAGCGCTGGGATGCATCCAGCTTCAGTGCAGCGTCTTCAAAGTCTGAACCCTTTAGGGCCCAAATGCCACCATACCACGGCACTGCCTTCTGGAAGCACTGCTGCAGCAGCGAGGGCGGCCACGTCCCATCCTGTCCCCTCCTCCCTAACCCCATTTCTGCCAGAGGAGAAGCTCTGGCACGCGCAGCCTCCCCAGGGCCGCGTGAACCCTCCTCCAGCAAACGCGTTTACCGCAGCGCAGAGCACAAACTTCTCTTCCCTGCGTGTGACTTCAGGCGGTTCTGTAGATTAAAAGATCTGTCTTTCTCCTTGATCCAGCAGGTGGGTCTCTGGTGGCTATTTCAATGCTGCTCCTCGCATGGGCTCTGGGACGCCTGCGCTGAGGTTCTCTGTAAACTCAATTACACCGCGGTAATAGCACGGTATTGACTCAGGAGCCTCAGCAGCACAGGGCTCTTGCCGTTTATTAGTTGTTTAATTATATGGCACATCAGGCCAAAATAATGTCATTAGCAAATTAGCCCATGTTGGGGTTGTTTTGTAGTTTTTCTTTAAGGAACGTTACCGTCAGTGAAAGGGGACAGAAGACCTGTGTGCCCATCTCACACACAGATCCCCTGCAGCCTCGGGAGCACAGGGGAGTCCCAGCACCAGTGCCGTAAGGCTGGGACCCCTCTGCCCCTCAGTGAGCTCACAGGGCATGGCCACGGTGGGGTTCTGGCCGTGCGCAGGGCTGGTTGGATTGAAGGAGCAGCACTGTGGCGTGGGAAAGCCTCATCTCCCCAGGGCTGTCATGCAGATGGTGACCGGGCGCTGCTGGAACCCGCACGAGTCAGTGCCCCCGTGTTCGACACCGGTGTGACTGCAGACCGCAGGATGAGCAGCGCTGTGACAATCGGTGCTGAAATGCCAGCAGTGTGTACTGCATCCGTAACCCACCAGAGGGGGTGACAGCAGCACTGCTGGAGGGCCGAGCCCAGCGCTTATGTTCCGCTGCTGCCGGCTTCGTCCATCAGCCCACCCAGCTGGGGCGCTTCCAGGCTCTGAAACACAGCTGGCCCTGCGGGTGCCCCGTGTCCTTGGGGCTCTGCGGGGATGCCGTGCCTTTTGGAGAGTCTCGAGAGTTCACAGCAAATAACTCCAAAACAAACCCTTCCCTAAGGCACGAGTTCAGATGGATAAAACTAACTGGGAGTTAACAGACCGCACAGAGTTTTAAATATGACCTTCCAAAAAGGGGGAGGGCTGAAAACTTCCAAAAGTGAGAATCCTTCTCTTTCTCAACCTTATCTCCCCAGAACTTCACCTGATTAATTGGAGGCTCTCTGTCACCATTTCTTTTTTCCCAGAATAGATAATTTTTGTTATTTTTTTTGTTACGAAGCACTAAGGAGAAACAAAATTAGTCTTGTAAGGAGAATGAGTAACATCCTTAAGCTGGACACTGCTCGCATGGCTCCACATTGCTGCTGTGAGATAATCACCCATTCTCCCATGCTCTGCCGCTCACCTTAATAACTCTCCCAGGATTTGATGTAATGGTTTACATAACCTTTCTGAAGCATCCTGAATTCTGATGCAGCCAGCACTTAAATGTGACATTGAGTCAACTCTGAAGTGCTTTACAGCTCGCTGCTGCTGCTCGGGGCTATCTGATATAATGAATGAAAGTTTCCCTTACCCAGCCAGAGCGTTGCTGACTCCCAGCACCTGAACCGTGTGCCCTCACACCACACTTGGCTGTGGCTCTGTGGGAAGCTGAGGGCTGTGCAGGGCACTGATGGACACGGTACAGCCTGACACCAGCAGGGTGCCCTGGCCCTGGTCTGCAGACACAGAGCTCTGTCCTGTGCTGTGAAGGCTCAGGTTCGATCCCACTCTGGCACAGACCCGCCAACTCGTTGCCAATTAGCTAATGCTGCACACTGTTGGGTAAGCACTTTCTGTTTTTATCCAGCCCAAAATTCAGCCTAAGAGAGGAGATTTTGTTCCTGCATGTGGCTGGAACCAGCACCCCATGCTTTCAAGCCATGAGCCAGTGTGTGTGTGCCTGCAGCCCCACGCTGCTGCCTGCTGTGGGTGTGCCTGGCACCAGGGTGAGCCAGCAGGCAGCAGTGGGCTCACCCACCTGGTACAGAGCTGAGACATAGAAGGCTGTGCTGCTGTTCAGTGAGACCTGGGCAGGCTGTAGAATCGGGCAGAGAAGAATGCAATGAGGCAAGTGTAGGGTTCTGCACCAGGGGAAATACATGCATACATCAGTACAGGTTAGGGGCTGACTTGCTGGAAAGGAGATCTTCAGAGTAGGACCTGAGTGTCCTGGTTGGCTAACAGATCGGCTGTGAGCCAGCAGTGTGTCCTCGTGGCCAAGAAGGTCAGTGGTAACCCTGGGGTGCATTAAAAAGAGCATAGCCAGCAGGTCAAGGGAGGTGATCCTCCCCTTTACTCTGTCCCTGTGAGGTCTCATCTGGAGCACTGTGACCAGTTCTGGGCTCCCCAGCTGAAGGAAGACAGGGAACTGCTGGAGAGGGTCCAACGGAGGGCCGTAAAGCTGACTGGGGACCTGGAGAAGCTCCCTGAGAAGCTGTGGGTGCCCCATCCCTGGAGGTGCCCAAGAGAGGGCCCTAGGCAGCCTTGTCTGGTGGGTGGCAGCCAGCTCATGGCAGGGGGCTGAAACTGGATGAGCTCTGAAGTTCCCTTCCAACTCAAGCCATCCTGTGAACCTGTAACTTGATAGGAAGCTCCATCTGAACCTGCTTTAGAGGTTGCAGGGCTGGATGACCCCCAGAGGTGCCTCCCAGCCCCCACCGCCCCATGCCTCTGCACGTGTCCCTGCTGTGGGTGCCTGCCCCATGCCTGCTGGCTGGATGACATTTGCAGTCAGCAGGAGGGAAATGGCACGACCAGGCAAAACTCATCTGACCTTTTTTAGGCAGCCACCTTCAGAAGAGATTAATGCTGCCCAGAGCAGCCCTTGCTTCCATAGCTGTGTGGCATGCAGGCTGCGTGCAGACAGATGGCTCCTTGGTCCCTGGGTACAGAAATGGGCAGCTAACACCTCCCAGCTGGGCTGGGAAAGCAGGCATGGCCATGGGACCAAGCTGGAAGGGCAGGGACGAAGGCAGCCATCTCCTGCTGCCTGTGCTGGTTCTGCTGCCTTCAAGCCCTGCAGTAATTTCTGGTGTTGATTATATATGTAAATGTGTATCTATAATTGTCTCCCTCATGTATGTCTGTGTATATATATACGCACACACGCGTCGATGTGTGTGTAGCTGACATATGTGCTCTCAGCCCCCACAACATATGCGGCAGAAAACAGCCGGCGCAGGCGCATTTCCCCACTGGGGCAGTGCTGGGACGCACCTGCCTGCAGCATGACATGGGCATGGGCACGGGCACAGGCATGGGCACGGGCATGGCACCACAGGGCTGGTGGGGTCTGCAGGAACCGCAGGAACCCTGATGGATGATTCAAATCTGTCATTTCCACTTGAGGCATATTCAGGAATGGTCTGGAGGAGCAAGTGGGACAGACTTGAGCTTGCAGGAGCTATGGGGCAGGGAAGAGCACGTGTTTGTGCAGTTCTCCTGGTGGCTGTGTCCTGCAAAGAGCAAGGAACAGAGCAGAGAGGGAGGGCAGGTGTCAGGATCACCCAGGTGTGCAGCTGGGGAAGAGCCTTTCCTTAAGAGAGCTGTTGGCGTTGACATCAGTAGTGTGGAGAAATTCAATCACTTTCAATGAGGGAAAAATAATTGTCTTTCGAGGTACAGTAGGTTGTTGTCATTTTCCTATGATACACTCCATCAACTTTCAATTTCTAGCACAAAGCCCTTCGTTCTCGCTCGGGCCTCTCTAATCCTTCATGGTGAGCGTTCATGGCAGGAGTGGCCGAATGGTCTGCGAGCAAAGGAACCCAACTGTACCAACACGAGCATCACCCAGATCTGTTGGGGGTGTCAAAGCAGGGAGTTCAATTGTGAAACACACCTCCTCCCCGTGCCCAGGTTTCGTGGTGAGGGGGTCCCCTAAGACCTTGCCTGGCTACTGGCTGGCCCATGTGTGCACAGTGATGGCCTCAGGGACTTGCAGGCTCTGTGTCGTGCAGGCATCTAGGCCTGCTGTGTGAGGCTGCAGGAGCCAGAAATCTTAGTGGGAATCGCAGTGGGAGAACCTTGTGGGGTCCAACACTTCATGAGGCACCTGAGCACTGGCACAGGACACTGAGAGAGGCGATGGTGCCCCGTGGCTGCAGCCACCAAGGTCAGGCTGGGGGGCTCTGAGCAGCTGATGTGCTGAGGGTGTCCGTGGGAAGTGGACCAGATAGCCTTTAATGATCTCTTCCAACTCAAAGGATTCCATAATTCCATGATGTGAAGGCCACCATCTCCACAGGGCACACATCTGTGCTGCCCTGCCTGGGCTCCCAGTGCTTTTCAGAGCTGACACACTGCTGCCCTTGGGCTCCTCCTGCAGCTGAGAGCATTGCACATGGCTTTGAAGGAGCCTGGTGCGTTCCGTTCGCCTGTCAGATCCAGCCTGATGCTATTTGGGTAGGAGCAGAGGGGTGGGAGTTTAGAGAGACAAAATGGTGCTTTCTTTTTTTTTTTTTCTTCATTCATTGGAGACTTCAAGTGACACGCACACAATAACGTATCACCCAGCCTGAGTAAAGCTTGAATGGTTTAAAAATACGCTGGTGAACTTTCCACCCCTGCTCACACACAGGCACCATCCCTTTGGGGTCCGCTCTTTGGCAAGAACAAGCAAGGAGTTAAGCAGCTCGGCAAGGCGAGCTATTTATGGCTGTTGCAATCTCCCTGCTCTTCTCCATACCCCGCTCAAATCCCTTAATTATCTGCCGTTGTTTCACGCTGGGTCTCACCGCATGCTCTCGGGGGAACCTACCAGGGTTCTGTCAGGCTGCAGGGTGAGGAGGGAAGGATCTGCTGAATGCACCGGCGCAGCCCTGCAGTGTGGGCTGCTGTGGGACTGGGGGCTGTGGGGAAGGCAGGGCTCGCTGGAGCAGCACTCCCAGCTGGGAAGGGACAGCCACAGTGCCAGGTTTGGTCACCTGTGTCCCCAGTTTGGCAGATGGGAGCGGCTGCTGCCAGGGCTCTGCACCTCCCGTGTGCCCCCCACAGCCTGCCCAGCTGCAGGCATGCTCTGGGAACATGGAACAACCCCTCTGCAGCCCCAGAGCCTCCACAAAGGTGCTGCTCCAGGACCAAGAATTTTGGTTAATCCACTAATAGTCTTATAATAAGCTCACTGAACAAGGAAAGGGGCAGAATCATCTAAGTGCCCAGGGCTGTGTGACTGCTAATGGCAGCAGTCCTTTGAACATCCCCATGCAGCACAGCCTGCACCCACCTCCCTGGGCATCTCACAGTGGAGTCCCGCTCTATAGCTACCCATATCTTCTTGCTCTCACCCAATGCCTTGCGCATTCCTGATGGCTTGTATGAACAAGAGGGCAATCAATTTTTTGCTCGGTGGATAATGATAGGAAAAGGGGGGAAAGGTTTTAAGCTCAAGGAAGGAAGGTTTAGATTGGATATTGGGGAAGTTCTTCACAGAGAGAGTGGTGAGGTGCTGGAACAGCTGCCCAGAGAGGCTGTGGGTGCCCCATCTCTGGAGGTGTTCAAGGCCAGGTTGGATGGAGCCCTGAGCAGCCTGGTGTAGTACCAGATCTGGAGGCTAGTGGCTCTGCCTGTGGTGGGGAGGTTGGAACTTGATGATCCTTGGGGTCCCTTCCAATCCAAGCCCTTCTATGATTCTATGACTCTGACTGTATGACTCCATGCTGTCACCAAGCCATAGGGGCCATCTGCCCTGGGGGTACACGCACATTGTACCCCTCACCTACCCATCTGCAGGCACTGGGGCTCTCCCACCCCTCTGCCTGCTCCCAGCCCACACCCCTACCCACCCTCAGAGCAGGAGGGCTGAGGCCTCAGCAGCTGGAGGCATGGCAGCCTGCAGGGTGCACCTGGGCTCAGGAAGTAAGCCTCTGCCTCTGCCCATCCCCTTTGGGGAGCAGCACAGAGGATGACTGCTGGGAGAGCCTCTGCAGATGGAACCAGGGTGGGAATGTGGGGTTTGGCCCCCACAAGTGTGTGGAGTCCCTTGGCAGCTGAATCCTGGTGGATGCTGACAGCTGCTGGGCTGTGAGCCCCTGTGGGGATGTGGCTGTGGAGCAGGGGGTGCTGCCATGAGCCCCAGCTCCTCGCTGCGTGAGTTTGCCATGTTCTCACCTGATTAGTGGATTTGAAATATGGACTTTGGCTTTGAGACCCGAAATAGATGTTAGGTTGCCTCCGCTCTGCTGGAGGCTCCTTAGTATGCAAATCCCTCCTGAGCACGGCCAGTGCAGAGCTGTGTCTGCAGAGGGCCGGCACCGCCGACATCCCGGCTCAGGGTGCTCAGCAGCGTGCTACCCAGCACGGAGAGCGCCGTGCTCCTTCACCGCCCTTCCCCAGCACATACCTCTGGCCAGGCTGCTGCAGGAGTAGCTCAGGGCACAGAATGGGTCCCCACGCTCTCACCCGCCGTGGTTTTGTCTCCATGCTGGGCACAGGGCTGGCGCTAAGCACGAGGAGCAGCATTCCGCCAGCACCTCCCCTTTCCCGGTGCCCCAGCAGGTTTCCGATGAGGCACCAGGGCCGGCAGGCAGTAACATTCGTTTTGTCACTTGTGCTGCCATCACCGAAAAAGGAAAAAACAGCTGCCTGTAGGGGAGAGCTGGGCCCTGTGACATTCACTTCATCTAACAGCAAGCAATGCATCCAGCAGCATCCCGGCACCGTGAGCTCAGAGCTCCGCTCTGCCACCACAGCAGCTGCTGTCAGCCCCCAGTCCCTGCACTGCGTCCCCCTGCACTGTTGTCCCTAATGGAGATGGCCCACACTGTTCCCAGAGCCGGCAGCGGGTGCTCGTTATGTGGCACTAATTGCTTGCTACTTTCACCGTGTTTCCTACCCTGTAAAGATTGAGTCAAAATGGAGCGCCCCGAGGAACCGCCTCTATTAAACTGATGTTCATGAGAGCTGACTTTGTGCTACCTCATTAGGCTCCTGTAATTGAAGGAGTTAATTGATTATCAATAGTTTCAGCTCCCTCTTCCCATGCCTGTGAGGCCCCGCAGCCGTTCTTTGGGATCCCCCATCCATCACACAGCTCCCTGCAGCCAGCAGCCTGGTGCTGTGGGTAGCTCCCCGCATCCCCCCAGTGCCGTGTCTGTTTTCCAATGCACACGTGCTATATTTAGAGAGGTGTGCGTGGGGGCCCAGCTCCGAAGCGCCTCGTCCCCCGGAGCCCCCGAGCCAGCTGCTTGCAGCACGGATCCTGGCCCACGGCATGGGGCTGGGGCAGAGCTGCACGGGGGCTGTGTGGGGGATGCTGGATGCTCACTGCCTTCCTGCACCCAACCATGTGCTGCCTGACTCAGCTGCGCGCCCGCGGGAAGGTGCTCCATGTCCACACCCCCTGTGTTTGCAGTGCCATCTGTCCATCCATCCACCCATCCATCCATCCATCCATCCATCCATCCATCCATCCATCCATCTATCCATCCATCCATCTGTCCATCCATCCATCCGTCCATCCGTCCATCCGTCCATCCATCTGTCCAGGGCAGGGGTGCTGCCATACCCATACTGTGCCACATCTCTGCCAGCAGCCACAAGGGAGAGACGAGGCGAGTGGAAAAGCGTTGCTCCCTACCTTCGTTAGCTGTAACGAATGAGCGGTGTGTAGGAATGACATGACACCTGCTTTCCTCTTTATAAATTCAATAATTTATGGCAGGTATTAAGGGCAGAGCAGCCTCCCGGATAAAGGCTGCCATGCGTGCACGCTGGGTATTAGCCAACGGGACAAGGAGCCACACTCGGATAACACATGGAGATATTTACCCTCTCCCTCTATAAATTATTAAGGGCCTTTTTGCACATAATTACACGAGCGTTTATGTTTCTCACTCCCTGCCTTTAATCCCTTTTGGGAAGGTGCCAGGCAATGCTGCCCGGGGCTGAGCATCCATGTGCTGCGAGGGTGATGGCCGGGCCTGGTGTGCTGGCATGGGCACAGCTCTGCACTGCCTGGCACACTGTGGGCACACAGCAGTGCTGAGCTCTGTGCTCAGCCGGGGGGAGCAGCAGAGGTGTGAGCCCAAGGGATGGGGCCAAAACTCACCCCTGTGGTGGCCGTGGGAAAGTGCAAAGCAGGCTCCGGTGTTTTAATTGCTCTCCAACTGTGCATGTAAATCAATGATACACAGGTGTAATTGGGCGTGCAAATGTCACTAGGCGGCTGTTTACATGCGCGGTGTACAGGAGGGGAGAGCGTGCATGTGCAAAGGAACACCGAATATCGGTAATGGTGACTCCGCAGGGTTGTCAGAAATGCCACCGTGTGCCTGGCACAGCCACAGGGCCCAGCGCCATCCCAGCGTGGGCTGAGGGGCTCCTTCCCCCACCTCCCTGACCCCGGCTTTGTCCCTTCCCTTGCACCACTTCCCCCTCAGCTTTCTTTCACTTGACTCAGGCTCTTGACACAACTCCTCTGTCTCCCCCTCTCCCCCCCCCGTCCCCCGTGCTCACTGTGCTCTCCTGGCCCTCTCTACTTTGTGCTGAGAGCTTTAATCATTGCTTTGTCCCATTGTGCTGCTCCTATTCTTGTGCCAAGCTGTTAAAAAGCTGTCACTGTCATAACTTCCTTGTCCCAGAAATTATCTTTCATCTCCTGGATGAGGGCTACAATAGGCGCGGAGATGCTCGATATTATTAATACCTTCTGCATATGTGTCAGTGAGCTCCAGAGCTGAATGGAGCCCTTCCACAGCCTGTCGCACAGCAGAGCTGCTGGGCCTTGGGTCGGGCTCCAGCTCTGACTGAAGGTTGGAGGATTTGGGGTGCAAGGGATTGGGGCAGCTTCTGGCTCCATGTCCATCAGCAGGCCATGGAGAGGCACACGGAGACAAACCATTATGATAACATTTGATAACCACCCTCAGTTTCGCTCGGGTGCAGGCGTACCGTGCAGAATTTGGACACCCTCCAGCTGGTAATGAGAAGCCACTGGACTGATTCAGCCTGCTGCGAGGAGGCACCAGCACACGGCCAGATGGCCGCGGGGATGGGGGAGAGGAATATCCCCGCCTTGCTCCTCATCCCGCTCCCCACACACATCCCAAAATGCCACCACCTCCAAGGAAGGGAGCACCTGTGGGCAGGGCACACTTCTGCCCAAGCAGCCCCATGGTGTGCATAGTGCTGGGCACGGCGTGGAGCAGGGGATTGCAGCCCCCACCCCGTGGGAGCGGTGCAGAGAGGCAGGCAGTGGATGTGGTGCTCCCAGAGCCGACGCTGGCAGTGCTTCAAGGCGCGGTGCATCTTATCTCCGCCTGGCATTTGCATGGATTTTCTCAGCTCAGCTCGTTACGGCAGAAAGTGTGAAAATCTGAAAAGAGAAGGAACTATAATAATAACGGGAGGGATGACAACCCGTCCCCCTCCTGCCAGCTCGGCCCCGGTGCCGTGCTGGGGGGACACACCGGGCTCCAGGGCCCTGGGCTGTCCATGCCCTCACGCCAAGCTCCATCCTCGTCCCTTGCGTGCCACGGGGTGGGGACGGCTGTTGGAAAGGCGGTGTTGGGAGGCCCCCTGCTTCCCGGCAGCGCATAGCACCGCGGCTGTGCGGCACGGCCAAGGCAAAGTCCCCCTCTCACGCACCAGGCAATGCCAGGAATTATTCTGGAGTGCTGCTAGCGAACGCGCAGCGCCCTGCACTTTAGTGGGGCTCTAACGATGTGTGTGTGGGGAGGAGGGGGAAAAGAACTGAAAACAGCATTCGGCGCTCTTAGCCCGTCTTTTGTCCTCTGTTTTTTTCTTCCTGGATGCATTCAGCTCGCCGGCTTTGTCTGTGTTGGTGAAGTGCTATTAACATCGATGGCATCGCTGAAATAGCCGTCATAATAGGAGGCATCGATCTGCGCGAGGGAAGGCCTGAGCTGCACCGAGGGGCTGCGCTGCGCTGCGCTCCTCGTGTGCCAGGAGCCGGCAGCCGGCGGGTGGGCAGCGGCACTGCCGGCTGATTCAGCTGCAGCGGGCGAGCTGGCGGTGCCCACCCCTTGTTTGTTCCCTTGCTGCTCGGAGCGGGAGGATCGCTGCTGCTCTGCAGGCCCAGGGGGAGCAGCAGCACGGGGTTTGCCCCAACGCCGTCCCCAAGGGATGGATGGCTGCCGGGCACGCGGCCCACGGAGGGCGCCTGGGAATCCCCACCCCTGCGCTCAGTTAATGGCTCGTGGAGAAAGGCCAAGCCTTCCTCTTCCTCAAAAGCTCCCACGGGCTTTAGGGCCGCCCGAGGGAAGGCTCCCGGGGCTCAGTGCGGGATGCCCAGACCCACGCCGAAGGCCCGGCTCTGGGCTCCTGGAACAGCCGCCTCTCACCCAGCTTGGCCATGCGGGACCTACCGGGCAGCCCAGCTGACAGGAGGCGGGAGGGGAAGGAGCACATCGGGAGCAAAGTCGGTGCTCACTATCACCAGGGATATCTTCGATAGAAGAGGGGCCGATGCCGCTCGATAAATCGGCACCCACCGGGGCAGGGTTGACGCGGCGGGCACAGCGCGGAGCGCCGGGTGCTGCCCGCTGCCCGCAGCGCTGAGGGCTCAGCTTGAGCTCGGCGCCGGCCTGTGGGGATCGGCAGCGCTCAGCCCCGCGCCCGCGCAGCTCCCCCGGCCCATCGCCCCGTCCTCCCGCTCCGGCGCCGGGCTGCGGCGAGGAGAGAGGAGCGGGGCGCCGGGCAGAGGCGACGCGCGGCCCCGGCCCCTGGGGGCGTCGCTCCCCGCACGGCGCTCCCGCAGCCCCGAACCCACCGCCCCTCGGCGCGGGGGAGGCGGCGGGAGGAGGGGACTGGCGGCGGCTCCGCACCGACCCGCTCGGCTCCGCGCACCGCCCCGCGCCCGCCGGCGGCTCCTCCCGGAGGGGAGGCGGGGGCCGGCGCGGCGGCGGCGGCTGCTCCGGCTCCGGCTGCAGCCCCAGCCCCAGCCCGGCCGCGCCGAAGCAGAGCCGGAGCCCGGGCCGTGGCAGCCTCCGGCGGGGCCATGCCGCCGCCCCGCAGCACGGCGCCGGGCGCGGAGGAGAGGCCGGCGGCCGCGGTACGTCCCTAGGGCGGCCCCGCAGCTCCCCGTGCCGGAGCGGAGCCGGGGGCGGCCAGAGCCGGGCGGACCCGCGAGCCGGGAGAGCCGCCGCCTTCCCGTGCGGCCGCTGCGGAGAGGGGGAGCTGCGTTACTGCAGGTGGAGATTTTGGCGGAGGGGGTGGGGGCCGGGGGAGATGCCATTTCTGACCGAAGGAGATCGCCGGCGAGGATGAGATGCAGGTAAGTGCGGAGGCGATGCCGGGAGGGAGCGGGCGCGGGACGAGCGGGGAGCGGGGCTGTCGGGCCGGGGGGGGTGGAGGGATGGAGGGGGGTGGACGCGAACCCCGGGACCCGCCGGTGGCCGCCCCCGCCGCCCCTCTCCTGCCGGCAGCCCTCCTCGCTGCTCCCCCGGCCCCCGCCCCGCCCTGCCCGCAGCCGCATCTCGAGGGGCAGCCCTCCCGCTCCCCGGATGGAGGAGCCGAGCCGCCGGGCAGCGGATTACACATGCAGGTGGGGTACGGCCGGGACAGCGCTCCCAGCCAGGGAGGGCTATGGAGCCGGAGAGCGGCGGCGGCCCCAGCGTTGCCATCCGGGGCCGGGGCCGAGGAAAATCGCCCCACGGCTGCGCCCGGCCCCGGGCGGAGACAGGCAGGGACGCGCCGCCCGGCCCCGGGGAGCGGCCCGCGGGTGGGGGCCAGGGGGTATCGCTGAGCCCTCCGTCACCATTGGGTTCAGGGACGGCCAGTGGGGCCGCGGGGAGGTGCCGGCGGGTGGGAGGTCTGAGGGCTTCAGGGGAATCCGGGGCGCTGAAGGGTCCCCGTGCCCGGGCTCCTAATTGGAGAGGGAGAGGCGGCGGCGGGAGGGGAATTCTGACAGCGCTTCGCCCTCGGTTTGCGCCCGGCAGGAGGAGAAGGGGTTAATGGTGAAGGGGCTCTCGGGGCAGGAGGGCACGAGGGCTGCCCCGACCCCCCCCAGCCGCCGCTTGTTGCTCCGCTGCTGTCCGCGGATGATCGGATTTTTCACCTTGCGCCTCGCCGAGCGCGGATAGCCCGGAGTGCGAGGCAGCCGTGCGGCGGAGGTGCCACCTCCGGACTGAGGTGGGAGGCCGCTGAAGGGTTTCTGCCGGGAGGGAGGGACGTGCGGCAAACGCCTGCGGGCTCCGTGCGAGCGGCTTTCCTCGCTGCGGGCTCAGCGGCACCCCCCGCGTGCCCCCAACCCAGCGGTGTCCACGCAGCCCTTCCCCAGCACACGGCCCTCCCTGCAGCTCCCCCGGCAGCCGCAGAGGCCCCGTGCAGAGCACCGTGGGGTTCCCGTCCTGGTGAGGTGCCCGGGGCTGTGGCACCGCTCGGGGGCTCTCACGGGGCTCGGGCGGGCAGAGGGCGGTGCAGCAGGAGTTGTGGGAAGGGCTGCGCTGCCCGGGCACTTGGCTGGGGGGATTCATTACAAGGCAGGTGGTTACACCTCCTTAACATAGCTGCTATTGCACACCTGTAACGCAATTACTCCGCGATACCGCTAATTACCACTGCTTCATGTCACCGGAAGGTGAACGGCACGATGGAATGACTTACTGTTCCTCTGCTTTCCCGCTTAAGACAGTTGCCATAAGGATGCCAAAGTTTGTGCCGCTCGCTGCACGTAACAAGTGTAAAACCCACTGACGTGAGCTTTCATTTCAGGGCTTGATAAATCACTTTATAATATCGCCACAATCACACTGTAATTGCAGCGTAATTACAGTCGCTGGATTCCCAAGCAAACGGAGCCCATCGTTGCCCAGCGAGGACTGATGGATGCATGGGGTGCTGCCCCCAGACACTGGCATTGGGCAGGGTGTGCTGCGGGTTTGTATGGCAGCCCTTCTGGTGGCACAGGATGCAGGCGTGGTGCCCTGCACCGCAGTGGTGCTGGTGGGGTCTGTCCTGGCAGAGCAGGAATGGCTTTGGGTGGGCAGAGGGCTGTCGTGGCTCCAGTGGGGGGAGAGCAGCGAGCTGGGGACGCTTAACTCAAATCAAACAACCCAAGAAAAATAAAGGGAGAAGCCAACCAAAGGCCGTGCCCTCAATTTCCTTCCAAGCCCATTTTTCCCCGCGCCCTCTCTCTCTCCCCACCTGGGGGAGCAGAAATTGGAGCTGTGGAGGGGAACGGCCGCACACAGAGCATTGCGTGCCACTGCCACGTGCCCCTGCTCTGCATGCTGCTGGGGCTGCACCCTCATCCTGCCTTGGGGCCGCCCTGCTTTCCCTGCCCACGTTTCCAGCAGCCTGATGGGGTCCGGGTTATCCTGTCCAGTGGGGTCGGTGCCATGCTTTGGGGACAGGCAGGCACTGTCCCCCCCCACAGTACAGCCCAGCCCCAGCCCTCCCACTGCCCCACGCTGCTCGGACTTATCTTGCTAGGACCCACAATTATAATGGATTGGTTTCTTGTTTTCTTTTTTTTTTTTTTTTTTATCATTTCCGTTCCGTTTCTTCATCAGAATGCAAAACGTTAAATATCGCTCTTGTAATTACGGTTAATTTCATAACCAGCACCTTAATTGGATTGGTCTCCGATGGGGAATTCTCGCCGGAGAGAGAAGCAGAAATATTTTGGCGCAATCCATTCTTCCAGCTCATTGTTGAGATTGGAGATGTCGAGTGTGAAATGGATAACAACCCATGTGGAGCCAGAGGCACCCGGGGGGTGAGGGGCAGAGCCCGGGCACGTGCACAGCTGCTGGGTGCTCCTCCTCCCACATGGGCACGCTGGGTGCTGCAGGAACCCCTCCCTGCCCACGGGCCGTGCCGTGCCATGGCTGTCCCACAGAGCTGGCGCTGGGCCCTGGGCCGGAGCTGCAATTTGCTTCGGGAAACATGGAATTGTGCTGCCATTAGGTGCTGCCATTAGGCTGATTGGCTCTCACTCTGTTTATCCTTTTCAATGGGAAACGATACAGAAGCCGAACCGAAATGGAAACCCAGGCCTTGCATTTCCGATTTAATTTCCATGCGCTGCGTTTCCACGTGATTACTTTTGTTCTCACATACAGCCCGGAGTGCAGCCTCTGTGTTATTATCACCACCGCTGGGGAGGAGGAGGAAAGGGTGGAAAGCATCGCTTTCAGCTCAGGCGGAACAAAACCAAAGCACCGCGCAGCACCGTGCCGAAGGGAGCTCTGTGCCGTGGGGACAGCCCTGCTCTGCCGTGGGGACAGCCCTGCTCTGCCATGGGGACAGCCCTGCTCCTGCCATGGGGACAGCCCTGCTTCTGCCATCCCATCCCATGGCACCCTGCAGCTGTTGGGTCAGGCTGGGGGTGCACAGACCGGCCCCATCCAGCAGTGTAGGATGGGGCTCCGCTGTGGCTCTGTGCTCTTTGTTTGTATCTAATGTGTTTTATTGTTGGATGAAACAATAACAACAAATAGAGGCCCTGAAGACAAGCCATAAATAATGCAGAAATCAAACAAGCAAGAAAGGGGAAAGAAAAAGGAATTCTAAGTGTGAAATCATCACAAAGAAAGCCGGGCTGGGAAGAGAAATCTCTGTGTTCACCATCACTCGTGCTTCCCTTCGCTGCCTTTTTTTCTCTGTTTCTCTCTTTCTGGACATTCCTGCAGCGCTGTATTCGTTATTGTGTGAAGGAAGCAATAATTGGGACAGGTGGAGATGTGGCTCACAGGAAGGCTCTGGGCAGGAGGCGGACAGAGGGCACAGCGATGCTCACCTGCTCTGTGGTCAGCCCCTTCCAAAGGGCTGTGAGGCCACTCATTTGGGGCAGCAGTGTGATTATACCAGGGCCGGTCCCAGCCAGAGGTAAATCGGCAGCTTCCCTGGAGCTGTGTCCTCTGAAGTCCTCTTGCTGTTATCCTAAAGGTTTCCGGGGAACGATGCAGTGCTCCGGATCAGCCTTTTTTTAGGGCATTGCGCTGGTTGTGGGTGTATTTTAGGATAAAGCGTGGGAACAGAAGCGGTGCTGTGAGTACGGGCTGACCTTAAATGTAACGTAATGGATGTGCCCACAGTCTCCAGCAGCAGCATCGCTCCGTGAGGCTGAGATGAGCCTGGTCCCCACCTGCTGCAGCTGCGCAGCATCGGTGCCTCCATCCAGGGCTTCACCTCAGAGCAGGGCTGGGATGCAGGGGTGGGGGACCCAGACTCTGCACAGCAAGTTACACCCCAGGCTGCATGGGAGGGCATGCTGCCCTGACCCCACAGCACAGAGGGGATTGTGGATGGGCTGCAGCAGCTGCCTCTGTCCCATGAGGGCACGGCGAGGTGAGCACTGCCTTCCCAATGTCAGCGTGACCCTGGCGCCTCTCCCAGGAGATGCTCCTTTGTCGTTCCGGTGCAAATGTTTCCGTAGTCGAGGAGGCTTTTTCCATCCCCTTTCCACAGCTACATGAAGGGAAGCACAAAGCTCTGCACAGCCCTTCAGTTCCGCTCTGGCCCTGTGCTTGGTGCTCACTGAGCTGGGTGCCTCGTGCTGAGCACCTCCAGCAGCCCATGTCCCCAGAGGTGGGTCTCTCAGAGGGGAGGCTTACTGCCATAAATAAAATGAGAAGCCCCATTTGGACAGCTGGTGCATGTCCTTGGACTGGGGAAGTGATCGTCCCTCTGTAGTGGGCTCTGGTGACGCTGCACGTTGAGTGCTGTGTTGGGCCCCTCACTGCCAGAAAGACATCAAAGCCCTGCAGCGTGTCCAGAGATGGGCAGCAGAGCTGTGAGGGGTCTGGAGCACAAGTGTTATGAGGAGCTGCTGAGGGAGCTGGGATGGGTCAGTGTGGAGAAGAGGAGGCTCAGGGCAAACCTGACTGCCCTCTCCAACTCCCTGACAGGAGGTTGTGGTGAGGTGGGGGTCGGCCTCTGCTCCAGGTAACAGCGATAGGATGAGAGGTGATGGCCTTAAGCTGTGCCAGGGGACGGACAGGTTGGATTATCAGGACGAACTTCTCTGAAAGAGTTGTGAAACAGTGGTGCAGGCTGTCCATGGAGGTGGTGCAGTCACAGTTCCTGGAGGTGTCCCAGGTTCGTGGAGATGTGGCACTGAGGGATGTGGGCAGTGTGCATGGTGGGATGAGTTGGGGTTGGACAAGATGATCTTGAAGGCCTTTGCCAACCCTAATAGTTCTGTGATCCTTCACAGTCCACCTCCTGCTCTCCTGATGACCCAAGCTTGAAACATCTCCAGGGCACTTGCTCCCAAGGCAGACCCTCAGGGGACATCCCCCAGCAGACACAGCCCTACAGGCACTGCTCAGCTGCGGGCAGCCCTTGGCTGCAGCAGTTTGGTGTGCATGGAGCAAGGCTGGCTCTCAGCCTGAGCTCCACGGTATGCTGCACCTTCCCATGCTCATTTATCTCCTGCTAGCTCAGGGCTCTGCACCCGAGGCATCCACAGCTGCCTTTGCAATTACTTATTGATCACTTGTCAGGATGTTTTCTTTGCTGATGGGTCACTGAAGCATGTGCAGCCAAAGAGAGAAAAAAACCTTGAAAAACGAGGGAGCAAAGGTGTAAGGAGGGTGAGCAGCTCTGCACAGCTGTGATCTGAGCGAGAGGGATTCAGCAGAACCATGGAGCTGATGGGATCTCCTTGCCAGCACCCTGCTGACTTACCTCCCCGGGGCAATGGGACTGCTGCACTTTGGGAGGAAGAGCCATAGCCATGGGGAAGCCCTTTGCGCAGCAGTCCCATGGGTCGGGAGCTGTGGGCACCTGGTGCCAGCCAGGCCATGTCAGTGCCGGAAGGGGATTTACATCTTGATACTTCTTCGTGCTCTTTTACAGCCCCGGAGCAACTGCCACGGCAGATCAGGTTGCGGCGCACCTATTCCAGGCTCCATCTCGGAGCAGCTGAAAGCAGATCCTGCAGCTCAGAGATCCTTCTGTGCAACCTCCCGGAGCGCTGCGCATTCCCAAGCGGGGAGATGGTGCCACCCCACCTGGGGTGGGAGCGGGGAGATGGAGGAAAGAGGCCGTGAATTTGCACTGGGCGCAGAGGGAGTGATGGAGAGAGGCGGAAATGGGCACGAACGTGTTTGGCAAATTAAAGCTTCTCCCTTTGTTTTGCTGCTTTGCAGATAGCTACAGGAACACTTAGTGCAGAGCCCAGGGTCTGGCTAAGCAACTCTTCTAGCAGCGGGAAAGGTTGTTAAATATTTATTTGTAAACCTGGAGTCTTTATCTCTAAAATGTAGTCAAGTTCAATAAAACTTGATTTAGCCGGAGCAGCTTCGAGGACAGCACCGACTCCGGGAGTTGCATCCCAGAAGCTCCGTGCAAAGGCGGTGGTACAGAGGAGGGGTTGAGCTGGGGGCTGACCCCCTGCCCACACCTATAGCCACAGCCCCACCCTCAGCCGTGCCTTCAGCCGTGCCCCCCAGCCCTGCTTTGGCCCCGCGCACCGTGGGGCCCCAGGGATTTGGCTCGCTCCGTCCTCGATTGCCTGCGTCGCTTGATGCTCTCGAAAGCATCTGGTTCAAGGGTGAACGTCTCACGCGCTGTAATTTATGAATGCCAGGTGGGCTTAGCGCTGACGCGGGGGTTTTGCCGCTCGTTTGCTGTCGGCGCAGCAGATTGCATGGTGCAGCTCCAGTCCCAATGCTGGGCACCCTGCGGGCAGCAAGCACGGCACAGCTGGGGCGGGGAGGGAGCAGCACCCTGGGGTTGAGCCCAGGCGCACGGTGGGGCTCCTCGGTGACATCCCAGGGTTGGTTTCTCTGGGGATGTTCCTCCTGTGTCCGTCACAGCAGCACACCCCGCTCACGTCAGCAGCCTGGCCCCAGAATAGCATCTTTCCTCCCAGCTCAGCGGGTACTGCCGCATTTAGCACCGTGCCCATGGGCCATCTGTGCCCCTCGGCAGCTCTCCCCCAGATGGGGCTGTGCCTCCGAGCTCCCCGTCCCCAGGCAGCGGGTGGCGAGGGTGGGTGCTGGATGCCATGTCTCTGGGCACTATTTTTTCCTTTGGTTTGCACTGATTTGATATTTGTGTGATGCTAGTGATTCCGGCAGCTGCTCCCTTCTTATCGATTCACTTTCTATGTTGGTGCCAGAGGGCTGCAGTGCTCCCCAGCTGGTACCAGCTCGTGCATCGTAGCCATCAGCCCCGATCCCAGCTGAGCACTTGGGGTGGGGGTTCAGGTGCTGCAGGGTCAGGCAGGGTTCAGGATCTGCCTTGTGGCATGCCTGGAAGGGCTTCACCTACTGTATGGCCCAATGGAGCCATGGAGGATTCCACAGCACACAGCCCAGCCGGAGCTCAGCCTGCCATGCCAAAGCCTGCTGGGCTCCAAGATGGTGCTGGTGGATGGTTTTATGCCCGTCCAGGATCGCTCATCCCGAAACCTTAACCTTGCAAAGAAATGCTGAATTTATTTTTCTGCATCAAAAGTTATACTTATGCCATCTAGCTCTATGAAATGATGCATATAAACAGACACAATTAAAGTAACGCACAGAATGTATACCAGGCCCATAAATAGTGCTGCAGTAGGGAAAGTAATGGACAGTGCATGTAATGAGGGATATAAAGCAATGCAGCGATAGACATAAATAGCGTTGGTAGAAGCAATGCAGAGCCTACACATAACAATAGATATAAACAAAGTCCAGAGTAGCTGCTCATCTCATTTGTAACATTAATATGATTTGATTCCTCATAGCAGCTTACACAATAAGGGAAGGAATGCCATGGAGGCAGTGAGGGAGAACTCCTTTCTGTCCCAATCCTGGACAGGAGCTGCCCATACAGTGCCCAGGGAAGGCCACCAGTGCTCCCAGGACAGGCAGCAGAGGGCCTCACAGAAGGCCTGGAACCGGGAAATGGTGAGCTTGGAGGAATGCAGCCCTGAAGTTGGCTGACCACAAGATGTGTTTTGAGATCATCAATGAGGGATGCTGTACCCGATGAAGCACAAATTTCCTATGCAGCCACAGTCTGCAGAGTCCCAGTGCATAAGGGGAGCTGGCCTCTTACAAGACCCCCAGTGTCTTAGATGCACTTGCACAATGGCCCCATGTAGGGACACTCAAAGCACACTTCTGTCTTAGAGATAGATATGATGGCCCCTACGTAGCTGCGTGCAAAGTGCACTCAGTGTCTTAGAGACAAGAGCTTGATAGCCCCTATATAGGGGCACACAAAACACACCCAGTGTCTTGGGGGGGGGGGCGTAGGAGCCCCTCTATCAGGCTGCACAAAGTGCCTCAGAGGAGTCCCTATCTGGGGGGGTGCAAAGGATACCCAGTGTGTTAGAGGCAAGAGCTCTATGGTCTCTAACAGTGGCAGTGAGTGTGCCCAGTATCTTAGAGACACACACAGAGCAGTCCCTATATAGAGGCACACAAAGCACACCCAGTGTCAGAGGCACGTGTGTAACAGCTCAGTGCTCCTGATGTCTTAGAGGTGCACAAACTATGTGTAGGGGCATGCACCTCTATATAGGAGCATGCAGAGCACACCCAGTGTGTTAGCTGTGCGCTCACAACAGCTCCCTGACATGGTGTGCCATCTCTTGCCCGTGTGTGAGAAGCCTTCCCGTTGTCTTAGTGTGTGGTGATCCCTCTCCCTGCTGTGTTCCAGCCTCACACCGGCCACTGACCAGTGTCTCATCTGGTACTTTTTGAGGATTCTGAAATCAAAGTGCCAACAGAGTTCTCACCTTGTTAGGTGGCAGATAATGTCACCTCTACCGGGACGGTAAACCGCCTTCCTCGTTTCTGCGCAGTGTTTGCTCACCTCCAGCTTTTCTCTTTCTCTGCCCTGTGTTTTGCAGGTGAGAGATAGGATGTTAGCTGGGGAGGCGAGTATGCGCAGCCCAATCCTGGCCTGCTGGCAGCCAATTCTCCTCCTGATGCTGGGATCCATCCTGTCCGGCTCTGCCACGGGCTGCCCTCCGCGCTGCGAGTGCTCTGCCCAGGAGCGTGCTGTGCTGTGCCATCGGAAGCGATTCATGGTCGTCCCGGAGGGGATCCCGACGGAGACCAGGCAGCTAGACTTGGGTAAGAACCGCATCAAGACGCTCAACCAGGATGAATTTGCCAACTACCCTCACCTTGAAGAGCTGGAGCTAAATGAGAACATTATCAGTGCCATTGAACCTGGGGCTTTCAACAACCTCTTCAACCTCAGGACGCTGGGGCTCAGGAGTAACAGACTCAAGCTGATCCCCTTGGGGGTGTTTACTGGACTCAGCAATCTTACCAAGCTAGACATTAGTGAGAACAAAATTGTGATCCTCCTAGACTACATGTTCCAGGACTTGTACAACCTGAAGTCTTTGGAGGTAGGGGACAACGACCTTGTCTACATTTCCCACCGGGCCTTCAGCGGCCTCAACAGCCTGGAGCAGCTGACCCTGGAGAAATGCAACCTGACCTCCATCCCCACGGAGGCCCTGTCTCACCTGCACGGCCTGATTGTGCTGCGGCTGCGCCACCTGAACATCAACGCCATCCGGGATTACTCATTCAAGAGGCTGTACAGGCTTAAGGTCCTCGAGATCTCACACTGGCCCTACTTGGATACCATGACATCCAACTGCCTGTACGGGTTGAACCTGACCTCCTTGTCCATCACCCACTGCAACCTGACGTCCATCCCGTACGTGTCGGTGAGGCACTTGGTTTACCTCCGCTTCCTGAACCTGTCCTACAACCCCATTGTCACCATCGAGGGCTCCATGCTCCATGACCTGCTCAGGCTGCAGGAGATCCAGCTGGTGGGAGGGCAGCTCACCACGGTCGAGCCTTTTGCCTTCCGTGGCCTCAATTACCTGCGCATCCTGAACGTGTCAGGAAACTTGCTGACCACTCTGGAAGAGTCGGCCTTCCACTCGGTGGGCAACCTGGAGACGCTCATCCTCGACAACAACCCCTTAGCCTGCGACTGTCGGCTGCTGTGGGTTTTCCGACGGCGATGGAGGTTGAACTTCAATAAGCAGCAGCCCACCTGCTCTACCCCCGAGTTCGTCCAGGGCAAGGAGTTCAAAGACTTCCCTGACGTCCTCCTGCCCAACTACTTCACCTGCCGCCGGGCTCGGATACGGGACCGCAAACCTCAGCAGATCTTTGTGGACGAAGGCCACACGGTGCATTTTGTCTGTCGGGCAGACGGGGATCCGCCACCCGCCATCATGTGGCTTTCTCCCCGGAAGCACCTCATCTCGACCAAAACCAACGGGCGGCTCACTGTCTTCCCTGACGGCACGCTGGAGGTGCGCTACGCTCAGATCCAGGACAACGGCACCTACCTATGCATTGCCAGCAACGCGGGTGGCAACGACACCATGCTGGCCCACCTGCACGTGCGCAGCTACTCCCCAGACTGGCCCCACCAGCCCAACAAGACCTTCGCGTTCATCTCCAACCAGCCCAACGAGAGCGATGCCAACAGCACACGTGCCACCGTGCCTTTTCCCTTTGACATCAAGACTCTCATCATCGCCACCACCATGGGCTTCATTTCTTTCCTGGGCGTCGTGCTCTTCTGTCTGGTGCTCCTCTTCCTGTGGAGCCGGGGGAAAGGCAACACCAAGCACAACATTGAAATCGAGTACGTGCCACGCAAGTCTGACGCAGGCATCAGCTCTGCCGACGCACCGCGCAAATTCAATATGAAAATGATTTAACCAGGCAACTATTTGCAAATAGTTTTGGTTGGGTTTTTTTTTTTTTTGGTTCTTGTTTTTTGTTTTGTTTCGTTTTTTTTTTTTTTTTAAAAAAAAGAGAACATATGAACAAATAAAAAAATAATTTAAAAACATTGGTACAAACATACCGACCTCTCTCCTTCCACCACGCCCTCCATCCCAGTCCAAACTCTCTGCACCCGCACCGTCACCACCTCTTTCTCCTCCTCTTCTTCTTTATACCAGGAAAACATTCAGCCGATGTCTTCAGGACTCCTGTGTTTGTAAGGACTTTGTCTGATGGACTCTGGTGTCAGATATAATTCTGAGAGGGAAAAACAACAAGGGGGGGGGAAAATAAACTAAAAAAAAAAAACAAAAAAAAAACAAAAAAAAAGAAATAAAATCAATAAAAAGTTACAAACTTTCTTCTGTAACTTTGATTTCAATAATTATGAATTTTTATGAAAACTTGAAATAATAAAAAACCCTATTTCCTATAGATAGTTGGAATGCAAAATCTTGACTTCTGTATCTCTGGCGACTGCTCGGTTTCTCCCCTCTGGAGCTGTGGTCTCGGAGGCACTTTCCAGCCGTCTTGCACAGAACAGCCCCAGGCAGTGACTCTCCTGCTGACATCGAGGGCTCATGCTGCCCACAAAATACACTTTCCTGGTGCCCTAGGCCCTGCGCAGCGCACCCGGAGGAATTCAGCTTCTTTGCCGAGGACTGGTTGTATTTTTACAGCCAATTCCCAAATGCCCATCAGAGTGGTGAGCGCAGCCCTCAAAGCCCAGGGGAGCAGGGCCGAGTCTCTGATGTGCGTAAGGAGCACACAGCAGGGCTGTCTGCCTGCCCTCTGCGTGCAAAGACTGAAAGCCCCAGTGCAGATGGGGATGCCTGGGGGTCCGTGGGAGAGGATTGTCTGCCCGCCGTTGCCAGCAGCACAGTTGTCTCTCCTCTCCAATGGACATCGTTCCCCACAGGCAGGGATGCTGCAGTGCTATAGCACAGGGCAGGCAGTGCCCTGCTGGAACCCAGCCTTGCAGCACCCAGCAGCACAAGCAGTGATGGGTCCACTGAGGTTTCCTTCCTGCAGTGACTCTCACAGAGGATTTGGGCGCATGACAGCTGGCAGTCAGACTTGCAAGCACCCTCAGGCACGTCCGAGGGAATTTGGCTTCCAGGCTCGTCTGGAAATATGAAATTACACACATATATAAATAAACACGGACACGAACACGCTGCCTGAGCCAGGGGGGAACAGCATGGAGGTGGGGCAGACTGCCCTGATGCTGCTGTGGGTCGCCTATCACCATGGTGTGTCAGGCAGAATTTCTTCTCAGAAAGAGTTGGTGATGTACCGAAACAGGCTGAGGTGGTGGGGTCACCCTGGAGGTGCTCCAGAACCGTGGAGATGTGGCATTGAGGGATGTGGTCATTGGGCATGGTGGGGTGGGTTGGAGTGGGACAGGGGGATCTTAGAGGTCTTTTCCAACCGTAATGATTCTATGATTCTTTATAGTGTCAGTGGCACCTCAGGGGATGAGCCCAGATTTGCATGCTTGGCTTGTAAAGCACTTAAGGAGTCTTCGGGGATCAAAGTCACTACAACATGATAAAAAATAAGCAAAAGGAACCTGGAGTGCCAACAGAGAAAAGAATGGATTTTCTTTTCTTCCAGCGATGTGCTAATCTAGGAAAAACAACCTGAAACATCTGTGCTCATGGGAAGAGGGATTTTTTTTTGCTGGTTTCAGCTTTCCATTCACCTTGAAACAAAACATTTTGCATTTCTTTCTCCACAGCAGGCTTCAGGAGCTTCATGTTTTAGCTTCTCATCATCTCTAACCCATCCTCCCTTTTCAGTTCTGAAACCCAACTATTTTTAAAGCCGTTTGCTTTGTGTTTTGCTTTTTGAGAGAGTCAAAACACAATGGCTTTTTGCAGGCTCTCCCTCCCACCAGTGCTTAGCCACCATTTGCAGTGATCCAGGAGTGAACCCAAAGTAACAAACCAGAAGTGCCTGCAGCTCCATGTGCTGCAGTGGCCAATGGACGGACCCAGTGGTGCTCCCTGGAGATGAGGAGCTGTGCCCAGCACCACTGTGGACCGTGCTCTGCCCCACACAGGGTGTGCACATTCCTCTGCCCAAGCTGTGCCAGGATGATGGTGACAACTCAATTGGCAGTTCAACAGACACCAGAAGGGTGGAGGGGTTTCCATGTTCCTGGGCAGCTATTAACACTGCCGGTTTGGAAGAGCTTTTTAATTGACTCGTTATCCCTTTTTAATGCCATAATTAAAAGAGCTAATTCAACACACAGAGATTTAAATAATAATAATAATAATAATAATAATAATAATAATGCTAACAAGCAAGTCCAGCAAGGTATTTGCAGCGCACAGCAGTATCCTAGCAATCAAAGGGAAGGAATCAGGTCTTAAAAGGGAGCTTTAGGAAAGAAGAGAGAATATGACTTCTGCTCTGTACAAGGTCCTGCAGCCCTCTGCCCCTTCCCAGGCACCCGCACAGCCTGAGCACACAGCTGGGGGTGTCCCCAGGAGAGCCACCCCGTCCTCATTAGCTGCTCCCCTATCAGTGCACCATGCACTTCTTTATCTTTGATGCTCTGTGAGCTGGATCATTTCTTTTTCTCAGTCACCGGGTGATTAAAGCAGATGGATGGAGCAGGAGAAAAGCATTTTAGAAGGGCCAGCATCTCAGATCAGCAATTTTCATGGCCATAAAGATGGGGAGGAAAAAAAAAAATAGAATAAACTCTTTCTCTCTCTCCTTTGCTGAAATTTACAGTGTGTTTCTATTGCAGTTTAACCAGTTGAGAGCAGGGGCTGACTGCCAGCACTGCTCATCAGGTAACCATGGGCTGTGCAGCACAGATAGATGCTTTTCACTTTATTTTTTTTTATAAGGATAAATAGAAAGCTTTATAAAACAGCGTAAAAAAAAACAGGAAGAGGTGTGCTTAGGGCATGGAGGAGCTGCCCAGCTCCTCACGGCCTTCCCATTTCTATCAGGCTTTATCACTACCCCATTTTTTTGCTCTGTTCCCACTAACTGCCTTCCTCTCTTCTCTCTCCTTCAGTCAATCGTTGACTTTTTCCCCTTTTCCTCCTTATCATTCTGTGCACCTCTCTCCCTGCTGCCATTCCTCTATCCATGCTCTCCTTGCTCTCCATGATCTCCTCTCATCACACACCTCCCCCTCTGCTCCCCTCAGTGGGTCCCATCCTGCACCCTGTACATGTAGAGGATGCTCCATGTCCTTCTTGTACTGGGGACCCCAGGCCTGGACACAGTACTCCAGATGGAGCCTCACAAGGACAGAATAGAGGGGGACAATCCCATCCCTTCCCACTGCCACTGCTCTGTTGATGCAGCCCAGGATGCCCTGGGCCTTCCAGACCCAGCACACTGCTGGATCATGTTCAGTTTTTGTACACCAATGCCATCATTCCATCATAGAAAGATGGGTCGGGCACAATCTGCCCTTGGTTAAGCCACACTAGATGCCTCAGATCACCTCCTCATCCTTCACGTGCCTTAACATCTCTTTCAGGAGGACCTTCTCCATGATCCTCCCAGTCTGTAGTTATTCAGGTCTCCCTTTCTTAACAATGGGAATGAAGGTCTCCCCCATCCTGCCCCATCCCCTGCTCCCACCTCACCACTCCTCACTATCTACATGCCCCCTAGCCCTGCCCAGCTCTCTGCCAGACCATGCCCTGTAGCCCGTGGCACCCGACTCTGCAGGATGGCACAGAAGGGCCCTGCACATGTGGGTGAGCACCTTGGAGGAGGTGGGGGCTGCAGCGCTGCTCCACCCTGAAGCCCTGCTCCTCCAGACCCCAGCACCAGGCCTATGGCTTCCTTCTCTATTTTCTGGGTCCCTATCTGCTTGCTTATGAAAGATTTACTGCAATTCTACTGCTTTATGATTAAAAGCCATAAATTTTACTGGGCCTTTTTCTTATTTTCCATAATCTTCAGGATTCAAGGCAATCAAATTTTAACTGGAAAGCATGGGCTGTGCAGTTAGGTCCCACTGTAATGGGGAACGGTTCATTTCCCAATCCACCTTCATTACTGAGCTACTAAAGAAATATTGCCCCGTGAAGGGGATTTTTCCTCTTTCCCTTTAAAACAATGCACTCAGCTGAGCCAAGGATCAGAGGAGCAGTGTGAACCTCAACAAAGTACAGCGTTCCCCCCCACTGCACCTGAGGTTTCTGGGCTGTTTCCTGGTGGACTCGGGCAGTGCTGGGGGTCCCTGTGTGCCCAGAGCAGGGTGCAGGATGGTGGCAGTGGGTCCCATCAGCAAGCAGCTCCGCAGACTTCATCATGTGCCTGTTACAATCCAGGTAATGAGACATTTCGGTCAAATGAGCTAATTTATTCCAGTGGCACTTTAATAACAAAATCAATAAAACTACACTTCCCAGCAGGGCTTTTTCATATGCTAAAGCTTCAGCATATCACCTGGATATTCTAAATTCTCTCCCTGAAATAAAGTGCAAAGTTTAGAAGACAGATGACACCATTTGCAGCACTAGCAGGATAATGCCCTAATAAATCCAATGCCACCTGGGCACTTTGGAGCTGTCACACACTGCGTGTGGTGGCCACACGTTCCAATGACGTTCAAAAGCAGCAGCTCAGATCAGACAAGACACCTCCCTTCTCCCTGCCCTCCCACCTCACCATCCCCCCAATAACCCTACGCTGCTTTACCACCACTCCCCACACCCAGCCATGCCGACGTCCCCCAGCAGTTCCCCCTCCCCTCCTTGTCCCTCCAGCTCGTGCTTCCTGAGCCTATCAGTGCTCCCCAGCCCTGAGAGCTGCAAAACCAATTAGCTCACTACAAAGGCTGAGAAATAATTAGGGACTCCAACGAAAGCACAAAACTAGGGCATCTCGCCTTAAATAACTGCCAGGAAGTCTCTCTCTGCGCTGACGATACCCTGCAATTGCCTCAAGCAGCTGATCAGCCCGCTTGCTGTCCCTCAGCTCCCAGCCCAGCCATAATCACTGAAGGTGTCTCGGTCTCCAGCTCATCCCTCCCACAGGTGCATGTGCTCTGCTGCTCCCAGGCACTGAAGCAGGCAGGCAGCCCCATGCAGACGTGGGCACTGCTGGTTTGAGTGCTGCCATTCAGTGGTCCTCCAGCTCAGGTTTTCCCTGGGGGAGCAGCAGGGAAGCAAGCACTGAGCACAGTAAATATTTTGGAAGAAAAGCAGTTGTTTGCAACATTTCTTATCCACTTGCCTCCAGGATATTACAGAAGTTGTTTCCCTATGCAGCACTACTGCACCCATCCCATCTCATCCCATCCCACCCTATCCCACCCTACCCTATAGCATCCTATAGCATCCCATAGCATCCCATCCCATCCCACCCCACCACCTCCCATCCCATCCCATCCCATCCCATCCCATCCCATCCCATCCCATCCCATCCCATCCCATCCCATCCCATC
>NW_024962269.1:141076-297847 GCF_019238085.1 Lagopus leucura
ACAGAGCAGAGCCTCTGACATTCCCTGTGCCCCATCTCCCTGCTGCAGCAACAATCCTCCTCCAGCCGTTGTCTGCGCCTGAAGTTTTGTCACTTATTAATGGTATTTAATAACAACCTGACACTCAGCCCTGCGTTTCACTCAGCCCTGTGACAGTGCCTCATGTCCCCAGCCATTTGTGGAGGAGCCCTGCAGAAAAGCCTCCCTGGCTCCTGCTCCCTCTGAGCCTGGCCTGGCATGCAGCACATCTCTTGGACTCAGCACTGGTATTTTGCTGAGCCCAGCATGGAAGCAGAGCACCCTCCTCCCCTCAGCCCACTCCTCCTGTCATTGCTTTGCTGAGAGCACTGTCAGACAAAGTGTGGAAGAACATGTTCTCAGCACGGGCACAGACAGCAAAGGCCCTCAGAGACACTGACCATGACACTGTAACCCCTGCCCTCACGGGGTTTTTCCTAGTCTGGCACTAACAACTCCACATCCAGGCTCAGCTTCTTCTCGCTAGCCCAAAGTGGTGAGAGATCGTGTGCCCAGCACCCACAGGAGGTTCCCTTACTTTATCCAAGGACATAAGCTTGGGGAAGACGAAGAACTCCACCCTTCCTTGCATCTGGGTTTCAGGCTGGGGTAGGTCTGCATCCTGGAAGGGCCACACTGAGTCACCCGGGCATGGCCCCAGCAGAGGGAAGGCTGAGGCAAGTACTGCATAACTCTAATAGCCTTCCTGCACCATCCTACCAGCCTCAGGCAAACAGAGGTGAGAGAGTTTCTGAGCCACGCTGTCTCTGCAGCATTTTCTGATTAGTCCTTAACAAACCTTTCTTCCTTGAAGTCATTTGATTGCATTTTTTAATCTACTTACGCCCCTGGCCTGCAGCAGCAGCAGTAGCAGTGCGTGCCACCCTCAACGTCTGCACAGTGTTTGCTTTATATCAGCCACCCAGCCCCGTTTCTCAGATTCACCCCTGCATGGCTGCACCAGAGCCCCATGGCAGGCTTTGCAAGCAGCTCAGCCCCACACCCTGTCCAGCAGTGGGGCCGTTCTCCTTCTTGGTGCTGCAGGGAGAGCTGGAGAGCAGCGTGTCTCCAGGTCCATGCACCCAGAGCTGTCAGAGCGTCCACACCGTCAGAACCCGAGCAATAGCCACCAAAGCATCTCCTAAGGAGCAGGAGTGTGGTGAGGAAGAAGAGACACGTGAGGTCACCTTAGATGAACAAACTGCCCTGCCTGGTGACCTGCACCTAGGAGGATCTGGCACTGGTGCCTTTGAAGGGGACAGATGGCTGTTCTGAAAGAACAGAGGGGGTGTAGATCTGTGTACAACCAGGAGATTCCTCCTGGCACGAGGCCCTCACAGATGGATGCTCCAGGAAGCAAGCAGATACAGCTTTATCCTGCAGCACAAGCACGGCTTTCTTTTCTTCAAACACACACCTAATCATTTTGAAGATCTCTGCTTCAGAACTATCTTTTTGATAAAACTAATCACAGGCTTAAATTACAGATAAATACCCGATACTAAGAGAACAGTCTGAGAAGGAGGAAAGGGGTAGTTTAACCATGCTCATTTTCCTTGCTTTTCTATAGCACACATCTCGGGCTATTTAACCGTAGAGCTCAGTAAGCTTCATTTTGACAACTCTCCTTTCTTCACAATGTGGCTTCCACCAATGTTTCCCCGGTTCCTTTACCCACTGTGCTTCTGTTGGCTGTATTACTGCAGCAGTTGCTGTATCTCCAGCCCAGAGTGGGAAGCGGGCAGGCAAAGAGCTGCATCAGCACACACAAAGGAAAAAACCCATTGCTGAATAGGCTGGACCCAAAGGCTGGCTGCTCAGCCTGCAGGAGAGCTTCGGCTCTGGGTGCCTTCAGCTCCTGCACGATCCAGGCTCACAAACGCACGCTGCCTTCCTCTGCTCTGTAGGGGAACAATGGCTTTGATCAACAGAAGATTGCTGATTTAATTGTAATGATATTCTAATAAAGCTGGGGAGATTAATTACGGCTCTTTATCAGAGCTGGCCCTTCGCCAAGGGTTCGCAAAATTGTTTTCCTCTGTTTCCTGTCATTTGAATTTAGGAGAAGAAAGAAGGAAGGTGGGTGCCTTTTTTTCTCCAGCAATCAGGATGGTGGCCTTGTGCCCCAGTCACGCTCACAGCTCAGTGCATTCGAGCAGGGGAACGGGGAGGGGGGAGAGTGCAGCAAGAAAGCAAATGGAGAGCGACAGAGCAAACCAATTAGCCATGATGCAGCACAATTACACTCCCAGTCAATAAGTGGCTTGGTGCAGAGAAGTACAAAGGAAGGCGGTGACAGCACACGGAGCAGACATCACTCCACGTGGGGCACATGACACCTCTCCAGGACCGGGGGGGCAAAACACATTTAGTGCTCCCCCAGAAGGGCTCACAGCAGTGGCACCAACACTGAGCAGGATGAAGGAAGCTCTTTCCAGAAAAGCTTTGCAGCCTTGCTTGTCACTCCGCCGCACAAAGCAGGTGTCCAGAGACAGCCAGAGCCCTGCTAAGTGGCCTTGGGGCGCGTGAGGCTCAGACCTTCCTGTTTTCCTTGACAAATTGCTGTTCCTTTCAGGGAAGATTTAGCAGTGCCCAGGCAGGTGAGAGACAGAGCTGCAGAGGGATGATCCAGGCTGAGGACAGCAGATAACCAGGCAGAGCTGCCAGCTCACTCTCCAGGGAGAGGAGGAGATGAGGCCCTTCCTGCAGCGGGTGTACATGGGGTGTGCTGAGGAGAGAGACAGTCTGGGAAGGAAAGGTGCTCCTCATCCAGCAGAAAGAAAGATGAGGATTAAAACAATGTCACTCACTTTCAAGCAGCATTGGAATACTTCCTGTAGACGGTCAGGGCTTGCTGCTGTGAGGACAAATGCCACCATCTCATCCACAGCCTCCAGCTTGCCAAGACACACAGCTGCTCCAGGTGTATTTTCCTGAATGGCTCTGGGAAGATGACACATTGCTGCCGCTCAGGAAGCACGAAGGCAGGGTGGGAGTCTAGATTCAACTGTGTGTTATTATTCCTGTCAAACACAACATCCCCCTACACACACACAGCCCAGAATAGCTGCTTCCAGCTTGCTCTCCATCTCCTGTGCTCTTCCCAAGTCTAACCAAAAGGCACAAGGCTGCGTGACTTTGGACATGGGCAGAACAGCCCTTTGGCAGCAGCCTCAGCAGAAAGGGTGCTGTGACACCGTTGTGGTGCTAAGGGAAAGCAGCTCTGGTGCCACTCCATGCAAAGGTTTGTGCATCAGAGACATCCCTGTGCAGGAGCAGCCCTGTGTGGCCCTGCTTTCCTCGCAGCAGAGGAGCTGGCACGCAGCACAGTGCTTTCTGCTGACCCCTTCCACTGCCAAGTACAAGGCATAACATTCATCTCTGGTTGTTGAAACACAGCCTGAGCTGGGTGGCACACAGCCACGCTGCTGTCTACCATGAAAGTGCCACGGGCCAAGTTTGGCCAGGGTGTGAATGAAAGGGAGAGGATGCATACAGAGCACCCAGATGTATTCGTATGGGCTCAACACTTCATAGAGGCATGGAATACCCTGAGTTAGAAGGGACTCATAAGGGCCATCGAGACCAACCAAAAATTAGACCACAATTTTCCATCAGCATTCAGGGAGCACCAACCTCTGCATATAGCGTGGCCACCTGCTGCCTTTCCAAAGCACCAGAGGTACACTGCTCCTGCTGAAGGACCAGACCAGGACCGCAACATCCACAGGGTGTGAAAACAGAGAGCAAAACAGGGTAAAAATAGGGTCTGTGCTTGTTCCATCACTCTGGTAACAATGTTCATTAGGGTTTTCAATGACCCATCAAACTATCTAGCATCCTAAATGTTTGCCGCAACTAGGAGGAAAAAATGCTGATCAAAACACTTTTCTCCTGGAGTATGACAGAAACTATTATTCATTTAGGCTTTTGTAAAGACTATCGAGTTTGGCAAAATGTTGTTTCAGGGGTAAAATAACTGGGGGAAAAAAAAAAATGTTTCCAAACCATTTGAAAGCCCTGCAGTTTTCAGAAAGGGAAACGCTGATTTTCCCATGTCAGAACAAATTCTTATACCGTAAACACAAACAGAACTAAAGAAGGAAGGGAGCATCTACCAAGAAGGTCCACACTGGGAAGCAAAGTGCTGCACCCACCGCAGGAAGATGAGCCCTTCCAGAAGGATTCTCTTGGCCAAAAGTGATCTCCGGACCTTCAGGTGCTCCTTAGGAAGGACGGGTGCTTCCAGCAGCCTGTGCCCATGCCTGTTCCGGGTCGCAGGGCTGCCAGCACCCCCAGCACCAGATCCCATAAATAAAAGCCTTGCAGCGGGCTCTTGTGTTCATTTCACAGGCGGCTGCTCCGCTGACAGGTTTCGCACGCCGCTACCGTGTCTTGTCAGCTTTATACGCTCAGGCCAACGCCGGCTCACCAGCTCCGATGTATATACATAAAAATAAATGGCTCAGAAACCCCAATAAAGTGACAGATAACATAATGGGAGCTGGCTTCAGAAAATAAGCTTGTTTATGGAACCTCTGTGCCTCCAAACCTGATTTATGCTGCGCGGGCTCCCTGTGAGGGTTCGGGAGGAGGGCTTGCTCCTGCTCACTCCCACGGGTGCAGGGATAGCTGCTGGCTAAGAGCTGCCTTAGGGCTGTGCCCTCAGCCTTCCCGCAGCACTGGGCTGATGCTGCCTTCCTCCAGCCATCCCAGCCTCAGGGAAGGCTCTCTCCACACCAAGCCCTCCTCGTGCCCCTCCTTAGGTTTTCTGCCTGCAAGCTGCAGGGAGCCGTAAAGAGCTGAGGGGCTGGAGCAGGCAGCAGAGCACATAAAGCAAACCAGACAGTGCCTACATGTGGGCTTCAAAGAGGAGAGCTCCTGATGGCATGAGCAGGTTCTTCTCGCAGCCCCTTTGCTCTGGGCTGCAGATGGTCCTTATTCAATCTCTTGCTAGAAGAGCTTCCTTGCAAACAGGGATAATCCTTCATTTGATGTTGGCTCCCTTGGATATTGCTGTTCACAGCAAGCATTGCAATTTGTGTTTATTTTTGCCAAGCCATGTTTATTCTTGAGCCGCTTTGATTGTTACAGCGAAGGCTGGGATGGCTCTTTCAGTCAAAGCGTCTGTTTCCAGGGGGCTAATAATGAGAGACTGTCAATCTGGAGACACAAGGGAAAAAATCGCAGCATCTCCTCTCGTGGCAAACAATCAGCTGCTGCCAGACCTCACGCTTCGTCCGTCTTAATCTCTGATGTGCGTCCTGGAGGTCCTCAGCTCCATCTCGAGTGGACGTGCCAGCAGGATGTCTGCCCCAGCACCTCTTCTGCAGAGCACAGAGGCTCTCAGGGGAAGGCTGATGCCTGCAGGGCGTGTGTGCTGCAAGATGCTGGTGTTCAGACCTAGCCATGCACAGCAGACCCCACGTGGGCCTGCTAGAACAACCGTGCAGTGGCTGGGCACACCAGGGCTCCCAGCCCCCGTTCCCATCTCCAGGCTGTAGTCCCATGAAGATGTTATCCAACCTTGCCTTGTGCTGCCATGTGTCTGGGGCTCAGCTCTAAGGAGAGCTGTGGGGGAAGTTTTCTCTCAAATTAAATAATTAAAATGTTTTTCCCCTTCTAAATAATTCCAATTTTTTTCCCCCCAGCAGACCAGTGGCAATAAATATTTCATACATTCCTTGCTTCACTGCATCCAGCGCATTGCCATTTTAGAAATCATTTCATTGTCTGTGTTTTCCTTCTTTTAATTACAGTCACCCGGCACCAAACATTTCCATAACACCCGATGATGAGGGCAGACAGCCGGCCGTGCTGCTGCAGGTCACATTGATGCACAGAGGCACCAGGTTGACACCCAGCCTGCACATACACTTGTTTCCCTCTGCAATAGCTCCTTTGGTCATCGTGGGCCACAAGATGCCTGCAGAAGGGGAGCTGGCTCCCACCAAGGCCCACCCTGCAGCATCCTTAGTGGCAAGGCCAGCAGCAAGAGCCTGAGCCCCATGGCAGGGCAGGGCAAGCGTGTGCTGAGAGCTCTGCACTCTGTGACTGAAGGACTTCCTGATTCAGGCATCCTATCTATTGTTTAAAAGCCCTCTATGGATTTTTCTTTTTTCTTCTTCCAGGATTTTCTCTAATTACAAGGATAGCCCCATTGCCTCTTAACTGTTCTATGCCCTGACTTCCAGCACAGCAGTACCAATGCCCTCAGTGCCTGCAGGCAGAGCTGGGAACACAGGGCAGCCAGTGAGTGCCCCGTGCTGCTGGCAGCAGTGGGAAAGCTCCAGCTCCATGCTGCCCAGCAGGTCCTACAGCTCCCAGCAAGCTCACAACCACCACGGGCTGGCAGAGAGAGGGTTACCATCTCCTGGAGCCGCCACCGCAGCCAGCCTGGTGAATTAGCAAAAATGAATAGAAATACTGCATGAGGCTAATAAGATCTGAGGGGAGCTCCTCAGACAAGCTGATTTCCAAATTGGACTGACTTTAACCTCACATAAATAAAAATGAATGCTGATAAAATATGGTGGAAAAATCCATAAGGGCAGATGAAGGCACTGATGCGTTTTTATCTCCCTCCTGCACCTGCAGTAGGGTCCAGGGTCCACGTGCTTCCCCAGGGCCCCAGGGCCCTGGCCGTTCTCCAGCTTAGCCCAGGTGGCACAGCAGGACTGCAATGGCAAGAGATGTCCTGGTGTGTCCCTCAGACCCCAGCAAGGCTCAGGGCTGCCCGAGCAGAACAGGCCGAGGTGGAAAGGCTGCCTTCACCCTCTGCTCCAGGTATGCTGGAGCGCACGTGCAAGGGCAGAGGTGCTCACTGGCACCATGTTGTACAAAGCCTGTGCACAGCTGTGTGAGAAGGATGCTTTCTGGTACCCAGACACATCCACACACGGAGTGCCAAATTCAGCTCCAATTCACACCTGCTCCCATGAAACAGGACTGTGGGATAGCCACACATGCCTAGAGCTGGCAGGCATCACCAGCATTAGGCAACTGCTGCTAGAAAGCCCTGCCACAACCAGACACAACCCAAGGAGGCTGTGGATGCCCCATCCCTGCAGGCATTCAAGGCCAGGCTGGATGTGGCTCTGTGCAGCCTGGTCTGCTGGTTGCCAACCTGCACACAGCAGGGGGTTGAAACTAGATGATCATCGTGGTCCTTTTCAACCCAGGCCATTCTATGATTCTATGAAGAACTCCAGGCTTAGCAGAAGCTGGGAAGGAGCAGGAGGAGGAAGCAGGGATGCCTGGCAGACAGGCGGTTCACACAGCTGCGTTTGAGCCATCATCACCAACCGGACAGGTGTCAGCAGTGAAGGAGGAGGGCAGGGTGTGAACAGGACAGGCACTGCTAGCAAGGTGTGAAGGAGGACAGAACTTCTCACAGGGCGTTTCTAGGAGCTCCTCCCCTAGCGTGAGGCCCTGGGGCAGAAGCAGAGCTGCATGCTCCAGTGGGTGACTGACAGCGAGGAACCGCGAGTGGAGGGATGGCGAGGTTAACAGGAAGGGAAGCTGTGAAGGGCCTGAGAGTGAGACAGGTAACTGCTGTTTGCCAGCAGGAACCAGCAGCAGCGAGGAAAGCACGGGTGACACGGGAGAAATGACAGGCAAGGAAAATGAGCCTCGCAGCAGAGCTCGGAACAAGCAGAAGTGGGAGAAGATTGCATTTGTCAAAGCCAAAGAAAAGGATGTTACAGGAACTGAGCCGTGAGATGATGACACTCCAGAGGAGTCTGAGCAGTCCCTTAGCAACCTGGCACACAGGGACGGCAGCATTCGCATGTGATGGAGCCCAAATGTTTATGGGGCAGCAGATTTGTAAGTGAAGGGAAACAGCTGTTTGAGACAGGGATAAATTTGAGCCTGAGGTGAGCAAAGCCTAGGGTGAGAGGCAGTGGCCTCAAGCTGTGATGGGGAGTTTCAGGTGGGATATTAGGAAACTTTTCAGACAGAGAGGTGATGCAGTGGCACGTCTGCCCACAGAGGTGCTGGAATCACCATCCCTGGAGGTGCTGAAGAACCGTGGAGATGTGGCACTGAGGGACGTGGGCAGTGGGCACAGTGGGACGGGTTGCACTAGATGATCTTAGAGGGCTTTTTCAACCTTCAAGATGCTATGATTCAAAGAGGAATGGGTCCAGGGAGCGGGGTAAGCAGCTGACACCGTGTGCCATGTGCTCCTACCAAATAAGACGGTGCACAGTACTGCATCCATACAAAAGACAGCTTTTTGACCTAATTTGGGAGTAAAAGGAACCAACAAACCCAGACCTGGGCACCAAATCTCCAAGGCTTTTGCAGGTTTTTTTTTCAGGCTCAGAGCAAGTTTCTACGAGAGAGGACTTCTCACACCATCCCCTCACTTCTCTCACTGCCCATCGATCTCGGCACTGAAATGTCATCTGCCATTTTCAGGAGGTGCTTTGAGCTGCTTTCAGCCCAGAGCAGTGAATCCAGATTGAATGTGGTAAGCATGGGGAGCAGAAGACTGCAAGCAGGAACCAACTGCACACAACACACGCGGCCTAAAGACCCCTCCAGCCTCAAAGAGCTCACAGCCTGAAGTCCAGACCTTGCGGAGGTCTCGTGAGCTTTACTGGTGGAGCCCTATTGAACTTGGCAGCATGTGAAATTGAGCCCACATGTGAGCCATGCAGGAGGAGGGCTCTGTGCAAAGGGCAGCACGAGGACCCAGTGTGAACTCACTCACCTCCCCAGAGCTTTGCCCCCTTGGAACAGAACCAGCATGATGCAAAACCCCGCAGGCAGGATGTCCTCACAGGTACCATGATGGCTATACCTGAATCGGAGGATGAGGACAAAGGAAGAAGCTTCTGTCCCTGAACATCAGGCTGTTGCTGTGTGTTTGGGCTGCATGCTACCCGCATGCTGCAGGGCTGGGATGTGCAGAAGGGCCCCCAGGGCTTCCCAGCAGCTCCAGCACAGACAGGCAGCCAGATGTCCAGGGCAGAGCAGGACTAAGGTGAGAGAAATTGCTCATACAAGAGACTTCCAACCCCCCTCCCCTCCCAGTGCAGGTTTCATATCAACTCAGAGACACACAGGTCAAAGTCAGATTAATTTCAGGGAGGAGAAAAAAAAAAAAAAAGTGAAAATGAGTATTTCTGACCTGTGTTTTTTTTCCCCTTCTTTTCACTCAGGAAGTGAGCAGGCATGCACAAACAAGAAGCAAAATGAATTGACCCCAACCAAATGAAATAGATTTTCACGGTTTGTTTCTTCCTCAGGGTGTGTGTGAGGGGAAAGGGATCACTGTCAGACTCCCAGAGATATTTTTTAGCTGTTCTACTTCATACACCCCATTGAAAAACTCAATTACACCAAGCCCTAATTGCAACTTTCAGGTATCTCTTCTTTCCCTCGCATGGGAAAGCAGCCATTGCTGCTTTCCTATTGCTTTCTTGAGGGAAGGGGCTGCCCACACCCAGACACCATCCCACACCGATTCCCTATAGCACAACACCGTGGGGAAAGGGTTGTTACAGATGGTGTGCAACTCCATGCATGTGTACAGAAACTGCGCAGGGTGGAAGGAAGAGCAAGAAATAATGAATCCCCCAGCACTCACTAAGTCCAAACAAATAGACTGGAGTGGGAGCCTGATTTGCATTAGTTTGATTGAAGATGTAATTTGCTGCTGAATAAATGTGGTTGCATCCAAATCAAACCTTTAGTCCCTCAGACATTATAACTCTTTCCTTCCTTCCCTGAGGGTTCGCCAACCTTTAAGGCTGACCGAGGATGATGTATTACAAGAAGGAACGGCCTTAAGAGAAGGGCAAGTTTGGAATAGATAGAAGGAAAGACTTCTCACAAGGAAGAAAGGGATCTGAAGCACTCTCCCTGGGAAGGACCCCCGGAACCGACCACGTCTGTGTTCCTGTGCATGAGCTGTGCCCCAGCACAGCTGCAGCTTCCCACCGCGGAGCAGCCCTGGGAGCGACATGCTCACAGCCTCAATTTATGGGAGGGAAATCCATCACGAGGCATGAAAGCCTTTCATCCAGGGCAATTTGCTGCAGGACTTATAACCCAAAGTGCTGGGAGCCAAGAGGCAGGCAGGATTGGCGAGGAGGAGAGCTGCCTGCCTGCACGAGAGGGAGGAGAGCTCCTTGACAGAGGTCTGTCAGGCAGAGGAGGCAATGGCCCCTCCTGGTTGTGATGGAGGGAAGGGGCAGAGCAGGCAGGCATCCCTGGTGCCATTTGTAACCCGGAGCAATCACTCAGAAGTAGGGACCGCAGCGTAGGGAGAGCTGAGGCCAGAGGAAGGGAGAAAGGGAGAGATTGATTATCCCATAAATCAATGGCCGGGCACTGATTACAAAATAAACCACCAGGGCAAAGGTCAAGTGCTGTGTTATATCACCCAGCCCGTCAGATTTATTCCCCGTTCGGGCGGTCGGTTCCCCCCACCATCTATCACGGGGAGCTCAGGCACGTTCTGCCAGACACGGCCAGGCCCAGCCTGCAGGCAGCAGCACGAGGCTGAGATCCAGCAGACACAGCCAGGCAGGGCTGACATCTACCCTGTAGGGCTCACATGTCCCCCAAGGACCCCCACTTCAGGTTGGCCCTGGGTGCTTGTGTCATTTGGTGCTGGGCTCCAGGCGGTGCTGATCCCCCCAAGAGGACTGGCAGCTTCCCAGCAGGACCCCAGGGTTTGCTGCAAGCCACTCCTGCATCAGCAGAGCCCTCCGTGCCCGCTTCAGTGCACTGAGCTCTGCAGCCATACAGGGAGAGCTGTGCAGACCATCTCGTGGCACTCCACTGGAATTCAGCCTACAAAACTTCATTTTTTCCTCTCTTCTCATTCTAACTTTAGATTTTAAACACAGGCAGCAATGAGATGAATTCCTAGCAGCACTGTTCATCTGTTTCCCAGAAGCTGCTTGTCACTGACCGTGAAGAGCTTTTCAGTCTGGGTCCCAAAATATAAAACCCCTAAAATGGGCATTTTTCAGTCCCTCCCATTAATTAACAGAGAACAACGCCGGAGCCTCAGGATGTGTTCGCTGACAGCCTGGGGGCAGCAGGGACATGGCAGGAGAAGGGGGGCTGCCATGGGCAGTGCCCCCTCAGCCAGCACCCACTGCCATGGGGCACAGCACCACGTGGGGCTGTGGATGATGGGTGCCCCATTGGCACAGACCGCTGTTCCGCACCCCTGCAGGATGGCACTCGTGCCAAAATGGTTGCTGTGCTTGGCACCAGCTTGGGAGTTTGTTTTTCTTTCCAGGAGCAGGGAACATTTTGACTCCTATTTTAGCCTGTGTGGCAGCAGGGAGGGGAGGCTGCAGCACATGGTCCAGCCTATCCCACGTGAGCCTCAGGATCACCACCATGCCAAGAGCACCGGCTCCAACAGGGTACCGTGTCTGGGACAACACTGTGACCCAGTCTGATCAGAAAAGCACGAGGAACCACAGCTATTCCATGGATCTCTGCTCCCAGAGGGATGCAGCAAACCCTCAGGAAGTGCACACAGAAGCATCTCCACCTGCGGCTGTACAGGTCTCAGGAGTTCCTTTTCCCATTGTATGGAGTGGCTCCTCAGAGCACAGTGCTCATCTCCAAGCTGGTGCTGCTCTCCCCATCACTGCTTGGTGGGAAGGGGGTGAAGGCAGCCACCCCCACCACCCCCACCTCTCTACAAACAGGGTGACAACACGTTATTCCAGGCACCAACTGCCTTGCTTCTGGAGGCTTCTGCGAATCCCTTGGAGTCAGCAGTAAATCACTTTTAAGGCCTGGCATGTCCGCTCACCTCCCTCAGGGCTCTGGCCTGCACGGACATCCATCACTTCTATCAGTTGGCCCCGCTCCACACTCCTGATAGAGGTAATGAGCCGAGGTCGATGAGAGGCAGCTACCTGTCCTGGCCCTCCCCTCACTCCTCCTGCAGGTTTGGATGTTGACATTTATTCTGGAAGAGGGAAAATGGAGAGGAGCCTCACCAGCTCCTGCAAATGTCAGGACAGGAATGAGATCTTAGCAAACCGTAATATGCTATGCAAATCCTCAGAGGGTGACCATGTGTTGCCAGGGCTCTTTATTCCCCTCCATGGTAATCAAACAGACAAGGATTAAAGAGTAGAGCAGCCACATAACTGCTGGTCCCTCTGCTTTACCATCACCGTGTGGAGACTGTATCTGAACATACGGCCCCAGGGCTCTGTAACAGAGAAACCTTCAGGGTCAGAGGAAGGTTTTGACACAGCAGAAGAAAAAAGTACGAGCAGAGGAGGGTGTTCTCCTAAAGGTGTCAGAGCTTCGCCTGCATCTCCAAAGGTGCACCTCCATCCTTGTGCTGGTGTATGTGCCACGGGCTGTGGCTGTGCACAAGGCATGTGTGCATGCTGCCAGCAGGGAACAGCCCTGCGTGTCTGAAAGCAACAGTGCTGCTTGGAGATGGGATGGGGAGGGACTGTGTGGCACCCAGGTGTGGAGCTCTGTCTCTTTTCTACAACGATGTGCTTACTTAGCTTTTTCCTTCACCTTTTTCCCTCGCATCAGGAAAGCTCCATCACTTTCCTCCCCTGTAATGATGTTGACCTGATTAAAATTTTTATTGGATTCTACAAAATAATTTCATACATACTGTTCCCTGGAGCCCTGCAGGGTGGAAAGAAGGTTGGGAAGAGAGAAAAGGAGAAGAGAGTATATTAAGAATGAGGTGGAGAAGGAAAATATTTTATTTTACTCTGAAATGATTTTTCCTGGATGAATAATAGATTAGAGAGCTCTCTTCTTTAAACAGCACTCTTACAAGTGCCCCTGAAACATGCAGGCATGAAAAAGTCACCACTTGAGCATTTGGGGCCTCCTTCAGCTGAAGGCAGGCACGGCCAGCAGGCTGAGATGGGCAGCCACGCACCACAGCCCCAGCCTGCCGTCCCTGTCCTAGCTGTGAGCAGCAGGATGAGCCCAGCATGCCACAGGATTGCTCACAGACCAGCCTGAGCCTCAGGGATGTTTGAGGCAAATAAAAACATGTGACAAAGGGCTTGGAAGTTGTGATTGCTTTGTGATTTTGGCATTTTTCAGCTGCTTTCCTTGCTACCTATAGGAAAAGTCCCAATGCCTATGTTGCAAGCATAAAAAGCCCTCTGCTGCTTTGTTCTGCTCCCTAGAAAGGAGTCAGGTCTTGGGCAGTGTGAGGAATGGTGCGGGCACGATTTAGTTACCCAATACCATTTTCATGTATTTAAATCAGATGACAACCCTTTGGCCCATGGACTAACTGCTTCCTTTCCCATGAGACACTGCCACTTGAGACGGGCAGCTTTATACCCCAGTCCACAGCACAACAACAAATAACCTTTCAGGGAGCTCAGCATTTGCTTTAGATGTCCTTTCCAGAGCACCCCCACAGGGCTGGCTTGTTTTGAAACGTAGTTTCCCCGGTGGATGTTTATGAAATACATTTTAGTGCTGTGCAGATGCCTCAGCAGATCACCTCCCCCTCTCACAGGGGCAGTAAGTCTGCAAACCAAACCTGGTGCCGGCTGAATTTCGGGTGGGAGCAGGTGGGATCAGGTGAAACCAAGGTGAGGAATAAGGGACATCTCTCACTGGGCACCACTTATGGCTAGCAGCTGAGATTACCTGTAAGCTGTGTGCTCCAGAGGTCATTCTCAAGGTCACACTACTAGAAGTATTAAGGCTGTCTGGGTAACCTTCAATATGTGTTTTGGAATGAGTCTGGGGGGTGAGGGCTGACATCTTGCCAGCACCGTGTTCTCTAACGATTGCTGTTTGACATTTCTCCACAGGTTCTCCTTTTCTTCCTAAGGCAGGCATTCCGGTGAGCTCCAGATCAGAGCTGCTGCTCTGGGAGGGGCCTGCAGCCCCCCCACAGGTTCCCCAAATTGTGCATTTCTCCTGCTTGCCCACTGGGACAGCACTGCTGTTTTATGTGGCATTCTCCACATGACTCTTTTGTTACAGAATGAATTCATAAGTGGCAGCGGTCCCCCAAAACACAGAACCCTACCATCCCACAGTTGAGACTTTGGGATGCTCTGGCCCATCCTTCCTCCTCCTTCCACCTCCCTCTGCAGTACTCAGGCATCCTTCCCTGGGATTTCAAGCTTAATGCACCATTCATCACACCTTCACCTCACCTTTCCATGCTCTGTCCTGTGCAGGCTGCTCCCAAACCAGAGCAGGGATCTGGAGCACACAAAGAGTCTTGCAACAGGAAGGGATCTGCAGTGTAGCAAGCAGCTAATGAATGCTACAGCAGTAAAAGCCCAAGTTCTTGATAGAAATAACTTACAGCATTAAGTTGTGCCCACAGCCCGAGAAATGAAAGGCACCTGCAGCCAGCTACATTGTCCCACACTCAGAGCAAAATGGGCATTTCTTTGACTTTTATTTCTACACTTAAGACAGCAATAAAGAAGAGCAGAGTGAATACAAGGCCTCCCCAAGAGGCTAAGCACAGCAATTCACTGCGCCGCCAAAACTGGAGCTCAACACAACATGGCAGCTGCTGCCACAGCCAGCAATGCCAGCTCTGCGCACAAAGAGGCAGCAGCTCCTACGGCTGCACAGCTGCCTCCATCCCCATCTCCATCCCACTCAGCATCTCGGGAGGTGGACAAGAAATTAGGCACATTTATTTCTCACCGTGATGGGCAATAAAACAACCGACAGGCTCTAACAAAGCCTGCATCTTCCTGGAACTCCCAGCCCCACTTCTCACGTGTGAGCGTCTCCGCAGGGATGTTAAGAACTGATGACCTGTGCCCAGCCAGGATGCCAGTTCCCACCAGCCCTGCTGCCATCAGCCATCTCTCACGAGGAGGCTTTTGGCAGGAAGCAGGAGGCTGCAGTTGCACCGCGTGCCCTCACCACAAGGCACGTGCCAGCATTCACCAAGCAGCGTGGCACTAACTGGGACCTCAGCACAAGGGACGCTGGTGCTGTCACCACCTTGCCCTGGGTAATGAGGGCTTTAATCTCCAGTTTGTCAACCCAGCACCTTGCCAGAGCAAGGACTCGTGTTTATCAAACCCAGCCTGGCAGCAGGGAGGGGGAACATCTGGCACAGCCTCCCTCTTCCCATCAGACATGTGCTCACCATTTTTTGTGGTTTCAACAGCTCTGCAGCTCCAGTCCTTATAATTACAATGAAAAACCTCACAGTCAACCACGGCACCTTGCAGCCAAGATACCGATGTGTTTCCAAATAAAAGCCTCATGGCAAAAATCCTACATTTTTGTGGAGTCTCTGCTTTATTCCCATCCTCCTTAGCACCATTGTATTCACATGGTCTTCAATTATTTACAAGCACACAAAACACTCCAGCCCACTTTCTCCACTAGTATGAATCAGTGAGGTGCCAAACTAAATCAACAGAGTTACAAAGATTTGCTGTGGAGAAGAATCTGGCCTGCTCTCTCTGAAGACTCTCCTTCCCTCCACAGTACGCATGCAAAAGGAAAGGATAAAAACAGCTTTCTTCATTCCCTCAGTTTGCCAGCCACACGCCAGCATGCTAATGCCCACAGAGACCTGCTCCTCACTGCTGACCTACTTTCCATCCGTGTGCCTGCAATGCACTTCTTGTCTTCCCCAGCAGCCCTGCTGCTCAGAGCAGCCATCCCCGCCGTGCCCAAAGCCCCGCAGCAGCACCGGGTGCCACCCCCATGGTCAGGTCCCTGGGTCCTAAAGTAACACCCACTGGCTTCAGACATGGAGGAGGCCCCTGGTTACTCAGCCAGCCCTTGGAATTGATATGGCAGCATCTCCAGTCTGTTTCCCTCAAGGCTTTCCTCTTGGTTTTCATTTGACAGCAGTTGCAGACAGCACGGCCTCCTCCTGCCACAGCCCATCCTCTGCAGCTTGCCACCGCCCGCCATTTTGATTCACCTTGGCCAACAGGATCCCCACTGCACGGATCACAAATCAAAGCCCAATGCAGTGCAATGGGTGTGGGGTGCTCCTCTAAAGCTGTAGGACAATCCTCAGTCAACCAGTGCCTTTTCAGGACTTATTAATGTCCTGAAATGTCCCCACAGACATGATGGCAATCTGAACTTTCCACAAGAGCAGTATGAGAAACCTTTCAGAGACTTTCCAGGGCTTCGTGATCACACCAAATGCTGAACCTGACTTTTGAAAGTAATTTTGTTATTTGCACCTTCACTTAGAATCCAAAAGTAAAGCAGCTCATGAAAACATAATGTGTGTGAAAAGAACAGGTTTGTTCTCTGGAGAGCCTCTTCATACACAGGCTGGGAACCACGTGTGAAACCCAGGGCTGCCGGGCACCTCATTAAAAGACAGAGCTTCCACTTATGTCTGTTACCATCAGCAGTTCACAAACTGGGGCCATTCTGCTCAGAACCAGAAGGTTGGGGAAGTGCAGGAGAGAGATGACGAGCTGGGCTTCACTGCACCAAACCAGCTTACTCATCCTCATGTACCACCCCAGCAAGGAGATGTCACAAGGCCTCCATCATGACTGGAATCATAATATCCATGATTCACATGGAAGACTTTTTTTATACAAAGCACCGAGATAAAAATAAAAGGATGGGGAAAATCTGAAGAAACTTGTTTCATTCCCCACAAGATGGATAAACCAAGATGAATGTAAACAGCTCAACTTGACCCAAATATTTTTTTCGTTGCTGAGTAACCCTGCAAAAATGTTGTTATCTTGGTAGCATCTGTGGAGATTAGGTGGAAGAGAATTTTAAACAAACATTCAACTGTCTGTTGTTTGAGGAATTTCGGCCTGGCCACAGGCTCTCCAGACTGCTGCTTTTCCAACACCCTTGACGCCTTTCAGAAGAGAACAAACAAATTAAGGGAGCAGGAAGCATCCCTAACATTCCCAGCACATTAACATGCTGCTGACACAAAGGTTTACATGAAACATTTGGTTTTACAGCTTTCCAAATTCTTCTGCACCCTAAGAGAAAGATGGGATGGCTCTGCAGGAAATACATGCTCGGGCCATGGCTGCTGCAGGGGGTGGGAGGAGGGGTAGTCACAGCAGATGGCTCTGAGCCATTTTGGGTGGCAGTAGGCATCGCCGAGGGCTTAGACTTACAGCCCACACCGGCTGCCATATGGTGTGGCAGTGGCTCAGCATCACGCAGGACCCAATTTATAGCATCCTCGAGGGCTGTGAGTACCACGCTACCCTCTTACTGCTCTCCATTAGTACAATCACTTGTTTTCCAAGCATCTTCCAGCACCACGCTACCATAATTATCAATTCTTTTTTCTTCAGGTTTCTGCAGGTGGAGGGAGATCTGATAGATCAGATGAGAGAGTCAAGCGTGAGGTTTTAGTCTCTTCATGCTCCGGAGGTCAGGCAGGCCTGTCAGTCCTTCCTTCCCTCCCTCCCAGCAGATAGCACTATCTCAACCACACAGATGCCTTCAGAGATCTCCTTGGACCCTGTTAAGCTGTGCAGCACTTCTGTGTGCACGTCCCAGAGCTGGAAACACACGGCAAGCAAGGCATGGCCTGTGACACAGGGAGCAGGCAGGGTGGGATGACCACAGCTCAGAGAACAGCAGCCCTTCCAGCAACCTCAAACCCAGCTGAAATTCTCCTGGAGTAACCAAGAGAAATGAGAGCAAGGAGGAAAGTCCTGGAGGGCGTGGGATGGACATGGCAGCATCACCGTGCTACCATATGTGCCTGTTACACTGCAGCCACAGCACAATTCCAGTGCTGTGGTGTGATGGCAGGGGATACTGCAGCCATAAGATAGAGCAGTGGGTCCAGTCAAGAGCAGGGCAAAGTGCAGGAAGTTCGGGGTAAGAGATAGGTCTGGAAGAATGATCTTTTGCAGCTCTGGCGCATTCAAAGGTGGATGCGTAGTTCTCAGCTGCTACAGCAACCCCCTCCTCTGCACACAAATGCTGCTTGCTCTGGCTGCTGCATACCTTCCCCTCTATGCTCCTGCCCCACTGTGACCAGTTTGGACAGACAGAAGATCCCAATTCCCTCTGCTCTAGGAGTAGTAGGAACACAGGTATCGCACAGTGAATCCCTCCAAGCTGGGGTGGTTTTTCAGAGTGCTCTGCTTCACTGAGACACAGAAAGAAGGGAGCATGTGGGTAAGGGATACAGTCCGACAGCACTGTGACCCAACAGCCACCAGAGATGGGGAAACTGGAAACCTTCTCTCAAGCCAAGCACAAAGGTCCTTCTGTGCTGGAACAGGGGAGGCTCTCAACTCTGACAGCACATTTTGTGAACTCTGCAGCTCAAAGCTTTGTCTCAGTCGCACACAACTTCATGGGCTGGGCCTTTTGCCTCGAAAGAGCAACGCAGCTGCCTGAGGGTAGCTTGCGCTCAGCTGCTGGAAGGAGCAGGTTGCCCTAAACCACTGATTGAACTCCCAGCTGGGCCCAGCTACCCAACTAAATACAAAATGCCATTTTCTCTTACAGGGCCCTTAAAATATCAGCTCAGTGCCAGCACTACAGCTCCTACCAGGGCTCTGAGTGAGGACAGTCATCCACATCTGTGCTAGGCAACTGCAGCTGCATTTCTTGACTTTATGGAGAAACTGGAGTATTTTTAACATACTGAAAGAAACGGCCATTCAGCATCAGTTATTCAAACTCAGTACAGAGGCTGTGCGTTCTAACCACTCCCATTGCATGTACAGCATCCATTAATGTCCTACCTCTCCTTCCATGGCAGCTTCTAGTCCTGGCCTGCTTTGCTTCCCAGCTCACAGCAGTTGTATTTTAATCCTTCAGTGATGCATCTCCTCAACATGCCCAACAGCCACAGCCAGGGAGCTTCCTGGAGGAAGTAATTACAGAAATTGAGCTCACCCAAGCAATTGAAAAAGCTGGTATCTCAGAGCTCCAATTTTTCTCTCTGCTACACTCGAGACCTGCTTCAGACTGAAATGCACCACTGGCAACAGTCTTTGCTCTTCTCCACTTGCTGCTTGAATCTTCACCAGCGTTGACAGCTCTACAGTGCTGATCCAGAAGCTCCAGTTCACCAAGGATCGACCAGTTCCATAATGAAGCTGTAATGGTTACACCAGTGTAGTGCTGAGCCTAGGAGCGTTTGACCCCGCAGCAGTATTTCCAGCCCTGGGACACAGAGGCTTCTGTCTGATCGCAGCCTGCTAAAAGGCTTTGCCTTCTCTTGCCTTACCTGGCAGCCAACACATCACAGCCAACTCCATAATCCCCCCAAGCAAAGCACGTCTCAGCAGTAACTTAATCTGAACTTGAACTTCAGCTCTCACAGCTAGCTCGAATGAAAATGAAAAGCAACTGATAAAGGAAAATCTACAGAGTGAAGTAGGTGGCGAGGGGACCAGAGGCAGAGCATGCAACTGGAAAGAGCAATGCCACAGCAGATCCAGCAGTGCAAACATTAATTGCTTTTTAATTATTCCGGTGCTTTTCTTCCGCAGTAGTTGGTAATTACAGGAATCCTGCCTGCCCTCCGGTGGCTAAGGAGGAGAGGAAAACCAAGAGAGCGTCAGCAGAGCAGGGCCAGGAACTGAGCCTTCTTTTACCCTTCAGTGGACAGCAGGAAGCTTCAGAGTTTCCAGCTGATACAATTGCAGGATTTGTTTCTGATTAGAGATCTGGGTAGGAAAGAGCACACCCTGCTCAGCCCCAGGCTTGGTTATATTTCTGAGTCTCTAAAGAACAGAATCGCCTTCTTCCTGCCCTGCTGCCCACCACACCCCAGCTTCAGCCACTTCCAGCTCTGGGAAAAGGGCCAGCCTGCTTCTCAGCACATCATCTTCTATCAAAAACCCTTACAACAAAGGTGGTTGTGCACACCTCTGGGCTGTTTGGAAACATGAAGAGCCCAGGTTGGGCACGCACAGCCTGATGAGCATGGCAGCTCTGATGCTGGGTGTCTGGCTGCACAGCCACCACCAGCTATCACTCACCAGTGCTATCTGACAGTACTCCCATGCCCCCCAGCCTCTCCTTGCAATAGCTTGGAGCCAGCATAGGCAGCAGGTGAAACACTCAGACCTTCAGCAGATCTCCTACATGGAAATCTCACCTAGAACTGTGTGAGAACTGACAGATGCATGTTGTGAACAGGCAGATAAGCTGTTGAGAAAGACCTGTGCTTAACTTTCTGGTTTGGATATCTTCTCTTCCATCCACTCTACTCAGACACTTTAGAAACAAATATTCAAAGATATCACGATCAAAGTGAGGAGGAGGGCAAGAGCACAAGAGTTCCATTAATGGGAAATCAGAATTCAGCTATATTCCTTACATAAGACAAAGGTGAGATAAAAGCTCTGCAAGGAAAGCAACATGGGATCACAAGAGCATTGACTTCCTAAACATGTGTAAGGAGAAAACACGTTCATGGTTTTCATAAAAGGGCACCAATTCAGCAGTTTTCTTCTGATAGGTTGATGGGAATTTGAAGCAGCCTCTCCATATCTCCAGTTATTTCCAGATGTTAAAGGTCCCAGGACAGCTTCTGCTCTTTCCCAGCTCAAATACAATCACTCAGACACCTGCCTGGGGAGCAGCCTGCTCTCAGTACAGCAGAACACCCTGTAGCAGGAAGGGAGTAGGACAAGTAGCCAGCAGACCTGAGCATGGTTTGCTGTACAAGGAGAGAAGGCTTCCATCTGCACAGCAATCCCACTGGGGCAGCTCAATGCCGGCACGGACATGTTAGCAGCCCTAAGATTTCAGACTCAATTACTGAGAATGCAAAAGAGGTCTAACAACTGAGACACCAGAGCCTCCTTAGGTGCTCGTAACCCAAAGACCATAAAGAACATTTTTCATCATCCCTGTTGCTCAGGAAGCTCTAAAAAAGAAACAGCCACTAAGGAGCTTGTGACAGTGACTGTGTTCACCAGCAAGTCAGAGCAGCTCTGTTCACACACAACAGCATGATGCAAAACCCAAACTTATTAAATGTGCATACCTTTTTCAGGATGGGGTAACCTCCCTCCTCTCATTTTCACTAAGGCAGGAGGCAACTGCCCAAGCATCAAACACTCCTGGCCTCAAGGCCCCAGCTTGAGGTGTGAGGAGAGTTCCCTCTGCCCCAGCTTTGGAGTCTGCATGCTGCACTACTAGCCAGGTGCTGACCCTAAGACTCCTCACTGAAGATGCTAAACACTGGTGATCCCAACGCAGCCACAGGAGCCCAATAAGCAAACAGTCTTAGCCAAGTCTCCTCCAAGTTGGTGAGGAACTGGTGCTGATTCCATAAAGCTATTTTTGCTGGCATCGTTGTTACAGCGCCAGAAAGCAGCTCATGTATTCAGTGGGAGCTCACAGGACAGAGACTATGGAAATTGCATCTCATCCTGTCTTTCTACCCAAGCCCCTTAATGGGAGAAAAAAAGCACCAGCCTTTCTAAAACAGGAGAAAATAACTTGTGCTACAGGAGCAGAGAGAGGCTCACCATCCACTTGCTCAACAGCCAACAGCTCTGAACAGAGGTGGGAAGATTTGGGAGCCCACAAGGAGATAGCCAGGCATGTTGTGAGCAAGGGGGGACTGAAACCCAGGCTTCCACATGGCTGGACCAAACCTTCCCATGGAAGAGCAAAAGGCAAGAGCAAAAGCAAAAAACCCTGAAGCTGCAGCAGCACTGTATCCACAACCACTGTGCTATCTGGCCACTAGGGTGTGACAAAACCATATCAAGGATACACAGATAACCACACCGTCACCATTTTGGTGCTAAGAAGCAACAAGCAATTTGGGAACCAGGAGTGAGAAAGGCTTCAGTGGCAATGGTCAACACACACCTCGTGTATCTGCACACAGGAAGCTCGTGTTCCTTTGCACGCTGCTCTGTTCCCAAGGAACCAACTCCAAGCCCTCAAAAAAAAATCAATGAGATAACAAGGAGATGAGTTGCAGCCAATATGGATTTGTCAAGAGCAAGTCACATCAAGCCAATCTACCTTCCTCCTATAACAGGGTAACAGGCCTTCGGCACAGACAGCACTACCTGTCAAACATCTCAGCTTCAGAAAGGCTTTTGACACTGTCCTGCGTGCTGTTCCCATAAGGTAGGGAAATACGGTCTTAAGAGAAACTGTGACAGGACAGGTATGAAACTGCTCAGATAACCACGTGAAGAGGGCAGGCATCAGCAGCCTCATCTGCCACAAAGGAAGGACTTGCTGATTTAAGGATTTTGCAGGGGTCTGTCATATCTCTGCTCTGTTGAAGGCTTTTGCTACTGACCTGGATGATGGAGCAAAACCCAAACTTATTAAATGTGCAAGCGACGTGAAGGTGGGAAGAAGTTCAGGTACTTTCAGAAGACAAGATTAGACTGATGACATTTTGGTAGCTTGAGACAGCCTGAACTTCATCCTCTCTTCAGGCAGATACAGGGCCATGATTTTTTTTTTCTCAGGCAGGAATTATCAGCCTGTCTAAGAACAAGAAAACAAGTTTTCAGGGACTACTGCTTCACTAGTCTTGCATATCAGAAGCTATCAATGCTGCAAGGGGTCTGGCACCTCTTGTTCTTGACCCCATGACAGCAGTGCCCCAGGTCCACACAAAACTTTGCACATTGCATCAGGCTGGCAAGTATCCAGGGCATCCCTTCCCAAGCTGCCTGCAAACAGAATCCATATCAAGCTCAAAGGGCACTCTGAAGGATCAGAAAACATGAATTCCCAACCCAGACTGCTCTTTATCTACTGCATCACTGTCACCTCGTTGTAACTGGCATATTCACCATCCCCTCCGAGAACAGCAGGGAAGGTGTTCCTACACCAGCAGCACATCATGCTAATGATGACAGCTGAGCACATACGAGATCTGACCGCTGTGCATGCCACACATGTTTCATAATGCTGTCCCAACTGCCTGAAGGCCTTTCCATCACCAGCTGCACCTGATTCTGCTGTCAGGTGTTCTTCCTCTCCCCTGCTTGCCACCTTAACCTACAATCACTGCAAGACCAAGCTTGCCACTGGAAGCAATCAAAGCACACATCCCTTGCAAAAATAATGACCCAGACATGGCACTTTCTGGAAAGCCAAGCCCTTGCAGTGTGCCGTATTTCTAGCCTTTGGAGCTAGAAATCCATTTGCATCCATTGTAACCTCTGGTCTTTCCTCTCTGACTTCCAAACCTGAATTTGGTTATCTTGGCACAAGCTGCTTAGGAAGAAGACCTTGCAGCCCTGGGAACCCTTATGTTCCAGGTAAGTTCATTCACTGCCTGAGTAAGAAAGCAGAGCTTCCATATAAGTGACATTTATTTTCCCCAAAAGAGTTGCTTTCGGCAGCCAATTGCATAGAAGATTGTAAAGTAGCAATGGATTGATTTGGCTCCTATAGAGGTGACTGACGGGAACATGATCCAACAGCTAAGGCAGAGGAATAGATGGCAGTGCCCCCCACAGCTGCTTTTGTAGAATGGCACTTCCCTCACCTGTCATGAGGGAATCCTTCACCGCACTCCTTGTCTGTACATCTCCTGGGGTACAATACTTGTTTGCCACGTGCTCCAAGAACCCTGAATGGAAAGCAGACGCTTGAAAGGAAAACAGGACAGGCAGGATGTGGAAGGAGTCGGTGTTGCACTTCAGGTTCAGAAGCATCCAGTCAGCAGGCAAAACCCTTTTCACTGCCGTGGACATGAGCAATGGGTATTGACAAGGCAGATTACATAGAACATCACCCAGACCATGGGCTCCTAGTACCCTGTGGAGCATGACTGAACACTGTCTTATTCCATGATAAAGTCAGGAATAAAGTATTGAGGCAGAAATCAGTGTGAGCTGGGGTCATTCCAGGGCAGCTCTCTTCATTACGAAGGGCAACACGATCTGTGTATAGGGAGCTTGACTAAATTTAAGAAAGGTCATGGGAAGAGACAGAGCATAAGATGAACTGGCTATTATTTATCAGACACCACAAAGACAGGAGCAAGATCAAGCCATCGAAGGCATTAGCATCTCTGTGGTCAGCATGAAACTATGATGATCTGCCACCTTACTGGTACGTACCATGGGCTGTATGTGCCCATCTGAACATCCCTCCAGGCTAAGGAGAAACACAGCATCTGACACCCTTGTATCAGCCAAGTGAGGCCCTGCAGCCTGCCACCGCATTTCCTCCTTCAGGAGAGCTTGGTTATTACTGCTGCACACTTAACATGACCAGAAAGCCTATGAAGTTTGTAATTGGACTGTCATCACTCCTGTCACTCACATGGATGCCAGTACCACAAGGGCTGCCTAGATCTTTGCCAAGATGAGCCTGCAGCTAGCAGGCCACAATGGAAGCTGAATGTAAGATAGAAAATATGTAAATTCACCACAAAAATTGTACTTAAGAGTGCTGAAAGCCAGCGGTTAGTGATGCTATTGGCACAGTCAGTTCAGTTCTTAGCTTACACCTCCTTGCATCCCTTGCTGCCTTTAAGCTACCATGTCAGAGAACCTGTGATGAACGCTTTCTATTAACACCGGGATCTCAGATCACCCCAGCCTGCAAACAGTGCCAGCACCTCAGTTATTCACACCTTCCCTCACCTCTCAGCCAGACTGCAGCAGTGTGACAGGCCTTACCTTGAAGCCCACAGCGCGCAGGGAGCTCAGCTGCAACACGCTCTGCATCCCTAACTGCCGGGTAATCCTGTTAGCACCACCACAGCAGGCTGGTGTCCTGCCTACAGAGATCTAGGAGAAATCAGACTCACAGCCTCGGCCTTCATTTCCCCACGGACCCCCTGGCAGATGTAAGGCTGCCTTCCAGGATGCAGCGCTGGCCACGGTGTGCTCAATCATCACAGAGCACCACTGTGCCTCACACAAGGGCTCTCATCCACACACAGCAGCCAGCCCAGCCCCTCTGGTGAACACAAGTCATCATAAACATTACCTGCTGCAAACAGCTGGGCGTCTTTGGGCTACCTAATCTGACAGAAATACACCATGGCATGTGGATGTAATGGAAATTCCTCAGAACACAGTGCTGTGCTGCAGGCGCTTAACCCTGGAAGGATACTGAAGCACCCAGCCCCTGACACATTCACTGTAATGTGCAACTCAAGGTGCCCAGATACGCACCCTGAGAGCACAGGAAGCTCTGGCCACTGACAGCACTAACAGCAGAGAGCTGGCATGCTCCTGGTCAGCCTGTTCATCCGTTTTACATCAGCATGGCAGCTGCTTGGTTCAGGACAAATGTGAGACACGTGAAAAGGAGAAGTGGGCTCTCCAATTCTGGCAATGACTGTCGTGGCATAAAGTAACAGAAAGAGATTCTGTTTGTGCTTCTGCTGAGATCATACAATTCCCCTATGGCTTAGTTTCCTCATCTGTAAAGACAAGGATAACTCTGCTCACCTATCAATCTGGTATTTGCATCAGCTGAGAAGAATAAAGGTCTGGTCCCACGAGGTTCTGATTCACTCTGCTGAAGGTGTCACATTCTTTTAAGACAAGTTAATGGGAGTTCTGGTAAAGAGCAATCTACTTTGGATGTGCTGGAAGACATGACTTACAAAGAAAGGCAGTCTCAGTGCCTCATCTTGCAGATTCCCAAACATCACTGTGGGCCTTTTCCTTGCCTGCCTTGGCCAATTTCCACCATGAGCTGGACTGCCTTATTAGCTTCTCGTCAAGGCATCTCCACACACTCCAAGCTCATCCCAGACTACATAAGCACCAGTCGGTGAAGGCAGAGAGCCATTAGTACTGCAGCACTGATACTGCTGCTGTCTGCGCCAGAATTAATGCACCTCAGACACAGCACAATGAAAATATTGACTTTCTAGCTAATCAAACCAGATTCCATGAAAGCTACAACTTCAAACCTCAAAAAAATATCCATCAAGGATTCATAAATATTTGAAAGTGCCAGACTGATTGCATCTGGATTACTGCAGCGGGAGGGGCTGAGGTCAGGCTGAGAAGGAGATGGACTAGACAGCTTCTCAGACCTTGATGTCATGCATCTCCCTGCACCACCAGGACTGCACAGACCTTGGCCTCAGATGAAAGATGACAACTATATCCCAGAACTATGTTACCTATACTGGTGCATCTCTACTGATCTCAGTGCAGCCAGCCTGCAGGTAGGAGCACAATTCCAGCTGCTAGGACTGTGAAGGAGACCGGAAGCCTAAGAACTTGATGGCTCAGTTTCTGACTCTGGAGTCAGAATACAAAACCAACCAGTAGAATTTGGGTGCATTTGATTTCCCTCTCAAGTCTCCAGCCTCATCAGCAAGGTCAGCATGGTTAGTGGGATGGGAGCAAGGGGGGAGAAGAAGAAAAAAAAAACCAAAAACCATCCTTCCTTATTTTTTAAGGAAAACAAAATCCAGAGAAATGTGCAAGATCTGACAAGTCAAGATGCATTCAAGATACTTCACCCCACAGAGAAACTCCCACTTTTTAGAATCACAGACTCAGAGTGGTTCGAGTTGGAAGGGACACAAAGGGCCATCCAGTGCAACTCCCCTGCAGTGAACAGGGACACCTACAGTTCCATCAGGATGCCCACAAAAGAAAATTCAACTGCTAATTCTAGCTTAGAGGAGAGAGGGATTTTCTCTCTCTCTTTTTTAAAATTTTTAGTTTTAAAGAAGAAAGTGGGATAAATAACTTCAGCTGAGCTGCAGAAGGCAGTTTGCAAAGCCATTTCAGGCTGCCCTTGTCGTCTGTCTCTGGAGCCACATTCGTATGCAAGAGAACATGGAGAGAACATAACACAAGGTCCTCTCTTGTGAACTGTATATTCATCTCTTGCAGCCAAGAGAAGAAACAAATCTTACCCTGAAACACAACACTCTCCTTCATTAGCAACTGATGTGGGAAGAGAGTCCCAGATGAACTGGAGGAGCCACATTCCTGAAAGCACTATGCAGACACAAATCAGATGGGGACTGAGGCGGGTAAATGGCAAAAAAGAGGTCCAGAGGCAGAAGCTAACTCTTATCTGGGGCAGAAGGTGAAGATGCCAGCTCTGGCTGGGCAAAGCAGCTGCATGCCCGTTCAGTACGTGGTGCCTGATAGTCAAGGAAAGACAGGAGGAGATTCATGGAGAGAAGGATGTTCCTAAATCAGTTCACAGTAATGCCGACCTGAACCTCCAAAATTGTTTTAAATTCTTCCCAAATCCCATTTTGGTGCATTAAAGATCATCTGCAAGGTTCTGAAGCTAAAGGTTACATTTTCAAGCTCCTTCCTTGGATCAGTCCGCAGCACTGGGGATGGGGGTCCCAGAAAGGAGCAGTTCCACGCTGATGCACAGTGCTGATCTCCTCACATTATGCTTCATACTTCAGTGACATCAGCTTAACCCCAAGTAATAATGCCAGAAGCGTGAGGCAGGGCTGCAACTGGGCTCTGGGCATTTGCAGTGCCAGAGCATGGGGTTCCCATGCCACCAGCAAGCAGCAGGCATGCACAGGCTACCCTGCTCTCCTCACCAGGTCAGGTACTTCTCCACCACACTGCCCACACTACACATCACTTCCTGCCATCATCCACATCCTTGCTCTAAGGGTGCAATTGTTTCTTCCCATGAAACAGAGGCCAAGGCTGAAATTTACTCTTCAGTTTAAGTAATAGTCACTTAAAAAAAAAAAAAAGTTAAAAAAAAAAGCTGTACTCTGAGTTTGTTCATGTAAATCAATGGCATGCTAGCAGATGTACCATATATCCCCCAAAGTGCATGTGTCAGTGTATTTCTTTCTACAGAGATCATTAATGGCTCATGACCAAGGTCAGGAGTCAAGTCTAAGACCTTGCTGCAGATATCAAGGAGAGCCTTTGCAGTGACACAGAGCACAACCTGCCTGGCTAATAGACTCGCAGGAACTCCATTCCCAGACCTCATCCATCCCCCAGCTTATAAATAATAAATTGCCATTTTAAAGCTGCTCTCTAGGAAGAACTTCCTGAACCCTTTCCCACCCTTGGAGACTGTAAACATAGAGAAGGCTGAAACACACAGCGGATTAAAATCACTGCGATTAAAATTACTTCAGCTGGAGAATAAAAGCCAAAGCACAATGCCAAAGTCTCCTGGACAAACAGAGGCTGTGGCTGAGCCTCGAGGAGCCCCCAGCAGGAAGGGCCCCCGATCACCACGGGGATAAGGCTGGCACCACGCTCCACACTGCTCCACACTCCCCATCTCCTCTGAGGCTCCGGAGCAGATGGTGGGCTGTGAGCACAAGGAAGCAGAGACTGGTGAAATTCTGCATGTAAATAAGGCTGCTAAACACTCTTGTTGTGACTCGGCAGCAGTCAGGGAAGGCTATTAAGGGGCTGCTGCAGGCGAACGGTTAGCCAGCAGTAATGAGCAGGCTACGAGTGACTGATTCCATGTCAAGGTTGGGCGGTATCGATCAGAGATGTACGGCTGCAGCCCTGCCACTTCAGAAAAGATACGAGCTGATGGATCACCTGCGAGGCCCACATCCTCACAGAAAGGCACGGGAGCACGGCGTCCTCAGGGAGCAGGGCAGCACCGTGACTTTGGAGCCATCCTCAGGTGCAGACTTCTGTTCCCAGAAGCAAATTAAGATACTCCTTTTGTTGCTGTTTCATGTGCACGTTTTCATCACTAATGTGTTCGGAGCTAGAAGCAGAAAAGTGGGATAACATTTCCTCAAAGGGCTTTTTTTGTTTTTTGAGCATGGCTACAGCAGCATGGCAGTGTTCAAGGAGAGAGGAGCAGGAACAACATCCCTTTGCATCACATCACCCAGGCGAGAAGCAGACAGGTTGGGGCTGCAAAGGGTAGGGCTGCACAGGGAGACCATCTCTTGGTTAAGAGGGGACGTCCCCACTCCTGGTGCTACCTGGAGCTCCACATCCCAGCCCAGTTTGTATGGCCTGAGGGAGGAATACTGAGATGAAGGATCTGCCCTGGGTCAGTTGTGAGAGCAGCCACCAGTGGTTACGGATTTCCCTGGGCGTCCTGAACCTCTCTGTTCTTTCATCCCTGCTTGGCTCACACCCTCATGGCTATGGATCTCCTGCACCACTCTGCTCTTCCATCCTTCCTTAGCTCACATCCTCGGACTGCCTGAAAAGACTAGCAACAGTCACAGCTCAAGCACTATTTAAAGGCTGCCTTGAGGACTAGAAGTTAATTTTAAAACTAACTGACCTAAGCTCTCTGCCATACTACCTCAGGAGGAGACTGGAAGGGTGGGAGCACTGCTAATGCCTGCCTAAAGAGCATGTGTTTTACCTCCCAGCTCTTATTTCTCATTATTAATGTCAAGGTTTTTTAACAAAATTTGTCTTGGTCAATTAACTCAGGCAGGGTTGCTTGTAACATTCCAAATAAAGCCAGCCACATCCTGCGCTCAGAAAGATGAGCGAGCAGCTCAGGAAGCAGGGGAATGACAAGGGCAAGGCATGACTCACAGCAGCAATAGGCCGAGGACACCCAGGCACCAGCAGCTCCCACTTCCCCACACACTGAGGGTAGGACCTCCCGCTGTCAGGGAAGATGAAAAGCCTGTTTGAAAGAATATTTGCCCAACAGATTTATCACAATAAAAGCATGTTACAATTCACAAAGATGCTTGTGGCAAAATAAAAATAGAAGAGGAGCCTCCTTCTCATAGAAAGATGTTACTTATGCATCAAAATGCCTCCTTTGTATGCGCTGATTTGTATCAAATTCAATCACAACTCGAGTCAGACACGCTGTTGCCATTAGAGCAACCCAGCAGCCTTGCATTTAGATAAGAATTGCATTGTGGAAAGGAGTGCTGATGCACACTTGTCACTAGTTACTCCTGCTCTGCAATGGGACCCTTCTTCTTGTTGACTGGATGGTCATTGCTGTTTAATCGGAAGGCAGTGACCACCAGCACGTCAACAGGCTGCCCAGAGAGGCTGTGCATGCCCCATCCCTGGGGCTGTTCAAGGCCAGGTTGGACGGGGCCCTGGGCAGTATTAGATATGGAGGCTGGCAGCCCAGCATGGTGGCAGGGGGGTTGGAGCTTGGAGATCCTTGAGGTCCCTTCCAAGCCGAGCCATTCTGTGATGATTCTGTATAGGAAATACACAGGCACACCTGGATGAATCCTTCACTGCTGAATGAGCCCAATTCTCTTCCACACAGGCTTCAGGTGGGCCCCAACTGCAAAGCACTGCTCCTATATCAAAGCATCAAAACATCAGTCTCAAGAACTTCAAAAGAAAGGATTAATTCCAGGGAAATGTGGTCAGTCCAGAATGAAGCTTTGTCTATTAGAATTACACTCAGCTGAAACAAACTCTCAAATTCAGCTCAAATTTAGGGTGCTCACAGAAGCCGCATTTTCACAGAAATAGAAACGATTGCACAAATAGTGAGGAAGGATTTCCAAAAGCCACCATCTGAACTCCCCACTGTTCCTGAGGAGCACACTCACAGCATATTTTTTGCCAGAGGAATTATAGCACACGTCATTTCCAACAAGAACGCGCACAGGGCTCACCAGCACCTCAAGTTGGGAACACGGACAGCACAGGCACTCCCCAGCACTGCCTGGAGCTTGCACTGCCTCCAGCCTCCCTGCAGGCCTTCCTCAGCACAGCAGCTGCTAATGAAGAGCCGGTAATGAGCACTCCTGGGGGACGGGCCCATGGCTGCGTGGGCAAGCAGAGCTGGCTGCCCTGTCACCTGTGCTGCCAGATGCAGAGGGACAACTCTTGTGCGTCCACCGAAGTGCTGGGTCTCGGTGTGGCAGCTCTCTGCAGCCTGGCCATCTCTGTGATGCTTACCCCATGCCAAGAGCAAACCCACACACAGCCGGATCAGCAAAACACTTTGGTAAAAGGGCAGCTCCTATCTGCACCAGAAACACATGAAAGCTGCAGCTGATGATAACGAAATGCCAATCTCTGACCCAGAAGCATGGAAAGATTACTGCTTTGATTTACAATACAAACTAGAAAGCGAAGAAAAGCTAGACTGATTTCTAATCATTCATGGAGTTTTAAATTTGTTTGCCCTTCATTCAAAAACAAGGGAATCGTACACAGCTGAGCTGCTGCTGGGCAGACCCGAAAGGTACGCTGGAATACAGAATCTGACACCTGTTTTTAAGAAGGGTAGAAAGGACAACCCAGGGACTACTGACATGTCAGCCTCACCTCCGTGCTGGGCAATATCTTGGAGCAGATCCTCCTAGAAGCTCTGCTATGGCACGTGAAAGGGAGGGAGCTGCTATGAGGCAGCTATCAAGGGCAGGTCCTACCAACACAGTGCCTTCTGTGATGGCATAACAGCAGCCACTGATGTCATCTACCTGGATTTCAGTAAGGCCTTTGACACAGTCCCCCACAGCACCCCTCTCTCAGAAGTGGAAAGGTGGATTTGATGTGTGGACTGTTCAATGGATGAGGATCTGGCTGTGAGATTGTACCCAGAGGGTGGTGGTCAATGGCTCGGTGTCCGGGTGGAGAGCAGTGATGAGTGGTGTCCCTCGGGGGTCAGCCCTGGCACTGGTGCTCTTTAATTTCTTCATCAGTGACACTGGCATGGAGGGCACCTCAGCAGTTTGCAGATGACACCAAGCTGTGTGGTGTGGTGACACACGTGAGGGACAGCCAAAGACAGCGAAGTTTCAGGCTGACCTTTCCATAGCAAATCCAGCTTTGGGCTGCCCCTGGCTAGCCAGCTCGTGGCAGCACAGCCCTTCACACTGGCCAACAGCAGCCAGACAGCTCCCTGCACTGTGCCTTGGGGCACAGCAGCTCATCTCACAGACCCTAGTCAGAAAGTGAGCACAGCTCTCCCAACCCAGTGGTACAGACAAGAGCAGCCTCCCAGGCTAGCACGGGTTTCTCTGTGATGTCAAGAGCTGCAGATCAGAAACAGGATCGATACCACACTCTCCTGCAAAACCAGCTCTGCATTGAGGTTACTGAATTGATGCTGACTAGAAACAGAAGTAAACCTGACCCCATCGATTTTCATTTTCCAAGCAAAAGCAGAGAGTCTGGAGACTAGTGGTGCCAAGAGTGAAAGACTAATTTGGCAGCAAGGTTAATAATTATTTCATACTTAATATCCATGTTCTTGATCCCGCTGAGATTCAAGATTTCTCTGGGCCCGCATATTTGTGTAAAGTTTTGCATGCATTTAAATGACTGTGGGATCTAAGCCCAAGTTGTTACTAAGTACTAGGTAAGCAAATTTGCTTAATAGGATTTTTAATTTGCCATTATCCTTTTAAAATGTATTTGTTCTCTGCTAAATAGTAATAAATTAGCCTAACAGCAACCATTCCTATTTCTTTAGCATCTTGGAGGCATTTCAATACGTTTTACCAATCACAGCAGCTTGGTGAGGCCAAATCAAGTGACACGGGTAGATGTCACAGGACCTGGTCAGAAGATGGGCTCTTTAGTGCAGAAAGCCTGAATTGCTCACTAATGTGTTAAGAAATGTATTTTTAATTCCAAGCAGGAGGGGAGAGGTGCAGGAGCTGCACGACAAGAGTTTAACCTGCTGATAGGAAGAAATCCTTCAGCAGTTTTTTTCTACCCTGCCCACCTATGCTCTCCCCAGCTTCACACCCCAGGAAACTGAGAAACACAGAACAAACCCAATCCTTTTAGAGAACCCAATGCAGCCTCGCACACCTGAGCTTTGGCACACAGGGACTCAACCTGGTGCCTCCACTGTGCTCATATCAGTGCCCCCAGCTGCCTGCCCAGCACTTCAGCAGCTCCTCACCACTCTCAGAGATGCAGCAGAGCCCTGTGTACAGCCCAGGCCTGCCGGCATCTGGCAGTGGTTTCAACAGCCAAGGACCAACAGTGACTACAAACCCTTTATCCTGGGGTTTACCTGCTTCTCAGAGGTCCCATTCCTTTCCCAAGCCCAGAAGGGTGTTAGCCTACAGGAGGCGGAAGAGGTGACAGGCACCCACCTCTGAACCCTCTCCACTTTGGCATTCCCTTGTTTCCCACAAATGCCCAGAGAGGCAGAGGGGCTGGGCCAGGCTGAAGCAGGAAAGCCATGCTACTTCCCCTTCCAACAGCTGCATCCCAGTCACATCACTCTTCCTTCTCTCTCCACCAAACCAAGCTGTTCATCGGAGTGTAGCTGAACGGTAATGAAGCACTTGGTGGAAATAGATTTTTTGTTCCGCCTGGTTGTGGACTGCTGGAGACAGGGGTCATTAGCTATGCATCACTACTAAGCAGCCGTTTCCTCATTAGCAGGCCGCTCGTCTTCTCCATCCACCTACATCATTGGTTCAAGGGAGTGTACCCAGCCATTACTGCCCTCAGTAGAAGCTCAGCATAATTGGCCTAGGAGAAATAGGTTAAGAGCATGAACAGCTCTGCAGCTAACATGGTTTTGCCAAGTCATGATTTTGTGAGTTCAGGGAATTGCCTGCCCTCAGGTCCTGGAGTCTCAGGCACAGCACTTAACCTGCCTGTCTGGATCTGCTGAAGAAGATGGGCTGCTTCTAATCCTCACAGCTCCAGGAGGAAAGAGCCGCTCCTCGAAGGGCTGCCAGCCAGATGGATAACTTCACACTTCCTTTTCTTTAATTCTTTGAGACGCATCACCTGAGATACTGGCAGGCACATCTTGCAGCCTATATCTAGTGCTGGAGAACCTGAAAACCCCAAAAGGAAGAACAGCTCCAAGGGTTGCTCCCAATGTGGGGCACGTCCTTCTGGAGGTGTGGCAGCTCTGCAAAGAGCGTCATAGAAAGGAAGGAAAGGCTTCAGCACTAACTCAACTTGCATCATTCTGATAAAATTCCCTGCAAACTGCTTGAAGAAATTTAATTATTTACACAGACAAATGACAGAGTTGCACTTAAGGCCTTTTTGATAGCATTGTTCCTGCAGGCTTCCCTCTGCCCCCTGCAGTAGCAGATGTCTCACTCTCTGCATAGAGGCCAATACATAATACAGACCTTGCCTATCTTACTAGTACAGAGAAAAAAAAACTTTCATCAAAGCACTGCTTTCACCAAGAAAAATCAATTTTCGTTTAAATCAAGACATTTCAGAAAATACTAATATCGTGTAGACTGTTCAATCGTCATTCCATTTTTTAAAAGGAAACAAAGCATTCTAAAATGCCTTGTTCAAAATGACTTTTCCAAACAGAATCATTGTTTTTGTGTTTCAAAATTACTGGCAAGCTGCAAAGGCTGAAACAGAAATGAAATGTTTAATTTTGGAAGAACATATGCTTCATCAGAATTTGTAACGTTCACTTCAGAGCTGAAGGAAGAACCCATGCTGCAGACCTTCTTGACAAGAGGGAAGCGCGCTTCTCTCCCAGTCCTAATGTTTATCGCTTCTGTTCAGCCTTAACAACACGCAGAAATGCTGTTCGCTTCCCACGTGAAGGCGGAGTGCGGATTGCTGTTTAATCGCTGCTGCGCTCCACCCCAGAGGCAGCTGCGTCCCAGCCCTCTGCAAACCCTCTATTTCATGTGCAAAGGGCTCTGGCTCTCGAGCTGACAGCAGCACGGTGACAGCAGCCTCCTGCCACGGCTGGCCAGAGCAGTGAGCAATAGATCAACATTCCTGTCGCACTCGCTGTCACTTCCCGGCCGTTAGCAGGCAAAGTGATGGATCCGCCGGGACTGAATTAATTGAATCCCCATTCTACAGGCACTCTCCAGAGACAGAAGTTGGACAGAGCAATTCGTGTCTTTGGCACAGGAGCGTAGCTTTTGCTTTACAGTACCTCTTTCCCAGAATATGTTTAAAAGTGATTAGCAATTGGCACATAGCAAGCTGACAGGAGGCTTTGTTACCTGTACCCAAATCTATGGGTAGCACATCTCCTCCGTTCTGTATTCACCAGGACTGGGAGAGACCAAGGAAAGGAGCACCGTGGGCCACCTGCCCTCTCAAACCAGCCCTGGGACAACATCACAGATCCAGGGCCTGTGTCTGCATGCTGGGTCCTTTGGCTTCTCCCCTAACACTGCTGGAAAAGAACCAAAGGGTGATTACGGCCCGTCTGCACAAGCAGGACCGAGGCCTCCTAAGGGCCATGGGCTGGAGAAGGGAAATCTCTGCCAGAGCAGGTGAAGAAATCCACCTTGATTCAATGTAAGCCATTCCAACTTGGAGGAAGGAGCAAAGGGTTTGCTGTTCCTGTCCCACTGATCACCAGAGTGAATGGGCTTTTTGCAAAGAAAGAAACACATGTGGGAAAGGGAGCACTTAAAATGGAATATACAAGAGAAATTCTGCTTAGTGCCCTTCTGCTGGGAGCTCTGTGCTCAGACCAAGCCTCCCCTCTGAGCAGCACATGTGAAGGCATGGAGACTCACATCTCAGCAGCAGCAGAGGTCACTGGAATGCATGGACGTTAGGCATACTCTCAGGGGACAAGCAGCTTCTGAGTCACCTCATAGCCTTTAAACGTGGGTTTTGGGCACTGAGTAATGAAGAGATGCAGAAAAAAAGCCTTGAAAATATTGAGTTTTTCATCTTTTACCAAGGTGGTGTGGGAAGGGGTGGGATCATGTGTCTCGGTGGTAGAGCAATTCATAAGGCCCACAAGCTTGCCTGAAAGGAGGCAAGGCAGTCCTAGAGAGATCAATCACAATTTTATCTACCCTTTTCAAGTTCTCATTTCTTTTTATCCCATACCGCCAGATAAAATCTCTGCCTCAAACATGGGTAAGGAGATAGAGCTTCATTATATTATTCCAAAAACATTAGATGCTGTAGGCTTTGCCCTTTTATGAGTTCACTTTGCTGGCACTTCCCTGCCTGCCCCCCCAGATCTCTTCCCTTTAATATTTTTTTTCTCTCCAAGCCAGAACAACAGGCACAAAACTAATTATGTGATATTTCAGATCCATGTTGTGTTAATGGCACCAGATCGCGTGTGACATTTCCGACTTGTTAGACTATTATTCTCGCTTATTGTTATCTCTGCTGCTCTGAATACAGGCTCAGGGCTTTATATCCCCCCCATGCACCAGGCTCCCACCCCTTTTTCCCTCTCTTGTTCTCATTTATCAGCCCAGGAGGATCTGTGGAATATTAAACTGGGCCATGCTGGATTGCTCTGTTTGTTGTGGGCACAGGTGGAAGGGAAGGTAGAAATGGAGGAGCAGACAATGACAGACAAAAACAGACGTGGACAGGGGTTTGTGGGAAAGAGCCACAATAGCAGGAGCCTGCCTGGGGGCATCACTGACTTCAAGTGGAGTTGTATCAGGCTGTGAGATAGCGCCCATCTCTCAGGTGTCCTTTGTCCTTCCAGTGAGGAACGGCATTCTCACCTGGCTTGTATTCCCCAGGAACAGATGGGATGCCATGAAGGACCCTTCTGATGTAACTTCATCTCCCAAGTACCTTGCTTAAAATATAAAATTGTTGCTTCTGCCTACCTGTGGGACTGGCTGTGAAGGCAGTGTACCTCTGCATCTTGAGCTCCTGGGCTACTAGAGGGGGTGATAACAGGAGAAAACACATCACTGTAACAGAAGACATGCTGGTGGGTTACATCATATCTATGGCTTGTGTTGCTGATCATAAACCCAAAGAAATGTCCTTTCTAGGTTTAGTAATCCAGGTTTAGTGATGAAGGCAGAGGTCAGAAAGCACAACAACCCAGCAAACATCAACTGCTTTGTAGCTGCAACACAGGGCAGAACAAACTGCAGGATTTAAGGAAAGAGCCTCCTGCCACCATATTCCTCTCAGGCAAATATCTGCAATGCCGCCTCGGGGGACAGAGCTTCCTGCAGGAGTATTGATGCACAGCTGCCATCCCTTCAGGGCTAGTTCATGGTCCCAGGGGGCAGAGGAACACAGCATCACATTGGGTAGCTTTTGCTGCTACTTCATGTGCCTGAAGAGCTCTGATATTCCTAGGACTGCTGAAGGTATTGGCCCAAATGCTGCCATCGTTTTGTTTCACTTCCTGAACGATTGTGCTCCTGGGTCTCTTTAGTCATACAAATATAGCAGCTGATTTGTCTCCACACAGCACTCAGGGAGATGGAGGGTGCCAAGTTCCTCCTGCTGATATAGGCTATGCAATCATTCCAGCACAGAAGCTATAGAGGAAAAAAAAGACTGAGAGGGTCCTCCCGACTCTGCTCCTGCTTACTGAGGCTTCCCAGCCTGACACAAACCACTCCTCCCTCTCCATCCAAATTCCCTCACTCCCTTCCAACTTCATTCCTTTCCTGCTCCCTGTTGCCACGGCCCCACACTGCTAGTGACCAGCACTCCAGAGGACGCCTGCCTGCCGGGCTCTGAGTCTCCTTTTATTCTGAGAGCATCACAGGAGAGATCTATATTGGTAACTAAAACAGGACCAAGGCGCTGGCTTCAGGCACCGTGTCATGGTCATCCAAGACATTTAACTGTCCACATGCTCCCTGGCCCACACCAGCCACCACTCTCCCAGACAGCCCTGGACACAGTTCAGGGGATGGCATAAGCCAGGGGCTGTCAGCAGTGAACTGCATGAGAGATGCCAAAGTTTAGTTGTATCAGCACAAACCACACCACACCACTCCCCATCAGGACCAGAGGATGGATGCTGGCTTGTTATATTTACTAGAACAGATACAACCTCGGTACAAATGAGTGTTGGAGAGGACTCCTTGCCAGGAATGTAATCTCTAGTTTTGTTCCTCCAGGGCTCAATCCAGTAAGAGTTTGCAATCAGGCACTGTACCCTCCATGCCAAGGAGCTGGGAGAAAGCTGCAATATCAAAAACCAAACATTCCGGGTAAATTGCCTCGTGCAACTCTGAGCCTCTATCTTGCTTTATTCCTCATCCAACTCTGATGCCATCAGGAGGGCTGAAAGTCTCACCAGCCACCCACAGCAGCAGCCCTTATGATGAAAATCTGGAGGCCACAGATGCAGGCAGGGCTTTGTGAGTTCCCAGACAGGACTGGGTTGTCTGTACGCGTCTGTGGGCTGTCGCTTATTTAACAGACACACAAAGAGACCTGAAATAAACTTCAGCTGGGAATAGGCTGTTTCCAGGAGCATCTGCAGGGATCTGCTGCAGAGAACAGCCTGATGGGATCTGCTCCAGGAAACAGTGCTGTGCCACTGCAGCATGCCTGTGCACCACAGGCAAGCGAGGACTGCACATGGGGCCTCTATGCAACAGCTGCTGTTTGGAGACACTTGGGCCGCCCTTCAGGTCTGTAACCTATTCAGGCACTGTCTCTGAGCAGCTCTGGGTTCAGACCCCATTTCTGTGGGCTCCCAGTCACTTTCTTGAAGATGATAAATCAAAAGGAGACGTCTTACCAAGGAAAAGGGCAAATTACCTTGGCTGCAAGTGCAGCCCTCTTGCTATGGGACCTGCCTCTCCTGCTTCAGCCCCACACACTATGAACCAGGGCTCATAAGCACCCCCTGCCCAAGCACGTGTCTCTGCTCCCAGCCCACCCTGTTCCTTCCTCCAGTCCCACATCACCACTCTTCCCTGGATCAGCAGCAGCAGCTGCAGCACAATATGCTCCACAGCTTGCTAAGGGGGATGGGAGGAGGAACAGCAAGATATAAATAAATAAAATAAAATATGTCTGGCTTAATCCTTTTATCACTGTACTTCTTTCAGTCGTTTACAGAGATAATAATCGCCCAGGCTCTGCAGGAAGCACTGATGGAAGCAAGCACAGAAATCCAGTGGCAGCACCCCGCTCTCATCTGCTGTCACCTGGGTGTGAGGCCAGACAACAAAGTGGGAGCGAGGCCAGACCAGCAGCTAGCCCAGCATGGCACTGTGAGAGAGCGGGGTCGGCAGCAGCAGGGCCAGGAAGAAATGGGAGGGGGCAGAGCCAGAGGAAAGCACCTCTGCAGAGGTGCAGAGAGAGGAAGAGACGTAAAGTGGCACAGCAGTAACGAGAAACAGAGAGAGAGAGGGAAGAAACAATACGGCAAAAAGCAAAGCCAGCATATGCATCAGGAAATTTAAAGCCTGTCAGCAAAATGCTGCTTTCATTGCGGACAAGGAGAAGATAAATGAGAGCCAGAGGTGCCACTGCTGGTCTCCTGAATCTTTAAGACCTGCTTGGGTCTCCTGGCTGCTCTGCCCTGGCAGCAGGAACAGCTGGAGCAATTTGGATTCCCTGTTGTGTCCCAGTGCTCCCCTAGGTGTGGCCAGGCCTCCCCATGGCCACCGGGGTCTCTGCTACATTTGGCAGGGAGGCAGGACAGAAAAGCATCCTTCCGGGCCAGGGCAAGAGAGTCACAGCAGGATCCTCCTGGGGAAAAACAGGCCGCGAGCTGCTGCTGGCCAGGAGCCACCCCAAAACGACAGCAGAAAGCTCAGCACGTGCACTCCTCTTATCACATATTGACTCAAATGCTCCCATACAGAATGGCAGCTGTCTCTTCAAGCAAACAGATGCCTTCATAGCTTTAAAGGGCAATGGATCAAGGTCAACTTTTCCCAACAGTTAGCCACTTCCTTTTCCTTTCTGGACCATTAACACAACTCCTCCAGGCAGTGAGGTGCAGCACCAAACCCAGTCCCTCTTTTCCCATCACAGAGTCCCTTGCCAGGTCACCAGGAAGCCCACAGCAGAGCCCAGAGCCCCCAGCCCTGGGCTCCTGCCTGCCTGACATGCTGAGCCCCTTCCCCCTGCTCAGCCAAGGTACCCTCCTAAAACTTGCCCTCTGTGCTATAAACCTGCGGCTGATTGCTGAGCAAGCCACTTCCACCTGGGTGATTTAGCAGGGACTGTTGAGGAAGCTGCAGTTTGTCTGGATTAGAAGAATTCATCAGGCATGGCACGACCCACCTGCCTGTCTCCTCTCATTGCCGTCCCCGTAGCCAAGCCTTCTCACTGCCCCAGCTGTCCTGGCCCTTTTCTCCCCAGACAGCCTTGAGCTTTTAGAAGGGTGAGAAGTCAGGCAGCGACAGAGGTGTGGGGCTGCCCCTGCCCTTTTCTTTCCCTGTCATAAAGCTCTCAGGGCCAGCCCTGCAGTCAGGGGAATATTATCTCTCCGTGCTGCTGTTAATCTCTTTATGGCATCATTTGACCCTTTCTAACGTCCATTGATTTTTGAACTCTCTTTTGCAGCAACTCTGCAGATCCCTCCGGTCTAAATTACCGATCAGCGCTGGGGCAAAACACGGGACCAAAGAAAGCAACAGGGAAAAGCCTGTTCAGTAACCACAGCTTCACCAGTCACCGGTCACATTGGTGGTCCCATGGCACAGAGCTGCCTGCACCATCCTTGCTCTTGCAGTCCTGTGCAGCCCCAGGCACCATCACACCCTTGGCAAAGATGTTGCCACCAGCACGGCTGACATGGCTGCACTTATTGCATCTGAGGCTACAGCCACAAGAAGCTGCTGGCCAGGCCTTTCCCAGGAAGCCTAATAGGGCAACTCAACAAGAGGCGACGGCTGCTGCTTTTAATTTAGCTGTGAAATGACTCCTCGCTCCAGATTAATATGTTCTAATTTATTTCTGTTTTCCTGAGCTCACCCCTTGTCCAGCAGCGCTGTCTCCTTGCCTCATTCTCGCTACTTGTCCTAATGAAATACTGAGCTGTATTGTCTACTATTATGGTAAAATACACAATATATCACACTGATGCATTCTGTGAGTATGACATAAAAGTGACGAATGTGCTCTGGCCAAACATTTAAATGTATTCATCTCACATTAGTGAAAAATGAATATTAATACGCTGGAAAATGGCTCAGGTGATGAGGGCTTTGTGTCATACTGGAGAGGACACTTCATCCCTTCCTCATTTTTCAGCCGGAGTGAGCCCTGCTCCTGATGTAAGCCTCAGGATGTCTAGCACAGGCCTGCTCAGCACAGCTCCGGCCAGGCCATGGAGAGCAACGTGTCACAGTGCTGAGCCTGCTGCAGCAATAGAAATGGAATCACTGTGTGGCAGCAAGCTGAGCTGTGCCGTGGAACTGATCAGGAAGCACTTCAGCCTCCTTTGGGCACATGGCTGGAGTGGCAGAGCTAAGAGAGCCATTGGTAGAACTAACTCAGCTATCTGCATGGCCCCTCGCTGCCCCTGCCACCCCAGTCCGTCATTCCTGATCAGAAGCACAGGATTATAAGTGACCGTGAGCTAAGCCTGCCAGAAGGCTCTGTCCCCGGCTTGTTGGCACCCAGGACACCCCAGTTACAGGGGAGCATCCAAGCAGCAGGATCTGACAGCTTCATTTCATCACAACATTTCTAGGAGGATTGCACCAAGTGAGCTTGTGCTGCCCAGAACTGGCTCGGATAAATCTGGAAAATTAGATACTGCCAGCTATGGTTTACTCTCTGGGCTGCATGTGAAGCCTTAACGTGCTCAGGAAAAGAAAGAATTTGAGTTTTTATCTGCTCATCAAATTTGTGCTCTGCATTTGTGGATGTTTATGGCCCTGTCCATTCAAGTTCCACCTTTCTTGCAAAGAGCAAGTAACTCTTCCCAGGATCTCAGCCCCATTGGCAGATCAGATTTAGAGGGCTGGGGTGGTATCTAAGTGGAAATGGTGCTGGCTTTCCCTGCACTGCAAATACCTCTTGACCTGTCTGGTGTTTGTTAACGCCCCTGCTTTCACTTTCTTCAATCTCTGACAAAGGCAAAGGTCACTGGGTTGTGGGATCAGTTCATCCAAAAAAAAAAAAAGCCCTCTCCTTCACTCTGATCCAAAAGACTCAGCGCTGCAGGTGGTTCCATCCAAGGCCCACATGCCATCGTTTCTCCCTGGCAGTGCCAGCAGTCTCTGGCTCTCACTGGACATTTACGTGCACAGAGAAACCCTTGCTTCAAATGCACCCCACATAAGCAAGGCAAAGTGGGGTGAGGTGAGGGAGATTTTCAGCCTATCCTAGCGGTGTCTCAAACAACATTTTCAGGAACAGTCACTCAGTTGCCACAGCTTTGCCAGGTTTCCTGGTCACGGTGCCCCTGCAGCAAGGCTAACCCCACATCAGCAGTGGTGTCAAAGCTCACCAGGGCTTCACTGCTCTTCCAGGATACGAGCAATTCCAAACCAGGCCTACCACACGCCCTCTCTCCTTCTGGCCACTGTTTCAAGAGAACACAAAGCAAATACATGCTGTACTATCACAAAATACAGGACTGCAAACCCAGGGCCAGCCCAACTGCTCCAGAAACACGCACCTCCACCAGCACAGGCCCTGGGATGCCTTCCTTGTGCCCTGCAGCCCATGCATGCCAAGCCTCTCCCACAGCCACGGGCTGCAGACCGAGCTGCATGAGCAGCCCCGAAGGAACAGTGCATACCCACACTGCTCAGTGCTGCCTTTCATCTCCAGCAAGCCGGCCTTTCTACAGCACCATCAATACAGGATGGAGAAGGAATCGTTAGATGTGGCACTTCCATCAATATCTCTAAAAGGAACAGACGACATGACAAAAGGTGAACCTGAGACCTCTTCAGCCTGGAGACAAAGAAATTACAAGGATCTTTTATTCTAGATGGGTTAGCATTTTGGTTTATATCTATATCTATACCTAATTTATATATCTGGAGATAAAACATCCGCTTTTCCTTTGTAAATGGGAAGGGGAGACTGAAAGCTACAACCTTTGCCTAGAAGACTAAATGGCCTTTGGAATAGGCCGGTAAGTGATAAAAACAACCTGCAAAAGCACGTATCCTTGCATCATTTAAGATGACCTTTTAGAAGGGAGACACGGGAAAAGGGAAGGAGATGAAGAGGAAATAAGAAAAGCTGGGGAAACAAAATTTTAAAACTAAGCATCCACTGTTGGCATTTGAAACAGCTGCTGCTAGAACAAGAAAATAAAAATAAAAATAAAAGCAAAAATAAAAAGAGATTCAACATTTTATTTCCCCCTATCAAACAATATATCCCAGCTAATGGCAAGAGAATAAAAAATTACCCGATGCAGCTTGCAAGAGAGGCAAGAGAGGAAGAGGAGAGAGCAGGGGAGAGGGAGGAGAAAAAGGTTATTATAAATGTGTCAGGCTTGTTTATGGCCCTTTATCAGCAAGCACAGCGGAAAGAGAGAGGCACCGTTAGCGCATTTAAAAAGTGTTTGGCAGCTTTGTTTGGGAATGTAAATAATCTTTATATTTGAGAGCATTTACGTTCCAAGGAGCAGGCAGGAACGTGCCTCCTGCACCGGCAGCATCCTGAAGGACCTCCTGACACTGATGGGACCACAATGGTGTTTGATGGCAAAGGCCCCACTGGGAAGATAAAGGGAATTAGGGGAGGATTAAGACTCATGGAAAAACCTTCAGCCAAGGTCGGATGCTGGGCTGCCTCACCTCTGCCCTGAAGCCAGGGGCAGGTCCCACTCCCAGTGCTGCCAGGTGCTGGCAGCATTGCTTTGAAGCAGCAGGGCCTGCCCACCCTGCTAGCCCTGCCTTGGGCTCGTGCAGCCCAGCAGGAAATCTCTCCCCTTGCTTATGGAGAGTATCAATACCGGGGGTGCCCTGACTCTGGAGAGGGCCAACATCCCATTTTTCATGGGTAGGACAGTGAGAGAGAGCCCCAAAGAGCAGCGGTGGCAGAGGTGAACCAGAAGAGTTCAGAAGAGAACATGGAGACAAAGGAGGGCTGGCGGTGCCCCCCCAGCGCGGTGCGGGAGATTCATGCTCCTCAGATTAATTCCAAGGCAGCGTTTAACGCATCTCCCTCCGGGGATGAAGGATTTGCCCTGTGTTTCAATGAGACATTCCAAATCGCACTCATCATTCTTGGAAATGGCGCTTCGCTAAATTGTCACCTCGCAGGCGCTGAGGAGGATGCGGGGCCGGGTGGCACCACGGGCACGGGGCAGGCTGTGCTGCAGCCATGGGGTGCCTCCAGCTGCCCTGCCACACGGCGATGGGCCACAGCTGAGCTCTGAGCCATCCGGCCCCAGCGCCACATACCGGCACACCGAAACGCACAGAAGTTTGAGCAGCATCAGCTGCTACTGACCAGGAGGCAGTGAATGAAAGCACAGAGGTTTTCTTTAGCCTGTTGTTGCTATCTTTATGAAAAGGTGTGGCTGTAATAATAAAGCATAGATTTTCTAAAAGCAAAAGGCCAATTCTTTAAACTCAGCACTTTCCACGAGGCACTGGCATACTGTCACACCTGTAACACCCGCCTGCTAAGGAGCCTGCAAAGCACCTTCCCAGTGCAGCCAGCTGCCTGCAAATCCACACTAAATGAACTCAAATGCAGGTGCATAGTATTTACTGCAAAGCATGACCTGTGTGCAGCAGGGGAAGGAGTGCCTGAGCAGGAGGAGTAAATGACTATCGCAGGCTGAAAACCCACCGCAATTCATGCATCACACAAATGGTTGTGTACATTAAAGCAATGAGGACAAAGGGTATTGATTTAGCACAAGTATCAAGAGTCCCAGGTGCTAAAACCTGAAGAAATACAAACTGTGCTGGGCAGAATAACAACAAAACGAAATGATAAAAGGATATGAGTGTTTGAAAAGACGCGTAGGACGGGCTATAAATTCTAATAATCCATATTTCTCGAAAGCAGCAGCTATTGACTCAAAAACAAAAGAGCAGGCATTGTAATGTAACAAATGTCAGACGGGATAGCAGCAGGAATTCAATTTGCTCTGGCCATATATCAACTTGAAACTTAACGTAATGGCACGTAGTTAAAGCTGCACCCTCACTTAATGGCTATTACCAGTCCTGGGTGGGTTTTCCAGCAAGCATAAAGCAGTGAGTAATTGGCCCTGCTCTGCCTGCATCACTGCTAATGAAAAAACGCCCTGCTATAGCCTGGCAGCAGCAGGAGAAGGGGAAGGCAGGGGACCCAGGCAGAGGCAGGCAGCAGTAGAGCTGCCAAGAGCTTGTCCTGCCAGGATCCTGCAAGAGAGCTTCAGGAAACATCTCCGAGTCTCTGCTGACCACCATCTCCCTTGTATGAAGGGCTGGCTCTTTAAAGCAGCAGCCCAACACCCCTGTTAGCCTCTTGTGTGAATAGGATTCAGGTCCACTGGAAGAAGAAGAGGAGAAACCCTGGATGGTTACACCTCATCCAGCTCCTAAGCATGCACTATTTATTACTACTCGGGCAGCGGCTCTGCAGTCAGCCAATTAAGGCTATTGTAATTACTTCTCTTCAGCGACTGCAAACGGCCGAGTTAAACGACAGATTTCCCGTTCAACAGTTACTGCTGCTGCTGAAGTGAAGAAGCAGAAGTGTGTGCATTGCTGAGAATATGCTCTGACCATATGTTAGAGGCAAGAGATGCTCACCGAATGGATGGAAGAGGCGGTGGCAGGGGAGGAGGGAGGAGGCCTGGATGTGGGACAGGAACCTTTGCAGCAATGAAGCATCCAAAGCAATCAAGGAAGGGCAAAGATGTAAAGCAGTCCTCATAACTTTACTGCAGATGGGTAGGGGCATTCCCAACAGGCACACGGTAGTTTCTACCAAGAGCAAAGCTTGCAAAATGTCACTCCATATTTGATGCAGTTTTGGAGCAACCAGAAATAAGATCAGCCCCTGGGAGAAGCTCTCAGGTCTGTCATTGAGCCCAGCATGGTGGGAGAGGACTCAGGGAGGTGGCACAGCCAGTCTGGATTGTGCCACGCTGCCCCAAGACATCAGCTGGGTCTCCATGCAGACAGGCTGAGCTGAGCAGATTGTGACTCTGGTTCTCAGGGTCCCCAGCCACGCTCCCCAGGGAAGGAGGTGCTCACATTGCTGACAGCTTTCCTGCATCCATTCATGGGTGAGGACACATCCTGGCCATGACACCACAGAGAAAAGGTCAGGAGCCCAACTCTCACGCTTAGCACAGTGCTTGGTGTCAGGCTCAGATGGGAGGGAGGAAGCAGATTCTAGGGCTGATCAAAAAGGCAACAAATCCTTATGGAGCATAGGAAGCTGAGTGTGCCCGTGGGAATCAGACCTTACATGTGAGAAAGCAAAAGGGGGAGTGAGTTTGCACAAACCCACAGCCCAGATTAAATCTTGTCTTTGAACCCTGAGTTCGAGCAACAGTATCTGTTTTAATGCCTACAGGCCTTGCTTCCCTCAGCAATCTCAGCCATCACTCTCCTGTGACTGACAACTCTAGGAATGAATCTCTTTTGAAGCTGACAAAACTCACTCTGAACTGATTTCCTCTGGAGCTCTATTTATCTGAGGCTGACACTGAGGAAAGCTGCTCGGAAGCAATCAGAGCTGATAGCAGCCACGTCTGTTTACCCCCCAGACCTGCACTGATGCAGCAACAGCCACCAAGCACTGCCAAGGCCAGCCTTGGCAAGAGCAGCGCATGCCAGGAAGCAGAGAGCTTCCTGTTCCCCAGGTCCCTTCCCCTCTGCAGGCCAACACGCTGTGGGCACAGCCTCAAGGGCACCCAGGGCAGGCAGCCTGGCAGAGGGGGACCCAGCTTGACTCACAACACAGCAGTTGAAAATATTCCTGGCGTCTGTTTTACAGTGCCATAAAGATTTTATGCACTGCGTTTAGCCTTGTGTCTCTGCATTCATCGCCTTAAATGCCGAGCATTTTACTTTAATGCCATGGTGGCTACAAGCAGGAATACTTAACTTCAATAAATAAGAAGTAATCACATTTTCCCAGTGAATGGATTGAAAATGGCCACTGGGAGAGTTCGCCTTCTGAAGTTCAAGGCCTGGGGCTGTCGCTGGGGGTTTCCAGCAAACTGCAAACACTGTGGAGCATCTCCAGAAAAAAAAAAAAAGTATAAATAATAAAGCATATGCATCTTTTAATTGAGAAACTGGTCTGTAGCTGGGGCACAGCATGCTTGTGCCCAAAAGCCAGCATTAAACATTCGAATTTAGGCAATGGAGGGAAAGAGGGCCAGAAGCAGATGGACTCAAACTCTATTGCATTTGTGAGTAAAATCTACTGGAAAAGCACATTAGCGTTCCTTGGGAACTAGAGCATTTCACAGAGGAACACACACACAGAATAGGAGCTTCTCAAGTGAGTCCAGATTACTCCAACAGACTGGCAGGCACAGCTTCTGCAGGTCTCTAACTAACTTTATCCAGGCTTTAGATGCACCTCTTTCATCCACCTGGAAGCTCAGGCAACACAATCAGCTGAACACCTCTGGGTGCAATGCTCCTCCCTTGAGGCAGGAGCAGGACCAGCTTACAAAGCCACACTTCAGCTTGCAATCTAGATGTTCATTGTCAGGAAGAGCTCATTGTCTCATGAGATAACAGCTTCACTGTGGCACACAACCAGAGTTTTACCAGGAAAGGAATGCAGAGTAGGTTAGCAGTGTATTAACCAAGTATATCTGAGATGATCTTCCTTAAGAAGACTTGATCAAGAAGGTAAAAACCTAACCAAACATCTCCTGACAATGTCAGAACACCTTGACTCTTCAATAGGTTCACGTATGGTAACTGTATCACACCTCCTCTCTCCAAACATGTTTCCCTCCTCTCCCTGCCTCTCATCCAAAAGACAAGAACAGGGTGAGTAGAGATGATGCCTAGGAGAAGGCAACACTGGTCCCTGCTGGAGACATTCTACTTGCAGTTCCCAGATTACTAGACTCCAAAACCACATGAAGGTTCTTGAAGCTTTAAACTATCAGCTTCACTAAATCATTCCTGAATTATTTACTGTGAGACTGTAGAAGAAGAAACTGAGATGCTGGTTGGCTTGCAGCTGTGCTCTGCAGCTCACCCATGGCACCTATTCCCAGCCGTAGGAGACACCAGGAATTAGGATGTGGAGATACAAGACACAAAGCTCATTGCTTTCTCCACCTCACTCTCATTACAGCAAAATGACAACATCCAGTTTTGTCCCGTGACTGGTGGTCCACCAGCAAACACGACAAGACTTTCATTTTCCTGCAGCAATCAAGAGATCTTCAGCAGACCCCTGCTCAGTTCTCCTCAACTCTACGTGATGAACCACAAGGTCTCTCACTGCAGCTTGCACAACATCACCCAGAATACCTTGCGTGCCTCCCTTTGAAGCTGCGACCTGATTACCATAAGCAAGGCACTGCAGATGTACCTCTGCAAGCCCAGAAGCACCAGGGGAAATGAATATATTAGTATTTATCATATTAATGCAGATCAAGCTGGGTATTTGTTCTGACATTTCAATAATAGCTTTTTCTATTTTTTTTTTTTTTTTTTAGGCAGCAGCTTGTATTTTCTTCTGCTTTAAATAATTCATTGTTACATTAAACTTATTTTAAACTGGGGCCTTTTTTTCATCAAACCAAAACTTTATTTGGATGGCCAAAGGGGAGAAAAAGTATAAATGAAAACTCTCACTTTTCTCTCCTCCCTTCTTTCATTCCCTCTCTTTTTTCTCTCTTGTTAAAATCTCTTAATCAAAGTGACAATCTGTCTTTCCCAGGAAGGAAGCTGGTGCCTTTGAACAGTGCTGCTCCAATAGCTCTCTGCTTTGATGTGGGATTTAACTTCTGCCTTTAGCAATCTCAAGTGCCTGTGTATGCATGCGCTGTGTGTATACGTGTACCCATGTGTGCTTCTGTACGTGTCACTGCTGCACATACACATCCTAACCCAGCCCCAAAAAAGAGGAAGGGAAGGGAAAGACAGAAAATGCCATGACTACACGTGGCAGTGATGTGATCCCTGCGGAGATGCTGTTGAGCACAGTTCAGAAGGATCCTTGTTCTAAGCCTTTTCCCACACAATTTTTCAGTGACATCTTCAAGCCCTTCCATCAGCTGTTAACTTCAGCAAACACAGAGCAGCCTGTTACAAGAGACTGACACCCTATAGAAGGGTAGGTATGTGCTGGACCCTGTTCTTACTGTCTGAGGTCCTTCTGGACAATGGCTACAGAAGGTATTCACATCCAGCATCCCCCTGTGTGCTGAGACACAGTATGCAACTGCAGTTATTTGACTGTAGGCTGTCCCTATTCTCATCGTACTCTCTCTCCTGCTTTGACAACTGTTTCTGTCTTCCTTTCCTTTAGCATTCCTGACCTCAGTACTGGCTCTGGGGAATAACAAGGTCTTTATCTTGTTACTCCACTCTGAGGTACAGCACAGCTTTGTCTGGTACTGCACCGGGATGAGCTTTGATCACAGGAAACACAAACTGAGGCTTGAGCCAATGGACTCCCTTAAAAGGTTGAGCTCACCTTGCTCTCCATGGGATCCAGACAGCATCTTCTTTCCATCAGCACGGGCTGCTGCCCATTGCAGTCTGGGTGCCCCAGTGCATGGTTTGTTGAAGGAAGGACATCGCAGAAGCTGAGAACAAAGCAGAGCTATTGACATCTTCCCATTTCACAGCCAGAAAGTTTCCTCCCTACCACATAAGAGAAGCACAGAGTGCTGCTACGCTATGATTTTACTGTGGTTATTTATCAAGCAATTCCCCAAGACCTCCACTCCTTTTCTAGTAAGTGCCTTCTGGGATTTCACCTTCCCAATCAGTACTGAGACCTTTCTCATCCTTCAGAAAAGTTTGTGGTCTAAGCAAATCAGATCTTTTGGTTTTGTGCACACTGGAGATTTTACAGGTGCTTCTACTTACAGAGAGTCTTCCCCAGTGGTTTCCTCAAGCAGCAGACCAAATGTATAAACACTTTACAAAATAATGAACATCATGAACCTCAGAACTACAAATCTCTAAAGCAACTCTCAGTTAGAAAGAACAAAACCTCAACAAAAACAGAATCCAGTTGTGCCTCAAGTTTCCTCTGCCAGAAGTCACTCTTCAGAATAAAGCTGGTGTCCTCTCATACTGGCCCGCTATAAAGACTGATTTTCTTCTTTTTGCAAGGCATGCAATGAACTTCAGGTTTTCCCCACTGATCTTTTGTTTTAAAACCACATGTGCAAATACATACCAATAAACATTTACACAGAAATAGCAGTGTGGTTTTTTTTTTTTTTCCCTCTGGTTTTGTCTTGCATGGTTTATTTCCTGTGTGTGTCCTCCACTTCTTCCAAAGGTTACTGAAAAGTGTTGGGAATCTGACTCACGTTTCTACAAGCTCTGGGTAACATGCTGGGAAACAAAGCCAATTTTCTCCCTACCTTCTCTAAAACATCTGATGAGCCAGTGCGTGGGACAAACAAGGATGATCCAAGTCTTTCTCCACTGCACCGCTGGGGAAACGCTCTGCTTGTGCTGACCAAAGAGGGAGATACCACAAGAGATTCATCCAATTTCCAACGTCTGCACTGCAAGCAGTAGATTGTAATCAGTCAGAAAATAAGGACAGCCATAAGGTAGGACACAGTACTTCAAACAGCGTGGGACTTCAAGCATCAGACTGTCTGAACAACTGCTGTCCCACATTCTTTTTTGACTGAGACATTCTCTGGCCAACCTGATCTACGCTGCACAGACAACTGCTTCATCCCTCCCTGTTTTGAGGACCTTTCTGCCCTCCCGTGGCATTGTCTCAATAACTAAATACTGACTCCAGGACCTTCTCCCCACTCCTGCAGGTCCCTTCACCAGGTATGTTTCCATAAATCCTCCAGTAGGCCAAGCCATGGTTTATATATGCTTTCTGTGGAGCAGTGAGAGAGCGTGACAGCTGTCACTTAAAACAAGAAAGCCTTGAATCCAGTGATAGGCTGCCTATATCCAGGGGCTGGGGGAGAAAGACTCGGGATAAATTTGAGGTAGAGTGGAGCAATCTGGAGAATCCGGAGTCCAGCTCTGTGTCACCTGGTGTACACACACGTCTGGAGCCTGCATATTGTGGCTTCAGTGTGTATACTCAAATAAAAACCAGGAATATAGTCTGGCTAAAGAACCCCTAGGTCATTTCAAACAATCAAGTGAAGTAAAACAATGGGCTAAGCATAGGGCACTGCACATAGCCACCTGAGCCCAAAGCTCCCTCCCTCCCTGTCTGTGATGGTGGCATTGCATAAACCTGAGCCTCTTGCTGTCTGCAGTCACTGTGCTGTGCTCACCCTTGCTTTGCATTCTGCATCTCCCTCCTGAGTTTTCCCACCAGCTTAATAGAGTGTGCACTGGAGAAAGTTCCCCCCGGCCCCTACCCTCATGCATACCCAATCAGGTCTTCTGATTATGCAAATTAAATACAGTAACATCACCCCCTTGCACCTCTACCCCGCCCTATTCCAGCACAAAAAGGAGAAAAAAGTAACAAACCCTCCATTCATAACCAGAAACATTAATTATATGTAATGATGGGCAGTCAACTCCCCGAAGCGTCTGCATAATTACTAATGCTAATGGATTCAGAGTGCCTCTCTCCTCCTCATGGAGGAAATTTAATTGGAAAACGCATAAAAGCGGGAGGAGGGTGCTCTGAGCAGCCTGAAGTGGCACAGGCAAAGCAGAGGAGCTCTCTGGAAATGAAGGATGGAACCTGGTCACTCCCTGTCGGCTCACGTGGCCAACCTACTGCTTCCTCCTCACCTGGTCCAGCATCACTACTGTTTCTGGAGACAGGCACTGGAGGGATCAAGGGACAGGAGTGAAGAGCGTTCCAGTTAGCTGCTTGAACCCCAGGGGGATTATAAAATCAGACTTAATGAAATCAGGAAATGCTCAACTAGATGCCTCAAAGACAGCAAGTAATGTATGCTCCTTTCCTTGGCAGTCAGACTCCTTGGGGCCTCTCACCCCACACATTTCCAACAGCTGTCTCTCCATTCCCTGTCTGCAGGTAGCTGCTCAGCTGCTCTAAGGCAGACTTCCCTTCTTTCCCTCCACCTCTGCCAGTTACGTTGCCACCAGGCTCCGCTCCCCTTCCCCAATAGAAACGGCCTCAAAGCAAACAGGGCTGGTTGCAGCACCACAGCAAGGATCTCACATGTCCTCTGTAGCCTTGGGTGAATGTCTTCTCTTCTGTCAACCTAATGCTGGCTAAAGGAGGTGGCGGACCTCCATCTGATCCAGGCCCCCTCCCACTGCCCCAGGTCAGCATTTCTCTATGGTCAACATTTTCTAACATTTTCTAAGGGGTCAACAAGAGGCTGCCTGTGAGTTTTATCTTCACTTCTTTCACCTATTCCCCCTTTTTGCTCCCCATCCCTCTAGAGCTTTTACCCAGTCTGGGCGCGCATCCTGCAGACAGCACTTGTGAGGTCAGCGATGCTCCTTCCACCCCTCTGCCTGAGGCCCAGGTTCCTGAATTGAGATAAGTTTCATCCTGCACTGAGAGCAGCTGGTGAGGCAGCAGATGGCTGGGAATCTGTAAAAAAAAAAAAAAAAAAAAAAAGAGAAAAAACTGGGGCTGTGACAGCAGCATTTTTATTGTTCACTCATTCCCACTGCTGCCAGACTCTGAATGCATATCAAACAGGGTACATGCCCTTGCAAACACTACCAGCAGACAACTGTGCAAAGTGGTGACAAAGCCACGCCAAGCTCCCCAGCCAAGCTCACCTCGTGCCCAGAGAGCACCTTGGCACCACTAAGAGACTCCTGTAGTGCAGTGCAGGGAGAAGTGGCCCCTCCAGCCTGCCCTTCCCCTCCAGCCTGCCCCTCTGCATCTGCCAGCAGCAGCCCAGCATCCAGTGGGACTGGACACTGCTCTTTTTCAAACTGTGCCTATAAAGCACACCTTCGGCAGAGCATAAATAATAAATAACAGCAATAATATGGTCCCCTGAGCAAAGCAACATTCCATCAGCAAGAAAATCATCCTGTCTTTCCTTCTTAACATTCCAGTAGGTGCCCACTGCAGCCCCCTGCTCCGGGAGGGGTTTGCACATCTGCTTTTCATTGCAACCAGTGGAGAATTCAGGGGAGGTCTCAGCTGTGCAACCTCCTACTGTTGTGAGAAGAGTTTGGTTCACTTTTCATACTTGTGGGTGGGAGGGAGCAGAGCCAGGCACAATATCGCTGTGGCGATGAATCGTGCCCTTCCTGACTCCTGACTTGCAGAAGCAGCAGCTGCTCTGGGCCTGGGCCTCCATTTTAAATGCTGCCAACAGCACAGAAATCCAACTGACATGCTTCAGAAACAGTGCCTTAGGCAAGGCCGGGTGGAAAAGGTTTCAAACATCCTTGTCCACTTCTGCCTGTTCACCAGGGACCTCCTGCAGGAGCCGCAGAGATCAGGGGATGCTGCATGTTTGCAGCACCTCCACAACACAGCCGAGCAAAGCCCACGGGAGCTGAAGTACCAGTACATGCCTGGGCATTTCTTACTCACGTTTGTTGGAGTGACTGATTCCACCTCAGAGCATTGTTTGAGCTGTTTGACTTTGTAATAAGCAATTCTGAATTTTACCAGTAGTCCCTGTTTGCTGTGGACTCCAAAAACCAGGGTGTAAACCACTTCCTGTGGGGGATTTCTAAAGTTCTTTGCCTACCGTTGGATTTGTTTGGTGCTAATGATGGCACATATGGGCGTATAGAAGCTTTGCCTGCATCACAAGCACTTTGAAATCAGCCCTGGTGCACGTTTGATCCATTTTCCAATGCTGCAGAAGCACACACAGTACTAGGCATACTTTCACTCCCTCCAACTAATTCCAAAGCAGCGGGTAGCTCAGCATCCCTGCTTCTTGAAAATGGCCTTTTTTCATTCGTTTATAACTACAGTAAAGAGAAGGTTGAATCAAAGTAAATACGGGAAAAAAAAGTGGGGGGTTAGTCAAGAGTTCAAACTGAACAAATCTGAACTTGTAATAAAAAATTACCCACGCGTGTCTAATGAGAAAGGGAGAAACATTTTCTTGATCTTGTGCTAATCCCACAGCAGCCCACAGGCTGGAGAGGAAAGCAATGAGGGCAGTTTGGTGTGACTTCACCCCAGAGCTCTGTTCTTGCTTTCTAGCCCCATTGCCCTGCAGCTCCTCCGAGCTCACCTGGGCTGGGTGTGGGGGAGAGAGGAGCTGGAAGGTTTCCTTCAGAGAAAGCAAGTGCTCTCTCTCCAGGCCTGCAGTGAGGTGACAGCTTGAGAATGGAGGATATCACTGAGTGAGAGCTGGAGGACTGGAAGTGACTGAGAAAGGCACTTCAGATACCCACTTCCCTGAGGCAGGCTGTAGCAACTCCGGGCAGCTGTGGAAAGACTGCTTCACCTCCCCAGACTGACTTCTTATTCGAGGTGGAGTGCTGATAAGTGATTTCAAGCAGCAGCACTTCACACTTCTGCAGCATCTTCAAGAGCAATGGACCCTAAGAGTCTTTAGAAATTTTAGATGGAAAGGGTCTCAACTGCTGCTAGGATCCAAAAGACAAGCGGACAGGCTACAGCCACTTGTACAAGAGAAGCTCACCTAGAATATTGGATTTTCTGAGCCTGCTGATCTCTGCAGATGACGCCTCCCTATACTCATCGTGGCCTAGTTTCTGACTATGCAAGTCCCAGCGTCTGCAGGTTGCAGACCCACCGACCAGGATGACATCTGAAATCAAAACCAACACCAGCAGCTATTTCCTTGTGTTCTCCTGCTCTGGTAAGAACCCCAGTGTCAGTGGCAGCTTCTTAGCAATAGCTCAAGGTGCAGGAGACAATGCGGGAGATTCCGTATTTTGCAAGATGGCTGGATACGATTTTGCATTGAAGGGAGCTGTAATTGTAAGCAAACTCACAACAGGGTGTGCAGAAAATGTTTCTCGGTGGGACCTGACAGTCTGCCATGAGCAAGGCAGCATGCAAACAGGCACTGGAGGACCGCTACAGAACGGCTTCGAAGAACATTTCTGAAAATGGTTATTGGATGGAAATGCAGAAAGTAACAAAGTGGCTCCTGTGAAACCGCAGCGGCACAGAACAGCGCTGCTCAGAGTTGTCTGCACAGATCTCTTGAATCAGTGGCAAATTAAATAACGCTGCTTCTACGAGATTAACCCATAGCTAAAACGCTGCATCTTCATCAGGCAAAATCTTTGCTTATTGACAAAAATATATTAACTTCTTTTTCAGTACAGGAAACAAAGACGTTCTGGAGAAGGACAATTTTATTTGTTGTCTCCGATGCTACAAATTTTGGAAATATCAAAATATTCAATAATCATTTTCAGCTACAACGTTGAAAAGGAAACAGCCCGTCGTCTTCTTCATTACTTGGAAAGCAGCACTGAAAATTTCATTTGGAGTATTTTCAAAAGTTAAAGATTTACTGTAATGAAATTATTTAAACATTGGCAAAGTGTCTCCACTTGTAATTGGTAATGTTTATAAGCATTTGTATGGGGAGTTATATTCCCCCAGGCTGATGGAACACAAGAATAACTCATATGGCAAGTATGCTTCTGGATGCACCGTCCCTTCATCAAGAAGGCTGCATTCCTGAGCTTTAAACCTTTTGGCCTAATCTTTCCAGCATTCCCACAGAGCATTTCTATAGACTACGTCTGAAAAGATTTTTCTTCATGTTCATAGAATTGTGGTGTGGGTTTGGCACAGGAAAAGAGGATGGGGTCATTCTGCAGCAATTTTTAAGCTCTTTCAGGAAAATCAGCACTAGGAGGCACTTTGAGAACTCCACGCCACTTATGGGCCTGCCACAGCGTGCTAAAAGCTTTTTAATGGCACGGCTTTAAAATTAAAACAATGGCAAAAGACATTAATTGAAAGGTAAGTTACAAAGGGGAGCTAAAGACAAATTATTTGGCCATAAATGCAACTTTAAACTAAGAAAACATTGTGTCCAGAAAAAAAAAAAAATAAAAAATGAAAAGGAATTGTATTCAGCAGTATGCATTAGCTCTCAAATGTCTCCATTCACATCGCAATTAACTAAACTGCCTTAATCCAATCCAGCCGCTGGAAAAAAACAACACTGTTGACTTCTCAGGAAACCATGACAATTACTCAAAGGCTACAATTTGTCAAAAAGCCGTGTGGAGCTGGACCCTGACTGCAGCATGAACTGAGAGACTCAATAATGGGCACATTGAGTGCAGAATTCAGCAGTCCTACAGTCAAAACTGGCCAAAGCTGTTAAAATTCTGAGTCTCAATCCTTCTACCCTGTGGCACACATCACCTTCCTTCCTTCCTTTCACAGACATAGGAATAATATTTTCCTTGAGAAACAGACTGCAGAAATACCAACTCTGAGTTTCAAGTTAAAGTCAATTTCAATTATACATGCAAAGTGTTTTATGAAATTATTCTAAAAAACACAGACACATTGGAATGCATTGAAACAGCTAATAATTATTACAGTTTAGACATAAATTGACTCTTAGGGAAATGGAATTTTGTATTTGCAAGCAACGGAAGAGCAGACTGGAAATGCTAAGGAAAAGAGCAGTTCTTTAAAATGGCCTCTAAAGCAATCAGCTAATGAGGTGGTTGTGCTAATTCTCGAAGATCAGTACCTTGATTCCAGGAAATGATGATGGAAACTAATGTAAGGCATTCCTGCAGCCAAACACAAAGGTAGGGGACCACTCCACAGCACAGGTTGTCCCTGCACAAGAGAAGCCATTTCCTTGCCCTCAGGTGTGGCAGAGACGCAGCCCATGCAACCTCCCTGACCTTGCAAAAGGGTCTTAGAGGAAGGATCTTCACCTTTCTCCAGTCCTCCAAGGGTCATTCTGACAGAAGGGAGCTCTGTAGGATAGTTACTTCTCCTGGTGGATACTACATCACAGTCTTTTTCTTATTATTTTAAATGTGTATTTTGTAACAACACTTTAAAATGTTTGCTTTTGTACAGCTTGAGGTTCTTAGCTTACCTGCTTCTGAGCATCAAGACCCACACAGCTAGGCACAGCCATCGTGGGACTGCACTCTTCATCAACCCAACAGCAGCTTGACCACCATCTCTTGAATGTGCAAGTTTTACCCTGCAGTCACCAGCCCTGGAGGTGTTCAAGAAATGTGCAGATGTGGAACTGAGGGACGTGGCTGGGGGCACGGTGGGGACAGCTGGAGAGTTGGACTAGATGATCCTTAGTGGTCTCTTCCAACCTTAATGATTGCATGATTCTGTTCCGGCAGCACAGTCAAGGAATAGTGAACACTTCCATAAGAACACCAACAGTTCCTGCCACCTTGTTGAGAGCTCTGTCCTTGAACTGCACCGAGACGTGCATCCCAGGTGAGCACGCATCTTGTGCACGTGTAGCTGCTGGTGCCACTCATGCATTTGCTTCAGCTCCTGAAGCTCCTCACAGATGTGCTTCAAACAGGAGGGCACATGCAAATCCAGTATGCGGCCCAGAACTGCCCCCAGACCCATGTGTGCACAGGCAGCCTCCTCAAAATGCCCTCCTCAGCCAGGAACCTGGGTTAGATGCTTGAATAAAACATAGAAGATCTGTATTCCAGTCATGATTTCACCACAGACTCTGTGTGTGACCTTCGGCAGGTCATTTAAGCGCTCTGTAAAAATAAGACTGATAACACTTCCACTATCTGCCTTGCCTATTTAGACCTTAAGCTCCTCAGGCAGAGGCTGCCTCGTACATGCATCGAGTCTGCAGCAGTTGGGGCCCCTAATAACTACTGTGATGAAGGTAATTATTAACAGGAACAATGCGAGCAGCACTGGCAGGGATAGAGTTGCTCTGTCTCCAAAAACACTGCAAAAGGAAAATAATAGAGAGCAGAAAGTTGTGGTCGAGCAGAACAGGGATATTATCAAACGTAAAAAATATTTTTGAGCTCTGTGATCAAACTGGAAGGCAGGCTTAGGGCCGGAACGAAAGGAATCACATTATGACCTGCTTGCACAGCCTGACAGCACAGCCTCGTGCGGAATGCACCAAGGCTTTTCCTTTCCATTATGCTTAGGTGCTGCAGTGGCAGCTCATTTTTCCTCCTTTTCATAAATGAAAATGTAAATGACCAGCAGTGAGGAAAGTCAAACTCTTGCAGGGGGGCTGCTCCCATGTTTTAGCAGGGCGCTAGGCATTGTGATTTGTCTGTTTGCCTGTTCTCGTTATCTTTTAATGTTAAAGACTTATGGAGACCGTATTAAAAAAACCTGGTGTAGAATGACTATTTTAATAGAGCTGAAATGCACCTCTGAGAATAGTTTTGCTTTGCTTCTGCCTACGAGCTGAGAAAGACGCTGTAACGCCAATGCTGAGGTTTGCTGAAAAAATCTTTCCTGTTCCTGGTTCTCTGTTTCTTCTCCCATCTTTTGGCCTTTTGAACAACAGCACAAAGAGACCTAGGGGCCATGGTCACAGGGTCCCAAGCAGCAGCACTTACCAGCTATAAATGACCATGTAATACAGCTGCTCCAGCTCATTTCAGGCTGCTTCTCCAGTGAGCTCTGCCTGTGGGCTCAGAAGCTGCTTAAAGGGTACAGCCCCAGTACAGGCACTGGGAGCCTGACAGTGATTAGGTATGCTCTGCTTAAAAGGGAGGTGCAGGGAGGAGGGAGAAGCACGGCTGTATTTTTATACCCTTCCTTATTGAGTTCAAAATGGAACCTGAGACCTTTGGGCAGGATTTTGCTTTGCTGATTTCATTTTGGCTCCTGCTTGTTGGTGTGGTTTTGTTGCTTGTTGGTGGTGGTTTTTCTTCGTTTTGTTTCTTCTATTAGAAATTCAGTTCTTGTCTCGCCTGCTTTCTCCTGGAAAATTCTGTGGATGGATGGTGAACTAATAGGTTTAGGATATCAGAGGAGCCAATAGATTGAAAGAGTTCTGCAAATCACAAATAAACCTTTTTATCTAAAAAGAGGCATTTGCTGAAAGGGTACCACAAAGATGAATTCTAACCTAACAAATGTTCAGGCCAGCCTTTGCATAGCACGAGGTGCCGAATGCTTAGAAAATTTGCTTCACAGCCCACCTCAAAATGCTGAGACAAGTGCAAAACCCATACACACACTTACATGCACACACAGAATGGTTTTTACAAGAAGCAAGCAGCTTTCCTGTGAATTCCTCTGTTCTTTATACTGGTTTTGGACAGACAGCACCTGATTCCACCACTGCATCGCTGGCTAAGAGCAGCTGATAACCAGCCTCTTAGGTACTGAAGCCAGAAATGATGACTGAGATCACTTACACCACATTCACCTTTTTATACACAGACACACATGTATGTATGTTGCTTATGCCACAACTCCTTTCCGTTGTCACCACACTGCTACAGCAGTGCTGGCAATGGGACTTCATTACCACTTGTGTCCTTCAGCCCCTAAACCTTGTATAATATAAATAAGTATGAAAGAGTAAATCATTTCTACCTGATTCTGAAGGCTCAGGCAAACCTGCCACCTTCAAGTTTCCTGAGCAGCCATTTCCATGTGCAGAGCATGCAGATGAGGGAAGCTGCTTCCTTTCAAAGCCTAAAACCTGATCAGCTCTAAGGGAAAGTAAAAATACCACCAGCCCAGAAGTGGCCCAGTCGCCAGCTGTGTGACAGAATTGATCCGTCTCACATTTCTTCCTGCCTTCTTCATAAAGATCTTTCTGCAGACCAGCTCCTGCCCAGAACCGAGATGAACACCTGCAGGTTGGAATTCCTTCTGAGCTTCACAGAGGTGACAGTGCTCTTTCAGTGCCTTTCTGGGCTCTGTGATTGAGGAATGCTGTACCCCAATGGTACTCAGGCACAAGCATCTGTACAGAAAATTCATTAAGTCAATTGTAAAACTGAAACTCAATATCATGAAAATCTGTGCAGGCCTAAAGTTGAGAACGATCCCCAACGCTCTCCTGAATCAGGGCCAGGATAAGCAAAGAGCAGAGGAAAGGGAATTATTTCAGCTTTGTTCCCTTCTGGATGCTCCATATGCTACAGCCAGCTGTTCTGGGTTTGTTCATACTCACTACAGCGGGCACGCGTGACAGAATCTTACCTCCCTTCAGTGTGACTCAATCATATCGGGTCTCAAATGGTTTGCCCAAACCTCTGATGCAGTTTGTGTTCCCCCTCCCCGACTATATTTTCCCTAGTCTAAGTCTAATGGCTTTAACGACACACATCCTGAGAAGAAGAGGAAGGGTAGGTGGCTGTTCTCTCAGTCCATTCAGAGTATCTTCCCTTCCCTACTGCTCATCTGCCATCTTGTAATCATCTCAGCAAGCAGAGGGAATATGGCTCACTAAAAGGACATGCAAAACTGTTTTGAGGGTCGATGCCACAGCCAAGGGTCCCCTAAAGAAAAAACATTTTCCTTTTAGGACACGGCAGCAAAGCCCACCAGGCTATGCTGGCTCCATCAGCTCCTCTGCTCACATCACACAAACTGCACGTGCAGTGCTGGAGCTGCTGGAAGGCAGCTGCCAGAAACCACAGCAGCTTCACCTCTCCCCATGTCCTGAAAGGGCGTAAGGCAGGGTTCCTGCAGCACATCCTTGGGTTTAGAGACTCAGTGATCACAGAGCCTGACGAGCTGTACTGCCACCCAGTCAGCTCTGGCCCCACCACCCACACGAGGTCCCTGTCCCCTTTGAGTCTCCTGGCTGCCAGCTCCCTGTTCCCCTGGGAACAGAGCCCTGAGCACGGTGATAATTCAGCATAAGCTGTTCACAGAGAGCATTGCACAGCACAGGGCTAAATCCACAACTCCTGGTTCAGGAGGATCTTTGGCACACAAGAGGCAGCAGCCTGCACATCCCAGAATCAGACCTCATTTATTCTCTGTGCCCCCCCAAGCTGCTGGGCAAAGTCTTTGGGATTTAGCATTATCATGCTTAACAAAAGTTGCAGCGATGCTTGCCCACAGCAGGTCTGAAATGTTACGACAAGAAGATTTGGCTGCTCTCCTGCTGCTGTCCCTAACCATCACATCTCCCAAAGACCCGCAGCCTTCTCTGAGCTTTTCTTTTCTTATTACTTTCACCCATTCAAACAGCAGAAATCCTTCTCCATCATTTTTTTCCAGCAGATCTCTTTTCCACTGGCTCAGAGTGGCTCCTCCCACCGTTCCCCCACATGTTGTCTCTCAGCTTTAATCAAACTCACTTCCATGTCTCCTATTTGATTAGCAAAGTGCTGTCTGGCCCTCGGCCACCCTCCGAGCTGGCACGAGCAGGTGCAGCTCTGACAAAATGGCATCAGTCTGTGTGCACCCTGAATTGGACTCGTCTCTCTGACAGAGGCTGCTTGCTCCCAACTATTTCCGAAAGTACAGTCTCATGGCTTGCACATGTGACCAACACAGGAGAAATGGAGTCAGCTCTTGCCTCTCTAATGCACTCCTAGAATCACCCGATGCATAAGACACCTCATCCTACATTTCTCCTACCTCTTTGACACTTAAATGTAGTCCTTTCAGTTTGGATGTCAGCACTGTAGGTCAGAGAAAGCAATGAGCCTGCTGAGTGCTGCTGTGCTATCAGAACCTGTATTGACTTTTCTCGCTGCTACCAAAGTGCTCTGCTGTTCAGGTGCTCTCTTGGCTGTTGTCCCATTGCAAGGCTCTCCCGTTCAGAGTTCCCTTCAGCAAAGAAAAAAAAAAAAAGAAAGCATTAAACATGGTGACAGAGCCTGTCAAACATACAACCAGTGTCTGGCCTTCCTGCACTGATGCTGCTGTAGCACCACACAGGTGGTGAAGGCTACCTGCACCTGGTGTAGAGAGCATCTATGATCACACTTGCACGTAACTTCAGCCCTATGTGAAGGTGAAAAAGAAATCAGCTCTCTTTCTTAGCCTTACTTTTCCCGGGCCCTTTGCAGAAATGTCCATCTGCAGATCCAACCTCAGCACACTCTCCAAGTCCTGGAGCACGGGCAGGTGCAAACTGGAGCCTTTTTATAAAGAAAGATTTGTGCCAGGAGTATTGAAAACGTTTCTAAGCTACAGGCAATATTGTGCTGACACACACTTCCACTGAGACCCAGTTTTCCAATGCATCAATGGAATCTGCCCAGTGACCCCCAGCTCTTTGATTTAATGGGTTTGCTTTAAGAGTGAAACCTTGTGATTTAGACACCAGCGAGACGAGAGCAGTGGAACTCTTTGCTTCAGGGTGCTGGATGCTATCAATTCTCCTAAGCCAAAGAAGTGACTGCACAAATTCAAGGAAGGAAACTCCAAAGCTATGGAATATAATGAAATTATTCTTGGCTAAGGAAGTGAAAAACCTCTGGAGGTGGAGAGCGCACACGAAGGAGGTGCCACAACATGCTTGCCTCGCATCTGCCTTCTTCCTTAGGCACCCACCATTTGTCACTGAGGGAGAAAGAATACTTGGCCAGGTATACACTTGATCTCACACAGCACAGCTGCTCTTACACAGCTAACTCAAACAAGGCACAAATTCACCTGCATCTCTAAACCACTCACACTACTGCCTGCTGCATCTGCCAGCCATCGCACCGCACCAGGAGCTGCAGCCAAGAGCCACGGGGTCACAGTGAATCATTTGACTCTTAGCACATATCAAAAAGGGCTCCTATCTAGGCATGGAGTCCTTCATTCACCTCCATTTCCTTAAACACCCAAGAGAGTACAGGAGGACAGCCACCCCAAACTCCTTTATGAACCAGTGAGAGAGGGCCTGGCCAGAAGGTGGTTGGCCATAAAAGAGCCCCAGCTCTTGTTTTCCCCCAGTGCGGTCACTGTGTGCTGATCGACCATGACCCCATCACCAGCACACACAGCTCTGCTCACAGCTTATTTGTATTCCTCAGCGTGGACAGGATCAACCCAAACTTCAGCATGTGCACATGCAGAGAACAATCTGCACCTCATCGCTCAGCACAAGATGAATGCACTTCCAGAGCCTAAGTCTTGCCTGGAAAACATATGGAAGAATCAGAAGACGGTGTCTCTGTGAGCACTGTGAGAACATGTGTTCTATCACTTTCCTGTGTCCCCTGTCACTGTGGATACATCCTCTCAGAGCAGCTCCTGCATTCGTCCACAGATGACCGGAGTCTCACTGCAATGGCAGAGAGAAGCGTGCAGGAGGAGGCCTCCTAAGGTCACAGTAGAGAGAACATCCACAGCTGCTGCCCCAGCAGCTGTCAGGCTATGCCACAAAGCCTTTGCTGAGGAGGTCTCCAGGAAAAGAAAGGGAATGACTGAGCATAGGGACTGCGTATGGGCAGCACGCACTGAGCTCCGCTGACCTACGTACTGAGCAGCACATCTGCTCTATCTCTGCATGCAGAACAGCACACCGCCCCCTTCAGACGAAGCTCGGCCTCGTGCTGCAAAAACAAAGACAGGTGCTCAAGGCCAAAGCTTCTCCTTTTTTCCTCAACAGCTCTGAAACACCAACCATACCTCAGCATCTGGCTGGGCAGCCTGGCTTGGGCTGTTCATCGCTTGCCAAGGAGACTGATTGACAGATTAGATCAGACACACCAATGATGGGCTGGGACATCTTGAAGCTCCATTTCAGGCCGCCTGCCGTTGCTGTTTGCAGCATTAATCCCCAGTGACAGAAGGCTCCCCAATATGCATAAACCAGCTGTGCTGCACTGCCAGTAGGACAACGTGTCATATGTGCTAAGGGAGCAGGAAGGGCTTCTAAGATGCCTTAGTGTATGCTAGGGCAAAATATCCCAGTAAGAAACTCTGCCACTGTTGTGGGAAAGGCTGAAATTGCTCACAGAAAGTTCAAAGTAGAATAGAGAAGCCCCAGGCTGGGGAAGGGAGAGCTGAAGCCTCCCTCAAGATGGCCTATATGTAACTCATCACAAAGCTTCCTATCAGGTGGAGATTTATAAAGCATTTTCCCACCACTAGGAGATCTCTAAATTCTGCAGAATGAATGCCAAAGAGCAGTGACAACATTAAGCCTTGATTGGGAAGGGTCACCTCCTGCACTGGCTGCATCGTGTCTGCAGCCATCCATCAGCCCTGCTGTTCGCTTGCTGGCTGAGGCGACAGCCCCCGCTTCTCCCTCTTCTCCCGCATTCCAGCGTGACCTCTGCCTGATCTCCACTTGAAATGCTCCGTCTGCAGCCCCTCTCCCTTCCCTGGTGGCACATATCCCCACTGCTCCTGCCACAAAGCTATGAATCATGATAGAATAATAAGCCCGTTTATGAGCTGCACACAAGCCCAAAGGACCGAAGAGCGGAATAAATCGCTACAAAGCTCTCTAAGCCGATTTATTCATTCAACAGGTTTGTGCTTTCACTCCAGCCTCCTCTAACCGGTGTCCAAACAACGTGCAGTGCAACAGGACAAACAGCAACCTTCTTTCAAGAGGTTCGTTACTTTTGTCTTTTCAAGATCAAGAGATGAACTGACTTGTAAAGGCTCTGAGTCCCAGCGTGACAGCTGAACGCATCACTGCTCTCCCCGAGTCTCAGGCTCGCAGTAAGGCCTGCAGCAGTGTGCAGTATGTCAATGAGCTGCTAACAGAGGTGGACGGCACACAGCTCCACCAGGGAGAGATACTGCCTAACCCCCAGGGTCCTCTTGTCCTCAGAATGGTGGACAAGGATTTAGTAATGGGCCTCTCTAGAGGTAGGAAGACTTTCACAGTTGAACACAGCTGTGTACTGACTGGTACAATCAGTATCAATAAATAAAAGGAGCTTTGCCCTTCACAACACTCTGTGCAGTTATCTGTTCTTCCAGATACCGCTGCAGCCATATGGCAGCTCAGAATCACTCCTCTTATCTCACAAAGAGGAAAATGAGGCAAGGCAGGCTGCAAACACTTTCCGAAGTTCGCCCTTCGGGGTAGAAGCATCCCACCATCACAGCGGCCATCGCAGAGGCTTCCTGATGTCAGTCAGGGCAACAAAACTGCAGGAGCACAAAGCCAGCTCCCTGTATGCATCACAGTCTCTGCCCCCACCATCAACTTGGACATGATAAACAGGACAGACATCCTAAAGGAGCACATCAACCCAGCAATGAGCTTTTGATTGCTGATGGTTGTGTATGCCCTTCTTTCCCACCTCCCAGACCTCGAGAAAAAGTGATGTGCCTTCTTCTTGGAGCCCCAAGAAAGGGGGCAGGCTGAAGCTGGGTGTTAGGAAAAGGTTCTTCAGTGAGGGGTGGCTGGGCATGGAGCAGGCCCCCCAGGAGAGGTGTCATGGCACCAAGCCTGTCAGAGCCTGAGAAGTGCTTGGACAATGATCTCTTTTTTGGGCTGTTCTATGTGGATCTAGGGGTTGGATTCGATCCTTGTGGGTACCTCCCAGCTCCAGCTGGTCTATGATTCTATGATATTTTGCCAGGCCTGTTATTCAGGCTTACCCATTGCCAGGCTTTTTAAGATGCTAGTAGGAAAGTTTTATTTCTTTAGTTTTTTCAACTTCTTCACATCTCACGTACAGAGAATTTGGAAGACATTCAGTCGTTCAGGATTTCCCATGTGAGCAGTCCCCTCAGAAATTGTACCCAACTACTCAAGCCGAGTTTCTCCGTTACGGCCACCCCAATAGAAAGAGTGACCTAGTCAAACACACACGACCTGGCAACTAGAGATCCTGGATCTGTCACTGTCTTCCCCTGAATTATCTGCCTGGTTTGGGTGACAAGGTTTTCTCATCTGTAAGAAGTAGGTAGCAATCACCCCTTAAATGTTCATCTGTTACTTAGATTACAGCACACCCACGGGGGTCATACCTGAGGCACGCAGGTAGAAGTGGAATTTTTAGGAAAAAAATAGCCCTCTATACTAATTCAACAACACAACCCACTGAACGCTCATGCTGGGACACAGGAGAGGGACAGGGTTGCATGACAGCATACACTGCTCTCCCAGAGCCCCTCTGTACTGCTAGGTGCTACACAAATGCAGAAGTTTCTCTTATAGATGCTTTGGGTAGGAAATATGAAGGAGAAGGAAACAGCTAAAAGAAAAAGACACAAGCAAAAACATCTATTAGCAAGTATCTTATTAAGTAACTGTAAATTGAAGGCACTACGGATGAGACATCAAGAGATCTCTCACAGCCCTTGCTGTTACTGTTTCACAGGGGCGAAAAGGAAGCCTTGAGGACGGTAAGTTGAGTCCTTGATTCATTAGTCCCTATAAAATCCCCAAAGCAGTACAGCCAGACAGAAAGCAGCAAATCAAACTGCAAGCAGCATCTCTCTGATCCGGGGTGGGGTTTACCCTTTGGGAGGCAGCTGACTACTTTCACTGATGTACTCTGCACCAAATCCACGAGATTTTCTGAAATCTCGCTGCACAACAGTTGGCTTTCCTACTGCGTTGCCCTCATGCTGAGAGTATCCCCAATTTATCTCCGTGGGGATGAAAGGAACTGGGAGGAAGGCATTCAGTTTGTGCTGAAATTAATCCCTCTTTGCTTTCAGAACAGCCCAGGAATCACTCAGCTGCATTTTCGTTCATGGCTAAATGCTGGTGGAGGGTGTAATATGTGGCTTAAAGGAACAGCTTGCTGTGAACACACAAACCGCCAGGCTCACGTTGCCTTTCTTTTGCAACACGACTCAAAGACACTGGGCTTTGAAGGGCTTTTACAAACCCCTTTCCTTTAGATAATTAAAAGCTGATTATTTTCGCAACACAAGATGGAATCACGTTTACTGCCTGATGGAGCCAGAGCAGGGGAGGAGAGGCACACATTGTGATGATGATCACTAGAGGATGAACAGCCTGCAAAAACTGTGGAGGAGGAACAGAAATTGCAAAGGAAGGAGATGCTGCAAGTGAATGGAGGAGCTATTCTATGCCTGCAGGGGTGTAAATTTCTGCAAAGTGCTTGCTTCAAGATCAGGGCTGAGGTCCATTTAGCAGAGCAGTGGGGGAGAATCCAAGAACCAAATTAGTAAGGACAATGAATTCCTCTGTGCCCTCGGTGCAGGCTTGACTCAGCACCCATTGCAGGCATTGGAAATCTTTCAAATGACTGTAATGACCCTTAAAGATTGCCAGCCAGGCTTGGATTAAGAACCATTAGGAGCCATCCAGGACTGAACAAAAGACGAACTTTACAAAAGTATCCCGCATGAACTGAAACCTCTCCAGCTCAGTGGGGAACAGGGCAAAGCCTTCTGCGGGAGTGCAGGTGAAGCTGCCAGGCAAGATACAATGCAGTTTGAAAAAAGAAAGCTGGCTTCATCAATTACATGATTCGTCATGTGTCTGCAAGAAGAACAACACCATGACACCACCCATGCCAACATGTGCAGCTTGCTGTGCATTTGGTTAAGGGCAGCATAGGCAGAGGCAGGTGCCCTCGTGTGCCTTGGGTGGGAAGACTCAGTGCAGACCACCATGGCAGCAGGGCTGCTCCACGGCCAGGCACAGGACTGCAGGCAGCCCCAGCAGGGCCTTCCTGCCAACCAGCAAGGGCTGCAGCCAGAGCTCTGGGAGAGCACCCAGTGCTTCATGCCAAGGATGTGAACTCACGGCATGTCAGTGTGATGTGTCACGGGCTATGAGCTCACGTCTGCCCCGTGCTGCAGCCCAGCCAGGAACGTGTCTGCTCAGCACCATGCTATGGGGACTTGCCAATGCCTGCGCAGCTCAGAAAATAGGCAATTTGAATTTGTCCCTTGCTTGTCTTCAAGAATGGCAGCCTCAGAGTGATCACAATGCACTTACAGAAAGGTGGTTGTTTTTTTTTTTTTTAATGAAATAAAACTGCATAGCTGTTCCAACAGTGATTTCAACAGCAGGCAGGAAGTTTGGTGCATTCAAGAATCCTTTGAAATTAAGAATCAAGAGCCTACATCATCACTAGCGCTTTGGGACACTTTCTGTAAGAGTTCACAGAGTGCTTTTAAACAAGGGACTCAGTCTCCTGAAGGCATTTTGCTGCCAGAGAGGTGCTACTGTGGCTTGCACAGCCAGGTGGCTTCAAACTGGCTCCAAATAATAGCAACGCAGAGGCTAATCCAACATTTCACCACATTCAATATCAACTGTTTTCCTCCTCATTTTCACAGGCAGAATAACCACTTAGATCCAGTTTCACATCAATAAATTGCCAAGATAATAGGACAGATGAAAAGAAGAAGGGCTGACTAGCAGCAAAACGTAATAAAAAGGTGCTTGACTGCGCAAGTCAGTACTGGCCTCAGTGTCAGCAGCACAATTAGTCCTCCCCTCGCAGGCCGCATGGTTTGGTGTTGCATTTGACAGACAAATCAATCCTCCCCTTCTTCTAAGCGCTGTCTAATGAATAAATCAGCAAGGTCACTGGTGCTGCCGCTTCGCCCTTTCCCTGCCTGCCAGCTGGAGCTGGACCTGCTGCCTGGCTCCATCTGCCGTGCTTCCTACTGGATCCAAGCGTCCTGGGGAGCGAGACTGTGTGGTTAAAACACAAGCCTGGGCAACAAAATTCTTTGGGCTTACTCCCTTGCCATCTCAGGCAAGTCATGTCAATCCTTCAGACTGAACTGTGCACTCAGAGAATCACTAAGGTTAGAAAAGACCTGTAAGACCATCTTGTACAAGCCTGCACCTACCACCAGTACTGCTCACTGAACCGCATCCCTAAGTACCACATCTATGTGTTTTTTGAGTAGCTCCAGGGGAAGTGAGCCCACCGCCTCTCTGGGCACACAGATGTGGGTTTGGAGCTCCCTCACACTGGCCAATCGACCCCAGGCAAGGGGGAAGGAGCTCTTGCTGCCATCAGCCCTTTCCCTGACAGTCACCTCCAACCATAGCCCTCCTGCCTGCCCGCAGCCTCTGGCACAGCAGGCCCACAGCTTTGCTGGAGAGCCCAAATTAATGTGCTACTGCTCTATCAACCAACTGTTATAATGATCTGGTCTTGCGCATGCAAGGGGGCCCTGAGCTAATTAACGCAACAATAGCAGTAATTTACTCAGCACCAAGAATGTATTAAGTGTTTTCAAAATAGAAAGACAAGACTGCTGTCCTCAAGTACTCAGTCTAAATGGAGAGGAGAGGGAGATGGGAAAACAAGCACAGAGGGGTTGGTTGAGAATGGTGACATGTCTGAGACTGCGACAAGAACCTTGTTGTAAACCTGTTGTCAAGCTGCCATCCTGCCCTGCAGGAAGTTTGGCTGTGCTTTTCCTCCTCTCCGTAGTCCCCAGGCAACGTAAATGCTGTCCCTCACTCGTCTGTCATGACTAGAGCCTTCAGCTTCTGGAGTGATTCTGACTGGACTAACTGGCAAATGCTTTCCTCAAGGCTATTCCTATGGAAGATTTGCCCTAGAACTCCATGTTAGGCCTCACATCCCATCTCCACATTGCTGAGCTCCCCTGAAATCCCAGAGCAGCAAACGCTTTTCAAAAGCCCACAGAAAGTGCTTCCCTCAGTTTAAGCCAAAGCCCAACATAAGGAGGAGCCATAGAAGTGACTGGGAGAAGAGAAGCCCTCTCAAAGCAAGAGGATGCCAAGCAGGCCGAGGTGTGTACTGAACTGCTGTGATGACACATTGCTTACAAGGCCTGAAAAAATCCACTGAGGAGAGCCTACCCCCCCCAACCACAGCCTCCTGTTAGAATGGCATGAAGCTCCTGAGCCCTAGGCTGCAGTCACACACAGGAGAACCCTGAATGCAATGCAGTGGGGGCTAAGGAGCAGTGGTCGCTCATTCAGCACAGGAGGAACGCTTCCTTGGAGTGCAGCTCACCTAGCACATTGCTGAGCCCAGGAGCTGGAAGGACAGCTGCTGCCCATCGAGTGGCTGCTGGCCACCACAGCCATCGAATCTGCAGAAGAGAATCCCCGTACAATAATGAGAGATGACTAACTGGTAGGCCATTGGTGCAGGTATTAATTACAAATACAGCTTTCTGCCACGCAGGCTGTGACAGGCATCCTCGTAATCCTATGAACAACGAGTTCAACTGCCTCCTTCCATCAAATTGATGAGATGAGAAGCACGCAGTCCTCTGGGCTGGCGTGAATCACTGAAACAGACACCTCGAGGGAGGGATGCAACTGTGTGGTGACAGCACCTAATCTGTTCAGGCAGGAATGAGGGTGGCTATACCCAGCCTAAAACAGAAGAGAGAAGAGAAACAAGGCAATGAGCACCAAAATTCCTCCCTGCTACTAGTTTCCTAAAATCACAGGGGAGGAATGAGATGCAGATCTCTATTAGCCCAGCAATGGGCCCTAATGCACTGTGATCCTCTCAAGTGACTCCGATGCCTAAGGCACCTTAGGGACTTAGATCCCATCATAAAAATAGCCCCCCTACTGGCCATTTCCACCCTCCTCACTGAAGTCCACGTCGCAGGGGTTGAGGCTGTTGTAGGGACAGAGCAAGGTGCTGTGAAGAGCCTGTTGGACTTTGCACAGCTCCACGTGCTGCAACATGTATCCTGTCCTTCTTCCCACAGCAGAGGAAGCAGAAGGGCTGTGAGAGATGTCCTGCAGCAGCAGCTTCCCCTCACCGCTCCCCTCCTCACGCCCAGCACAGAGTTAACGACATGTGGACCTCAGTGTGCCAAGATGTACAAAAGCTGCTGCCTTTTCCTGCTGGTCTGTTGGAACGGGCAACAGTTCTCCCCTCCCTGCTCTCCCTCGCTGCCTTTTGTAGTCGGCTGTGTACACAGGTACTCAATGATGGTTGGGTTGTAAATCTAGTTCTAAGACAGTAAAAATTCAGCTTTCTAAAAAAACATCCATTGTCAGCGAGTCTGTGGTTTTGCAAGCAGCAGGGTTATTAAATGTTGCTGTCAGAACAGCTTTATTTGACTGCATCAGCTTTTGTAGATATAAGTGAAATGGAATTTAGTGCAGCTTGGAATTGCCACCAACACTGTGCAGCTCAGGAATACAGGCAGTGGCCACTGCCTTCTGGGCCATTTGCATGCTCACCAGGCCAGCTGCACACCAACACGAAGAAGACCCCAGTCTAAGGGTGAAACTAAGCTTTAAGTGGCTTTATTCTGTATTTAACTTGAGAAACAGACTTCTCCAATCTGAAGCTCTCTAAGGAGAGCTATGGAGCAGCAAGGACCAGCTTTCCCCTACGGGTAAACACTACTGGAGTCCCAAGCTGAGTAATGACCAAATCTCCAGGTCCTGTCCCCACAGCACTGGGCCCAGGGGCAAGAGCAGGGCCTGGGGAAAGCCCTAAAAAAGCCACCTCACTGCTTAGATATGAGACTGACAGCCAGGTCCTCCCAAGCTGCAAAGGCCAAGAGGTGATATGAGAGACCAGGGTGCAAGAGGACCGCTGGCAGCAGCACAAACTACTGGGCTAAGCCAGGTGAGTGAATCAGGCTCTGCATATGGAGGTGCCAAAACTCTTTAGGGTTTCTGCAGAAAGGCAAAGAAGATGAGTCTAAATGTGGAGAGGGCAAGAGAGAAGAAAAAGGACTAAGTAAACAGTAAGCAATGTGGACAGCCCTTCTTAGTGGTTCACACTTCACACAGCCGAGTAGAGGACGGCTTCCCAGCAGGGCAGGGCATATTCAGCAAAACTCCTATCTTTCTGTTTTTATGAGGTTAAGATTTCCAATGCTGCTTGAGGGAATATTCAGTTCCTCTTTAAATTAATATGAATCCAGCACTGAAACCCCTATGGTAACTTGGTAAATCTCTGCTTTAATATAGAGCCTCGATGTAATTAATATTAGATTGTGGAGCTCTGGGATGCGCTGCAAAGAGGTTGCAGGAGCAGCTCTGGCATTTTTGTGAAGGCCTTTAGGCTGAATAATATGGAAATTGCATGGGACAAGCACAGCAGCACCACAGCTTCAGTAGGACACCGCCTGCCCCAGGACAGCTCACAGAGGAGGGCTTCAGCCCAGAGTCCCCATGTCCCTGAGGGCCCAGGCACTAATCCTGACTACTCTCAGCAGCCCATTGTCAGAAGCCTGACACGCTTCCTGTGGGAATGCACCCCTCACCTAGGAAACCTCTGAAGGTAGGAAAAACAAAAAGTTGGTGATTTTACAGAAAGAGAGCCTCAGTGCATCCTCCTGCTGCGTCGGTCCTACAATTAACACAGGCTGTGAGCTCTCTGTCCAAAGCTTTCTGGAGGCACAGTGGACCTACGCAGCCACACGGCCCTGTAAGCTGCACATTCAAAAGCTGAACTACAGAACTCAGCTTCATGTTTCTCTCTTGTTGGCGTCCAAGTATGGGCAGCCCCTCAGCACAGGGGGACTGGGACACCCCTTGGGCAAGGCCTGTGCTATGTGAATCAGTCTGAATGCTGAGTAAGGTGCTTTCACGTGCCTTTTGGCACTGCAGGTTACAATCACCATAGCCAAAGGTTGCCTTAAATGAACAGAAAATAGGACATAGAGAGGCAGCAAAACAGTGAGAAGTGGATGAGGAGAGCCCAGGAAGTAGATATTTCTAGCTTCTACATAAACCTGACAGGGAATATTAGTCTTAAATAAATGTTGCCACCAAGCCAGTTGGCAATCTGCCTGGCCAATTTTCCTGTCACCTTGCCAGTAGCTGGGGAGACAGCTGAATATGCCAAGAGTACTTTTTAATGGCCAAGAATAGGGCTTGCTGCACAGGCCCAGACACTTTGTACATACCCAAGTGCACCAACTTATCTCAGGCTCGCTCGTCTTACGCAGCTCTTACAGCAGAACCACACAGGCACCAGAATGCTTTCCCAATATAGCTCCCAATATACCTCAGTGGAATCAAAAGAAAGAAAAAAAACCCACACATGCATGTATGCAGGATTCTGCCTGATCTGGGAGTCAGCATAAAATGCCCCTATCATCTACGCAGACAGCTCTCAGCCCAAGTCTGGACATATTTTTATCGTGGGTGTGAGAAGCCATACCCTGCTTCCTCCCATCCCAGTTGCTTCCATCCTGGTAGCCTTCCAAAGCCTTTTTATGGCTTCCCTAAGAGACGCAGAAATTGTCTTACAAGTGGCCACAGAAAGCTCTCACAACATCTCAGCACGAAGAACTATGCAAAAAGCCCTGAGTACACCCAGACAAGAGAGACCAGTGAGAACTCAGCAATGCAGACTGTGTTTGGAGGGTGGAACTGTCAGCACAGTCACTGCGACTCAGCCTAGCTATCTCCCAGGCTAACTGGAGCAGACAAGCACTACTTTGTGTCTCTACTTGCAGAACTTCTTATTTATATCAGCCCAATCTTGCTAATCTTGTGTTAAACACTGTGAAAAGCAGACACTTTTTGTTTTTAGCCAAGTGAATGGGGATACCAGTACTTACAGCTTAACTCTGACAGCTAACCTGGGAGGGAACTGGTTTTAACCGCTCAAAAACAGAGCACAGCGAGATTCTGCTAAGCACTCCACTCTGGCTTCACTCTGCTGTTATGGAAGTCAAGCAAATAAGCCAACTTCAGGAGGAGCGCATTAAGGCTTCTCTACAAATCCAAGCCAGTTTTCTTACCTTTTGCTTTCTTCAACTTGCTCTGTCCTGAACACAAACCCATCTTGCCAGTGTGACAACCGCTGTCACCAGGCTTTACTCCCCAAGCTGATAAGAAGGGTTAAGAAGAAAACAGCAGTTTTGGCATTTGCATTTTTGGATTCTAGCCTGGAAATAAAGGAATATAGAAAAGCACTTGTAAAAATATAAAGACAATGTGCTCACATCATGCTTCTATTGACTTTGAACAGTGTTATGCCTGGAGTGAAATGGCTCTGTCGGGTTTAAGCTTGTCCTCAGAAACGCATTCTTGTTTCTCAGCAATGCCATGGGAACTACATGGGCATCTCCAAGGAAGAATTTGGCCAACTATATTTAACAATTTAAAATTTCAGGGTTATTAGCAGAATACGGGCCAGAGTCCCATAAAAACAAAACAATCAGAAAAACAATGATATTCCAGAATGACTGTGAAACAGCTAACTGCACCCTCTCCTCTCATCAAGGCACACCAATTTGCAAAGCGATCAGCATGGGTATTGATTGAGACAAGGAAGAGGCAATATTTACCTAAGCACCTGTGCTTATGATGCTCAGGCCTACCAAACAGCCTGCCATCCTAGCAATCATATACAGTGGGAGAGAATTCTCTGTCATTTCAGCCTTTAAAAGAGCCATGAAGCAGTAGATAGCATCAGCAAAAGGATGCATTTTGGCAGCATGGGAATAAGCCATTTTGTGTTAGAGCCAGAGCCTTCTGTTTTGGGTCACATTGACTCAAATGAGCTGTTACAAACAAACAAACAAAAAAAAAACTCCCTCGCAGTCGCATGTGTTCTCTTCCCCCCGTCGCTGCACTCTCCCTTGAAAATCTCTCTATCTAAGACCACAGTGGGGATTTCTCTCCCAACCTTCTCAAAGAAGAACGCACAGAGCTTCATGAGAACCTCACACTCCTCTTCCCACACTGGTGTGACTTTTCTCCCACGGTCCCCAGCTTGTGAAGGCAGTACGGGTGTTGTGAACAGCAGAGGAGTGGTTTGTGCTTATTCTGGAAGATGCCCAGCCCTCCACTCACACTGTCTCTTCAGCCCTTCCTCACCAAACACCCGTACTCCCACATCCCAACCCTAAATCAAGTTGTTTGGCAGCTAATTCCAGGCATTAAAGGGTAGCAGACATAAGGAATGCTGCTGCGACTATGAACAGAGATCTGCAACATCAGGAACCAGTTTAAAGGCCTGAACCATCTCTCAAAGCAAACAGTGACGGGTCCAGAGCATGGTTTCCTGGCTGTACTGAATAGCATTTTCCAGGAAAATGTAGCTATTGTGTGAGCTGTCACCCACTGCAAACGTAGGGAGGTGTATCCAGATTAAAATATTATTAACTCACAACAGGGCACACTTTGGCAACAGAGATCTGTTTGCATAGAAATGCTCCTGTGCCGAATGGCATCTCCTCACTGCTGAGCAAGCAAATCTGAACCCCACTGAGTTTTTATCCCAAGGCAAGCAAGTCCTCGAAAGATGCTCCCTGCCCAATAAGGATCATTAAGACATTTTCCATGTCACTAAGTGACATTTGTAGGTCAGTGACAAAAAAACACACACAGCCAATCCACTGCTCAGAAAAATGCCCCTGGAAAGGAAGCCCAGAAGAGAAGATACGAAAAACAGCTCTAAAAAGTTCTCCTGTCTTTTCCTTCTGTCAGCTTGTGGAGCTTGTGACTTCAGCTTGAGTGGCAAGCAGCACCTCTTCCTGCTCTTTGCATGCATGACCTCATTATCACCTTTAAAATTAAATTTGGCCTAATTTAATAACCAGATATGGACCTATGGATGTGTTACAGGACATCCCTACACCTGCCTGCCTCATTTGCCCTCCACTACCACAGAGCTGGCCCATGCACATCTCAGCATGTCTGAGCAGAGAGCCAGCTCACAGACAACGCAGCATTTTGAAGCCCCAGGAAAGGTGTTAGGCTTCATCCCCTACCTTTTAGCACATGTCAGCCTTTCAGGGGAAGGGCTGAGTTCTTCTTGGACTTCAGCCTCAGCTGCAATGAACAGTGCTACCGTAGCATGTGGGCCAGCTGGGCCAGAGGAAGTGGCACAGAGCTGGTGCACAGCAATATCAACACCCACCAATTTAGGCACTGCTTGGTGCAGGTATATCTGGAATCACAGTGCTGCTCTGGCAGCAGCTGAGCGCCCACAGATTTCAGGCACGATGTGTAGCAATAATGCAGTTCACGTGACGATCAACTCAGCGCATGAGGAGCTGCCAGCACCCTCAGCAGGCATGGCTAGGGCACGCTTCTCCTTCCCAGCCCTCTGCAATATCCTTTTGAAAAACTGCCTCCCGAGCTAATGCTTTGCCAGAGCTAAAGGCTGTTCTGAATCATCTCAAAAACAGCATTTCAGCTGCTCGTGAGTTACAGATGATGGAAAACATATTTTAGGGCAGGGGGGAACAACAATGAAAGAATCCTCTAGCCAGAAAGCATGGCTGGTGCTTGAAATTTGGCACATGGGCTGTCAATGAGGAGTCTGCGCTGTCCTAAATTGGAAGAAAGTTGGCTTTGATTTAACAAAGTTAAAATTGCATACTTAGCATGCACTGGAGCAGAAGCCTTCGTGCAGCCTTAACTTTGCATTAGCATATTCTTTTTCATTTAATTAGGTGTTGCAAATTGTTTTTCTGTTAATTATTTCAGTTATGGACATGATTATTTTCCCTTTCGGAAGGCAGAATATTTCAGGGGGGTTAATAATCCTGCAAACTCTCCTTTCTTAAACTGTTCATTGCTGCTGATCAGGTTCCACCTGCTTTTGTTAGGCTGCAGGCCTCCAGCTCGCTTATAATTGGAAACATCCTGTACCACATATCTCCAGAAGCAGTGATATGAGATCCCAGATGGTAGCACTCTCTTTCTTCCACACGTACAAAAAGGCCCACCGACAGCTATTGTTTAAAGGAGATTTGTGTATGCAGACATGGCAGGTGATCTGATCTGCTTTGTATTAGGGATGGATGAATCAGATGGAAAAGAAACAGAGAAGGCTGTATGAGAACCAGGGACTGGCATCTGGAGGCTTCATTGCCAGCACTGCCACAGAACTGTTACAGAACCGTTAAACCTCTCCATCCCAGCCTTCCTCCCCTGAAATGGGCTGATTGTAGACAGTGCCTATCTGGAAAATGCCTAATGGGCATCAGTTCATATTTGGAAATGCCAAGATCCTCAGAGGGAAGGTACAATATAAATGCAAAGCAGTTGCACTGCTGCTCAATGAACTGCTAGCAGCCTGCTCTGATCTCACGTGAACTGTCTGCTCATGTACCTGAACCAAGCCCAGGCCACTTATCTTTGCAAAGGGTTAGGATGAATAACAGTCCTAACCAAAAAGCCATCCAAGGGAGTCCCCATGAATCTTCCAAGAAGTGTATTGCCCTCCTCCTTACCATTAGCACACAGAAGCAAGCTCCATTATGCAATAAAGGACTGCTCAGCAAAGCAGAATGAGTTGAAGGCAATATCCAGACTAAATATGCATGAAGTTCTTGCACTATAACTTATTCAAACATTTCACATCTGCAAAACTGGGCAGGGAATCTCAGACAGAGCATCTCCGCCTCTGTCCCACAGTACTCTTGTATATCTTCCTGCAAAACCTCAGTTTTGACCTCCTGGCTGGTTTTATTCCTGCAACCTGAGACCATTCAAAACCTCTTCAAGAAATCAAAAACTAATGAGGACAATATTTCTCAACCTGAGGCTCAGCAGTTGGTCATGAAACATCCCCTTACCTTCCCTCCTTCTGCAACACCATCCACACAGCATGCAAAAAGCAAGCAGTGCACAGGACAGTACAGTAGTAGCTTCTCCAAAGGCCTACATTGTCCCTGCGCCGAGAAAGATGCAGGAGTGGTCTGCAGGACCTAACCTGTTTTCACCTCAAAGCATCACACCTCATTAACCTCACGAGCCCAATCTCTGGGAGGTGCTGTTATTATTTCCATTCTAAAAAAAACGAGTCTAAAAGACTATGTGGTGTCTTCACAAATGCATGTTGGCCCCATAAACAAGGAAAGAGGGGAGACAGCAGCTGGACAACCGTGGTACACGGCTGTACCCAAGGCAGCGTTCCTAACTGCTCTGAAATCCATTCCAAGTCCCTTAAGATGGTACTGCCTCTCCAGCTTCCTTCGCTCTCTCTTCAGCCAACTGTGTTTATCTTGCTGTTAAGAGTCACGCGCATCCCAAAGTAAATTATAAGGCCAGGGCACTAGACAGGGTCAAAGGCTAGCATATGAATTTACTGTACTGCCTCTGCTCTCCCAGGAGCCCCTCCTGAGTCCTAATAAAGATCTCTGAAACAAGATGCTAATGCTGGATTATCCAGGTAATCTCCCCGAGTTACTTCCCCGGTTTGCCTGGTTATAAATAATGAATTAGGCCTTTACTTATTATTTCCTCTGCCCTCTGGGGTCGCTGCGAGTCTTGGAAAGGAATACAAATTTAAGAATATTAGATCCACTTATTAATATCAATTTCTGCCAATCCTGCATGAGAGATGTTCCTCGCTCAGTGCACGCTATTGATAAAATGAAGCGGCTGGGATGTTAATGGCATGGATCTAATAGCTGCGAACTGGTCCAGCCTTACTCACCATTCCCATCAATTGAATTTTAAAAAGGCAGATGGGTGCTTCATAAGTGGAAACAGAATCATGTGCCAGCTTTCATTTCTTTTCCATTCCTGAGCACGGGTGAAATTAAAGTCTCCCCACTGACTTTGTCCACGTAAGCCGGCTGCTATGATCAGTCCCAGTTTGAAGGGTCCCCGTTACATCCTACACTGCATATCCAAAGCAGCTCAGCCACGGCATCTTAACCATTTCACTGCCACCATCCAACACAGCATGCATTTGGCTAAACACGGACAGCAGCCACATGGGCTTGCAGAGCTCTTCAAGCTGAGAGAACCAGCATGCAAACCTGAACCAAATCTACACACATAATCCCTCCTCTTTCTCCCTCATGCCTTATTCCATCTGTTCTTTGGCATTAGAGCAATTAATTTTAGTAATAAGTATGCGCACGCTTGCAGCACTGAGCTGGCTGGAGTCTCCCCTGGAACCACTCTTGAGGGTCTGGAGCTGAGTTTGCCCACCACCTGAGTGCTGGTAGACTCCTCAGACCAGACAGCACACTTCTGCCACCGGGCTCCAGGGCCTGCCTGCAGGTCGTCTGCCCTCGTTCTGCCCAGGGACCTCTTTGCCAGCAACAGCGATAGCCAAGTGCAACAACATACAGATGGGTGCCAGCATCATTACCAAGAACTTACATGAATTTACTGCTTCTTGGATTCTCTGCACCTGCCACAAACAGAGAAGGGCACGTGAACACACATAGCAGACTTCCCATGGTTCAACCAACTACCTTAATTCCACTCACAAAAGGGAAAAGTTCCCACCCGGCTGAAGGGCAGGGACAAGAAGTGAAGCAAGCAGGAGTTTTCAGCTACCACTGCTTGACCACGTAGACATTTCTGAGCCCATGGGCCTGCTGAGAGCCAGTCTGTGTGGGGCAGGATGCTATCACCACTGGCCAGAATGCAGCAGATCTCCAAGTAGGCAAGACCTCTGTGACTTCAGCAAGTCTTGTATGAGCAAGGTCACAGCAGGTAGCAGAACCAACCTCCATTCCCATTCATTTGGCAGTAGGCTCAAACACAAGCCTAGGAGCCAAAACATGCAGTAACGCCTTTGGCCAGGGATCCTAAACTGACAGAATAACAGGATTAATCAGGGTTCACTTAATTAATAGATTAGATTCAGGGGATGATACTGATTTGATAGCATCAGGAGTGACAGGTCAGCAAAGACAGAGCCTACACACAGGCACCTCTTCCATTTTGCCAAACTCTCTTACATGTGCAGAAGCCTAATAGAAAAATAATGATAGCTGTTAATTTCCCTAAAATTGCAAGTACCACCTTGTGCTGTGTGCTTACATATTGCCCTGCTTAGTGGGACTCTGGTCTTCTTCAGCACCTCTCAACACTGTTGATTTGAGAGAGCAATGTCACCCAGTGATGTTTTTGTGGATAAAGGAGGCCTCAGGTGTAATACCAAGACTAAGGGGCTATAAAAGAGCAATAAAAATCCAGATGCATTCCCACTTTGTTGTTTGAAAAGACACTTTGTTGTCTGCTAGCAAGACAGAGCTGAGGAACAGGACACTGCTAAGGGAACCTAAGCGTACTGCCTCTTAGAAGAAGGTGGAAGGCACCCTTGAATTCAGGTGGCTATAATGTTTGTATGTAAGAAACTCAAGACAACAACGACCTCAGCCTCTCTACAGCGAGTCTGTTCTGCATAACCAAATAGTTCTGCAATTATTACAGCATTTTTTAGAGCCAATTCTTGGATTTTAAGCACATCCCCATAAAAGCCAGGCCAAGACCAGCCACTGTTCCTACCCTTGCAGAGACACTTCTGAAGGCATCCTTGTGAACAGACCTCCTCCATAACCTGCATGCTAAAGGCAACACCAAAACTTGCCTAGTGAAATCAGCAGTGCTATAGTTGCTGTTGTTCCTACACAGTCCACCAATATCTCCTCACCTCCAGCTTGTGGTCATGCTGCAACAATCTTCGTAAATCTCAGCCAGAATGCATGAGGAAAACACATTTCCCTTTGCAAATAGTTTCACCGGGTTTCAAAATACTTCAAGCCTACACCGCATCAAGAAATTTGTTTCCTTCCTTCTCCATTTAGATGTCATTTCATCTACTGCTTTGTGCTGTGGCTCCCCTCTCTGTAAGCATAAGCACAGCTCTTTAAAGCTCTATACGTGTTTAAAATGTATCCTTTCAATATCAACCACATATCTGAAACAAAATAGAAGGTGCATGAACAGCTGACAGTAAAGATTGTTGGCATAGCTGAAGGGATCAGGACTTGCTCTGACTGATACTGCCCATGCAATGGGAGATCGTTACTGGAGGTAACACATTTTCACATTTCAAGCCCCTCAGCACATGAAGATGCATTCACATGTACTTAAGGAGCCTCTGGATGTCACACTTGGCTTAGCAGCAGCAGATGTTAGTAGCCTCCACTCTTGAAAGTGTTACCTGACAAGGGCCAGGCTGCCACTGTGCTTAAATTCAGACTTGATGCTCCTTTTCTTTGAAGCATGGACCATTTGTTCTCCTTCTTCTGCCTCAGGTGGCATAATTGAGTCCCTTGGGGAATGCTGGTAATTAAACAGGGAGTGAGATTGAGACAGCAAAAAAAGTGGATGCTTACAAGTGAGAGATGTCAGATGCAGCTTTAAGTTCTGCTGCCAACTAAAAGCCCAACCCGTACAGATTACATCCCGTGGTGGTGGATTCAAGGTCCCAGTGTGAAGGTCACAACATTGGTTATTCTCTCCTTCTCCATGTTATTACAAAGACCACAGAGAAACTGTCTGATTGCCATATCTTGAGTCCTGTCTGAATACACGCTCATCACCCTACCTAAAGATTTCTTTGTGATGTGGATGGAGATGCAGTTTTATCCCCTTGGGTTTGATGAGAGACAGCTGTGTTGGAAACAAAAAATCCTGCAGCAAGCTTGGGAAGTAGCAGAGTACGAACTAAGAAGCATGGAGGGGAGAGGGAGCTGTGCTATTCAAACCACAGAAGAAAGGAAGGTCTCCAGATCAGCTCTATATTTCACTGACAGACAACGCGAGCATTTTAAAGCTGGTGCTGATCTACCAAAGCTCGGAAGAGTAAAAACAACACAGACAATTGGCGCTGCTTCTGCTGCATTCTGTATGAAACGGGGTAATCTCAGAGGCCTATGAACAATGTATTAGAGCAGCCTATCCCAGAGCTTAGAAATGCATGAGCAAGCAGCTGGCTGCCCATTCACCTGGGAAAACAGGAGCAGGCTGAGCTCTGCCGTGTTTGAGGCAATTAAAACAAAAAATAGGCAGACTGAGAGGGAGTGAAGGAATTCCCTCGTATATTAGAAATACTGCACAAAAGGCTCACTTCCTACTCCACACACCGCAGCTTTTAATGTCGCTCTCGGTGCATCACTTGACACGATGCCACCAGGCACAGCTTTTGACATTATCCTCTGCAGCTCAGGCACACAGAAGGCTTTAGCCTGTTGCAACACCAGCCCTGCCTCCTTTCTCACAGCTTAGAGATAAGTGTCTGAAAGATCTTGGCCCAGTTCCAGGCAGGAAGGCCATAATGGCAGCTGATATGCCCCTAATACCACCTATCTTTAAACCACTCTCATAAGCAGAGAAAAACCCTGATCTCAACAATTTCAACAAGCACAGAGATATTTAACTGCATCCTGACCTGTCAAACTCATCCTGGGCGGGCACCTCCTCTGCCCTTCTGCTGGGCATGCTGTGTATGCCATGCCCCAAAGTGGCCATGATGCCATTCTCAGGCATGGCTGATGTTCATAAGAAGCAGCATAGTGCTGGTGAAGTGAACCAGGAACCCTTGTAATGCAGGATCTCTGCCCATCGCTGTAATACAGATTCTCACTCTCCTCTGACAAGCAGAAGCAGGATTTTAAACAAGAACAGAGACAAAGCAAGTTCAGATGCTGAGGACAGGAGTGAGCCAGGAGGGATTTAAGCAGCCAAAGGAAAGCTGGAAGTGGTACCGTGTCTTCTAGCAAACAGACCTGACTTTTGAGCACCTCTCCTGCACTGCTTTGTGCAGCAGCTCCTCCAAGAAATTATTTACCAAGGCAATAAAAAAATCCAGGAAGTTACTCAGATTACAAGTCCGAGCAATTAAAACCTTGATATTTATGGCACTGTAAGACAGAGGCACATTAATAAATAATACTTTGCTCTTCTACAGCACTTTTCCTCTAATGATCTCTAAGCAATTTACAAGTTTTTGCTGGCTGAGCTCCCCAAGCCCCTGCAAGGTAAGGAGGAGGTAAGTGGAGCACCTCCCTCTCAGCCAGAGGAAGGCTCTCTCTGGGAGAGAAACAACATCAGTGCTGGACAATACCTGAAACACCAACTCAAGCTGAGGTTTCAGCACTCTGTGCACTGCCTGACATGCAGTAATGATATTCCTTGAGTCGAGGACACGAGACGTGTGAAGCATAAAAGAAAGGAGGGTCAGGGCAGGTAGGAGGCTGCATGAAAAATGCCACCTTGCATACTTGTCCTTATTGCAGTGCTCTGATCACCACACAGCATACCCTGGCTGTTTTAGGCTGGCACATTAGTGTGTGAAGAATACAGTCCGAAGAAAATCTGACTTCTCCGGGCCTGGGCTTCCCTCAGGAAAGCACTACGGCAGCATCTTGGCACCCAGGGCCCAGGCACAGCAGCAGCACGGGGTAGCAGATGGCAGAGGGCTGGTTGACAGCCAGCTGGCCACGCTACACAGAGCTGTTTGGGAAGCTAATCAAGGCCTTCAGATCATGGGAATGCTGCCCAGGTGAGGACTGCAGGGCGGAGCACATTCGCATCTAGCCAGAGCAGCCTGTAGCTGAGGTGGACGTAGGCTCCAGCCCCCCGCTCCACTGCACTGTCCTCCCTCCCTGCTCCTTTATCCTTTCAGAGCATGAGAGATTATCTTACTTGCTCTCAAAAGGAACAGCAAGCCCTTCCTCCTCCTGGGAGCAGACAAAGCTGCCAGGTTAAGACATGGAGACCCTAAAGGCTGCAGTGCCTTCAGTCCACGATCCAGCAGCTGATCCCTGCGGCCCTGACACCACCACTGTCATCTCCCTCAGCCCCTGGGAGCTGAAGAGGCCTTCTCAGGCCATTCTGCCCTTACAGCTCAAAAGATTCACCTTTGCTTATTCTTCCACAATCTTCTCAAAGCCGAGTCCTGTGTGCGCTGACTCGCGATAGGAAGGTTTAGCAGAGGCAAGGCCATCCCACAGGCAGTCCAAAGCCTGGTGCTCACCCCGCATGGGGAGGTGAACCTGAGCACAAACGTGCAGAGTGAGCACAGCACAGGGGTGCTGCACAGCTGCTGGGTGGTCTCACCGCTCACTCTCTGGACTGCTTCCAAAACCAGCTCATCTACCACACTGTCAGGGAGAGAAATTAGATGCCTCACTTACAGGTTAATATTTATTCTTTAAAAAATAATAATAACTACCTACCTGGTGACTGTTAAAAATATGTGCAAACCAGTTAAACACACTTTATAAAACCTTGCAACAATATAATATTTTTACTGAAACAATCACAGGAGCAATTTCACCTGTACTTACTGTCCAGTCATCTAAGCACAAACATCCCTGAGATTTACGTGCGAGTGGAAACATAATTTCTATTATCTCCAACATGAAACTTGGCAATGGAAAATCCTGTGCCTAGAATGCAAAATCAATTTCAATAAGCAGAATAGCAAGAAGTCAAAGGCAGGACTTGGAAAGGACATGAGTATCTCAAATAGCCAGCCAGTGTCTTTTATAATGGGGGTGCCTCTGGGATAGGATGGGATGGGCAGCTGGACATTCTGGCTGGCTTCTCTCAGCATGAACTACTCCTGTAACAGCACAAAGCTGGTTCTGGATCCCACTGGTGTCTCTCAGACTTTGTCTTCCTTGACAACACATGCAGGAAGGATATACAAATCAGAAGAGAAAGCACCAAACTGCAGGTCTTAAGCCTGCTTTTCACTGCATCCAGACCTGAGAGCCTAGAGTCTTGAATGCTATCTCTGAGGCAGGAGTGGGTGCTTCAGAACAAGATGCCCTAAACCCTGCAGGGGGTAATCTGCCCCATCCCAACCTCCACTGTGGCAAAGGAGCCTCTGTGAGCGGCTTTCTGGTTAACAAAGGAGAGGTACAGATAGAGCTGATCCTGCCTTGGTGAGGACAGGTGAATTAGGTAGCCTTTCAAGATTCATTTCAGCTGAATTTATAGCAAATACAAAATATTGCCTTAAACTCGACACGTGAGATTTTAAATCTCTTCTCACCACTGAGGCCTGAGGTGACAGAGGCAAGTGTTTCCATGACTGTTACAGCTTTGGATATTCCCATTTGTCAGCAAAATACCAGCTACTCATCTAACTCCAAACTACCATATAGTACTTTGGTGGCAAAACTCAAACAGCTTGCCAGGCCACGATGCCATGGGCAGCTGTATTGAGGGTTTGCCCCCAGCTCGGATGTGGTGACATGAGCTCCGTTGGTTTCTAAAGTCATAATGCCACTCCATGAAATATCAGCTGCAGACAGAGAAAGCAGCTAGCATGGGTTCATAAGTGAGGTTTTCACCTGCTTGTATTTATGCATTCTCTTCTAGGACCTTTTTACCAGGGACTACTTTCGAGAAAGCTGGAATGACAGCACTTCTCAGCCTTGTACTCAGACCTTCACACGCATCCTTTGCAGATACAGCTCCAGCTGCCCCTTCCCTTGCAGCCTTTGCTTTCCAGGGAGTCATGCCAGGCTTTAACTATTTCCCTATGAGTGTGAAGATGGGCTGGTCCTAGGACAGCCTCTCCCTGTGAAGCCAAACCCTTCACCTTCCATTGCAAAGAGACTTGTTCCCTCTTGTGAATTCCCCTGCAGAAAATTCAAGAGTTAATTGGAAAAATAGCTATTTCAAAATTTATCAAAAGAGAAAAGCAAGAGATAGCATTTATAGACACAGACACTCCTAAAAGAAGTGGCAGAAAAAAAATTAAGTGACATCTTCAGTGCAAGAACACTCACAAGTCACAGAGAACTGATCCTCTACCATGAACTACACTCAGCAAGGAACGAACCCAAGACCTGATCCACTTTTCTAGCTCCCCTCACTCGTGTCTGTGCAATAACCAGCAGCCAGTATTGTGGAAAAGGAGAGAGACTCCTCAATGATCCTTCCTAATAGATTCGTCTTTTATCATGTTTTCATGACCTTTGTAAAAGGCAATTTAAATTCTAATTGTCCTGTGAGCACCACAGGAATCAATTAGTGACAAGAGATGTTAATTGTGTAGCCAGGGAGGAGGCATTGCTAGGCTGCTCAGCTCCAACACGGGGTTAAGAGCCCAGGGGAATGCCGGGATGGCTGGGGCTTTAATCAGTCCTCCCTTTTTAATAGTTTGCATGTTGTGCTGCAGTTGTCAAGGTCCATTAGTCGTCTGCAGCACTGAACGAAGCAGTGGCATCCCCTCCATTCCTGCACTCTGCCAGCACATACAAGGGATCAGAATGAACTGCCGTTGCAAAAGTAAATCCTAAAACCTCCTTTTCTTTATGTTCTCGCTGCAGACCCTGCATAGAAATCAGGCCTTTGACACTGGCTATTGCAGAGTGAATGCTTAATGTTGGTGGGCTGTAGAGGAAGCAAACGTGCCCCTTGTCACCTCAGGATGCAGCCAGAGCCTTTTGTGAAAAGTAAACACTCCCTTTTCATACCAGGACACATGGAACATCGCTCACGAAGCCCCTGGCACTGTTCACACTGCCACCTGAAACGCCAGACGGAGGTCATACTGAATGCCCAGTATCTATACTGCACACAGGCATAAATGGGGAACATTTATCTGAGCCAGAACCAGAGCACACAGCCTGAGAGACTATCCAACCCATCCTGGCACAGGTACATCTTGGGGAAAAAAGGACTTGGCACAAAGAATGAGATGCACCTTGGGATGCACCATTTGTTACCTATTTCCCATCAGGTGAAAACAGTCCTACATTACACCTGTGCCACAGCAGGCAGCTGTGCCCAGGAAAGTTATGCAACAACCCAGAATCCCCAGCATCTCTGTGTAGAGTATAACTTCATGCTAGGAAAGCTTGCACTCTGCAAGGTCATGCATCCAGGGGAGTTAAATTCCCAGGAAACAAACACCTCACCACTGCTTTCTATTGAACATTATCACAGACCATTATTATAACCTAAGTCTCTCCACATTACCCACTTAGTCAACTACCAACCTCAGATGCTGCCTTGGGATAGTGCTCTGCCTGTCCCTGAGGAGTCTCTCTTTTGCTGTTACATGACATTCACGCTTCAAAATCCCACTTTCCAACTCCCCTCTGCCAAAACTGAGGCCCTCACAAAGCCAGGAGAAAGGCACGCATCCTTCTCTGTAAACTAGTATCCGATCAGAGAGAAACTGCAGCACAAGAGCAAATTGAGGTTAGATTTTTATTTCAAATCCTTATTTGCATTCACTTGCATTCTCACAGTTGCCCATTAGCTCTTGAAATGGATCATACCTAGGCACTTCATTTTACCCCAGATCCTATGCACAGAATGACAGGCTCAGTCCAACTATGTTCCTTCTAATCTTCTAGGTCTCTACCTTCAGCTCTCTGCACCTTCTGTTAAAGCTCTGGACACTTCTAGGCTCAAAACCCACAGCCAAGCTCTGGATTTCTGCTCCTGTCCCTGGCCATAGAGAAGGTCTTCTTCCCCCCATTCCTCTCCATGGCACTGATCAGCCAGACTGCTGTTCAAACTAGGGCACAGATCCAGGCTGGGACAGCTACATCCTGACTGTACCACCATCTTCCCAGATGTCTGGTACTTTTTGGACACTATCCAGCTTTGTGAGCCATGGCTGCTTTTCTCGCTCACTGTTGATCATCTAAATAAATCACTGCCTTGAAGACAGCATACTCAAGCTTTCTTCTCTGCAAACCCAGGAGGGGTTGAAATCATCCCATACTAGTCACAGGTCATTGCTGCAATGTATCACAACAAACTCCAGTTCACCACCTGGCAATTAAAGCGTTCCAGGTAGCCCAGGCCCCTCGTCTACATGACCATCTGCACCTCCAGCCCAGTTCATCATTTCTCCCCCCTCAAAGGGGCACTCTAAAAAGAGTTCTCTCCATTCACACTCAAGCAATTTCCAAGCAATGGTATCTTTCTGTCCGTACTGTCAAGGAATAGCTTTCACTCCTTCACATACCATCATGACTGATCAAGGTGAAGGAGCTCTCACTCAAAAGGACTTCCTACTGGGTGCTTCAGCCTCCCACAACATGCCTCCCAAAGGCCCAGACAGCCCACTCCTACATAGGGGCCGACTTGGCAGACAAGTTACAGACTGAGTTATCTCTATTTCAGCAGAAAATCCTTGACACCTTTATAGAAGTACTTTGGTTAGGCAGGAAGAACCCACTCCACCAGCTCCACTCCTCCCCTGCCTCAAGCCACTAAGACAACAAAGCTACCTTCTGTGCCTCAGACCTTCACCACTTGCTTTCTTGGAGCTGTTTATTCTCAGGTTTGAGATTCTTCCTGCCTGATAGATTAACCTCTTTTACAAAGTGTGCCCACTTGTACTGCTTCACTAAGATGTTTAATTACTTCTGACTTTGCCTGAAGCAGAGTAAACGCTCTTTCTCAGCAAATGCTTTTCTTGGGAATGCTCTCCCCATGGACACTGACTTTGTTTCTAATTTATTTTATCTGTGTCACATTCTCTAACAGCCTCTGAAATAGAAAGCAGGGACCATTATATAAGCAGTGCCAAGCACTACTGGAATGTCCTGATTGACACCACTGTCACCTAGCCTAGCTAGCTTACTGCCACTTTTGCCAACTGAGCTTTAACCACTCAGCCCAGAAGGAAGGAAGAGCAAGGACTGTCTTTGAAAATTTCAGGGCATTTTCTCCCTCATGGCGGCATCAGAATCTCATCAACAAACACAAAGGCAAGTGGAGCCGTGTCTTCTTCCTGTGATTTGGAACAGTCAAGCAATGTAGGTGAACTCCTCCATTTGCACTTGGGTCTGGTGGTGAAACCAGGACGCAGCAACTTCTCCCCTAAGGCTCTCAGAGCAAAACGTTACTCATGTTTCAGTTTATGGTTTCCACAGATCCTACCAGTTTGTTGCAAACCTCGCATTCAAGAAGTTTCCTAAAGGCAGAAAGCCTCAAGCATGCTGTAAGAATGCTAGATGGAGGCCAGAAAGGTGGCTTAGGGGCCGAATGAGCCAGAGAAAACGTGTTGTTTGGTCAGGTTTGAAACTCAAGCCAGAGGGCCAGCAAGAAGCCTAGCATTAGCATTTCACTAAAACTGCTGAGATACCTTCCCTCCACAAGGAACTTGGAGCTTCAGAATGGCACAGCAGGCTTCTGTGGCACAAATGGGAACACAGACTGGCAGGTGTGAAGCACAGTCCCCATGTGAGGTTCCTACCATCCCTCGTCAGCCAGTCCTTTCCAGCTGCCGTATCCATTTGCCTGAGCAGTGGAACAAAGCCAACTTCATTGCCACCAACTTTACAAAACAGAATTAACATTTTCTCTACTCATGCTCTGCCCAGAGCTTCTACAAAGCCTTTTTTGCATTTCCATTAAAAATAATAATGCATTTTGTTCTGCTTCAGAAGGCCCATTGCTCATCTGCCCACATCTCTTTCAGACTCCACTAGTCTTCCTTTCTTTTACCAGCATAATCATTTTATGCCCTCATCTCTTTCTCCCTTTATTGAGAAGATTGTGGACACGTTTTATTGCTGAGATTTACAAAACAACTCAGTCAGCCTTTACACAGCAGACGCGATAAGGCTCCAGAAGAGAGAAGGAACGACTGTGTTACTTGGCCTCCACATCACACACGTGGCTCAGCAGTCACGGCTCAGCAGTCTCAAACCCAACTGGGAGGTTCATCACTTGAGCTTCAAGCTGCAGAGCCAAGCTCAGTTTGCTCTGGTGCACTGCACCAGTTCTTCTGCAGTGTTTGACATCCTCATATAAAACTAGCATTAAGCAAGCCCAATCTTTTAAAACCAAACAGGAAGCAAATGTTCTACGTGGGATCATGACAGAATCAAGTAAAAATGGTTCACGTGTCAAGAGATTCCCTGGGGCATCATTCACCATGGCAGTTCACTATGCCTAGGAACAGCTGAGAAGAGAAACTCCCTCTGGAGGTTTTTAATGCATTCTTCCGCTTTCTGAAAAGGATGACAAAGAAAAACTTGCTCATTCTTCCTTTTCCACTTTGTTCATTCACCAGCAGCTGTACTGTCTACTAATACAGTCGGCACTCTCCATGAACATTCAAGGAAAGGGAGCTTCAGTCAAACCTAAAGTCTCAGCATTCACAGCTAATCACTCCATGTGACCAGAAAGCCTCATGTGCAAGCTGCACTCATACAGGAGCTGAAATAAAGGAGGAGTTGTAAAGAGATGCCAGAAGAAACCTTCTCATAGCACAGCAAATTCTAATACTTCCATAAATCCAAGAAGTTAGCCTGCATATATTGTAACATCTCATGTACTTTTGTAAGGTGCTGGTGTAATAGATATCATACACACTGGTGTTGTTAGGAGAAACAAGTCACATACGTGTCTATATCATACTATCTAATTACTGGGCGTTACTCCTGACACACCTGATTTTGCCTATGCCGTTTGCATTCACCGAGCATGCCTTAGGGATCCTGATTTTTCTAATCCTCAATGTAATCCTTAACCTCCATTTTAACACTCCCAAATTGTTGCCCTGAATGCCTCCTGTGATGCTGTTACTTATTCATGGTTATAGACAGCATTATTTCATCAGCCCATCTACCATTTACTCTCCTGATTCTCCCTATTCAGCAGCTGCTTTGCTTCTTTCCCTTTTCAGTTCACTTGGAAAAGCCTGTAATGGCTCCCCCACGGATCCTTACTACCCACCTGTCTCAGTCCAAGCATGATGGGTGGAATCAGGTCTCTTGCTGAGAGCAGTGACTGGTGGTTATCATCAGCTGAACTGTGCTTGAGGCAGGTGCTAAAGCTTCACCAGCTTTTGATTTTTATCTCTTCTGCTCCTAACTAGAGAAAAGCTGTAAGAAAAAGAAAAAAACAGAAGCCCAAGCTCACACAGACTGTGCAGGCACCTTCAATAATATACCAGAACCTACATCTTGGCAACCAAATGTCTCTCTGACTACACACACTAGAAAGAGATAGTGAGAAACAATCACCAGTTACAAGAATTGGGCTAAGGAGAGGGAGGGCAGTAAGACAGGAATTCCATTTGCCAAGTAGGAACTTAAACTGATTAGCTTCAAGTAGCCTGGAGTGAATGTTGACACCAATTTGACTTAAAAGCTGCTATTATTTTTCAAAGCCATTTTCTCCAGCTGCCAGAAAATATAACTACATTCAAAGCTACAAGGAAACCTATCAGCTTTCGAGCAGCTGAGCTGCAGCCAGGTTGCCATGATGCATCTGTCAATGACTGCTTCAGAACTAAGTCGTCAGAGCATGAAGCACAACCACTTGCCCTCCCAGCATCAAGTCTTGCACACCCATCCCAATACCAGCCACGTCCATCAGCAGCACAGGCTTTGCTTGCACCCGTCTGGCACTGAGGACATTACTTACTGAGCACAACCAGTCACCAAACCCAGCAGCAGAAATGTGTCTTGCACTGGATCTTTGTAGAGTACATGACAACCAGCCATGCTTGTGCTAAGTCCATATAGCCCCAAGGCTGCCATCACCGAGCCTCCTGCTGAAAAACAACAGGAGAATTTGGATATCTGAGCACTAACTTGGACCATTTCCATCCTGAGGCATGAATTGAACCAGCTATAAAGCACCCAGTGGAACAGGCCCAAGCATGTGAGAAAGCCATGTGTCCAGGCTGATCCTACTGGACCAAGCACTCACTGCTGTTATACTTCCCAGCTCTCACCGGCAGCAGGGAGAAGGTTACATTAATTTGACCATGACAGATGGTTTAGGATTTGAGGTACTGCATTTCTGAAAGGCTGTTTCTGACAGTCAGCTTGCATTAGAGAGGAGTTGAGACAAAACCCATGATGCACAGATGCTATTTGCTGACCACATTGTCGTGTTTTCCTTTAACAAAGAGTAACTGGAGTTTCAGCATAGGAAAAAGGAATCAAAGGAAGTGCAACAGCTGCCATTTCAAGTCTCCATGAGCTGCACGAGAGCTCTCCAAGGCAAACATGAGTCTGCAGTCTAATACAAATAATAGAGCTCCAGAGCTGAGGGACACATCGGACTTGCATCCACTCTGGACTGAAAAAGGAGGCAGAGCGTAAGGCCCAGACCAGTGTGCTACAAGAAGGCTTCCTGACAGAGGCAGCTCAGTGGCTGTCTCCTCTGCATTACGCTGTAGTGAAGCAAAGAAAACAGCAGCAGTCTTCTAGCTAAGCTAAGGAAGGGAAGTTAATGTCTTTCAGCAAGGAGGAGATGGCTCCATCAAAGCATGCATGGGAGGGAGTCTTAGAACTGGAGAAAGACCAGAGCCTGGCAATGCAGACATTTCTAAAGCAGCCTTTCCAGGTTATGTGGGGTCACCTTTTCTGGAGACCTAATTGCAAGGACATGACAGCACAGAGAGCTGATTGAAGGGAAATGACACGAGATGTTCAAAGAGATGTTGGTCTCTTCAAACTTCCTTTATTTTTATCTGTACTAACGTAAGAACAGAGGAGCTTCCTGGGCTTCTGTCCATTCAGGAAGTGGTACATCTTTTATACTGTTCATAACATTGGCACTCTTTTGTCAGTGTGGCAAGGAGGCCCACATTCTGCTAGCAACCCATGAAGCTTTGCTGTTTGGAGGTGGAGGATTGGGTAAAACTCTTAGCTAAACCAAGCTGAGGTTTGGGAGTGAGATTCTCCCTTGTGTAGCAGTCTTGTGTCTTAGTGCATGCTGGAAAGCCTGCTTTTCACATGGGTTTTCACATTCAGGTCTCTGTCCCATGGTGGTAAATGCATCAAACGTCTCCGTCAGCAAATCTGCAGCCTTCTAACATTGCTCTGTCATGGTGGAGAAATGCGTCACAGCAACTAGTTTAATTAAAACGTAGTTTGTACGTGTGTGAGGGACAGTGCATTCACAGACTGACAACACTGAAGAGTAAGATGGAGCTTGAAGCTTAGGGAAGGGAACAGTACACTGAGGAAACAGAAGATTGTTTTAACAGTTACAACCACTGGGTGGTAGAGTCTGCTACCAAGAGATGTGGTCAAGAAGACACTGCTGCAAAGAGCCAATATGGCTTAAGTAGAGCAGTAATGGGGCTTACACAGCAAAATCCTACAGATCCTGGAGGTCAGTTATACCCTAGTGATCCCTTCCAGCCCCACCTTCAAGATATCTTCAAAAGCAAAGCAGAAAGTATGGTTAGAAAGAGCAAACAGGGTCAAAGTTAATTAGACTGACGCAAGACAGGTAGCACCCAAAACCATTCTGGGATCAATATTTCCATTCATTTACAAGCAGAACAAGATTAGAGAGGTGAGCAGACTAAATAATTAACATCATTACAGATTAAAAAAACAACAAAAAAAAAGAAACATTTTAATCTTCGGGCAATTAGCTATGCAGTTGACATTAATCACACCTGCAGCAATTAATTCAAGTATGTGACTCATCAGTCCAGAGGAGAAACTGAGCTGGGCCCAACTACCCTTGCTGCACAGCCCTGCTGGTCTCTCAGTCAATGCGCCGGTGTTGGCTTTCAGAAATGCAGCGCATTTCCTGCTGGCTGTAACGTAATGCATTCCCTGGCTGGCTGGATACAAGATACTTGTACTTCAGATGGGGTAGATGCAAACTATGATGTTTCCAAAGTGAAAGGAAGGGCTTGCTGAACTGTGATTTTCATCTCTTGTGGCCCCCAGGCAACTAAAGACAATACAATCACATGCTTGCACTGATTTGATTGCGCCTGAAAAATACCACTGCATTACTGCGCTGGTCAGACTGCATGGGCAGAGGGCTGGAACTGCTAACTCCATCATTCCCATCTATAATTGGGAAAAAAAACTTCAATTAAGGAAAACAATGAATCTAGAAGACGGTCTGAGCACTGATACCAAAAGTTCAGGTTAAAAAACTGAGGTGTATTTATTATTTCTTGGCTATTTCTCCTTTTAGTAACTACATCAGGGTGAAATTCCAGTTGACAACTCCTAACACTGGTAGCAGTGATCTTCAGTTTTGGTCTAAGAAGTTTGTGGATTCTTGGAAAGCTATCCAAGTAAATTTCAGCACCTTTCTGAGGATGCTCACACCCACCAGCCCGCAGCTCATACCGTGCTGTATTAAAGTCATTTCATCTGGTCTTACTCTGGATTAGGCTGCTGCTTTCAAAAATGCAAATGTTAACTCCCAGAACAAACTTGGCTTGATGATGTTAAGCTTATCTGTAAACTGAAATGCAGCAGACTTTCATTACAAGAACTCAAACATTTAAAAGGCACATTTAATGTGGCACATCTTAAAAAACAAATATTGGAACATCCAACTTGTTCACTGAGTGTTTCCCCCCCCCATCTCTCTATCATTTTCACTGCTGCATATAAATGAGACTAACATTCCTCTAACACGAAAACCAGAACCAATGAAATATCTGTGGAGTGCCATGGTTCTTGTAGGAAGTCAGTCTGTCTCACGGTCACAGTAGTGCAAAGTTCTGAAGCAGGTTGGTCAGTTTTAGCCCTCTCTCTTTAGCACAACCCATGTGAAAAGCAGGCTTTCCAGCATGCACTAAGACACAAGACTGCTACACAAGGGAGAATCTCACTCCCAAACCTCTCCTAGAGACCACACTGCTCATGCAAAGGCAGGAATGTCCTACTCAGGTGAAGAACACCCTGCAGGAAGAGACAGCATCCAGGATAAGCCAGCAGATGCACGCTTTTGGTAACACCAACCACTCCAAATTTTGAGTCTGCTCTTCAAGCAGCATATTTCTTACATCTGGCATGCAAAATCCTGTAATAGTGAACAACGTCCCATTTTAATTTAAATGAATGCATTTATTTTCAAATGGGAAACCATAAGTTAAACAAACACATTTCTCTTTGCACATGAAAGCATTGTTTTGTCACAGATGTACAGTATAATACATTTATTTTCTCGATTGTTTTGTATTTGTAAGGCACTGCCAGTTATTTGGATGGGTTTGTAAGGATGAAGCAAATTGCTCTGTGGGGCTCTATTCAGGGAACATAATATTCCCACAAAAGCACCATAATTCTGCATGCAGCAACACAGACTACCACGACATCGCAGCAGCTGGCAGGGTGGATAGAGTTAGCATTATCAAAACCAGCATGACAACTGTACTCCAGAAGCCCCTTACATGCATAAATTAATGATGAATGTACATTGATTAGCCCCACCCAGGCTCGAGGTAACCCTGCCTTCCCTGAAATAAAACTTTGAACCTCACCAGTTGTTTTGTTCAGTTCACAAGGCCTGGGGAGCACTTCAACTTCTTCTTGAGTCACTGCCTTGGCCTGGTCCAGGACTCTTAGCCCTGCTTTCCCACATATGCTGGGGAAGAGGAGGAAAGGTGCTTGAACCCCTAAGCCATGGGGAACAGTCAAGAACACAGAACAGAGTCAGCAGTGTGCCAGGCTTTGCACTTTGTCCACCACACAGAGCTGGGAGGGAGAAGGTCCTGTCAGGGATCACATCTCTGTTTCAGAAGTTAGCTGTAGATTCACTTCTATCCACTCCTTTGATCAAGTATCTCCTTCTCCAGGCACAGAGCGTGGCTTCACAAACACTTCACATGATAATGTTTCCACAGCTACTCCACCAGTAGGCAGATGCAGTGAAGGTGTTGAGAGGTAGCTGCTCATTTTGTCCTTTTCATAGGTTCTCCAGCCCACAGTGAGTTTAAATCACACCCTCTAGTCATCACAACTTTCCTAAAATCTATTCTCTTGCATAAATTCTGGGTTATCTTAACCACCCTTTGCTGCCTCAAGGTTCTCAGGCTTCTTTATCCATTTGCCAGCCTCCCAAACAGCTTCTACTACCCAGTTCCTGCATGGCACAGCCTCATGAAAGTTGGCCACAAAGGCCTTCCTATCCATCTTTAAGTCTTCTGGTTACATAGAAACGTGAAGGAAAAAAACAATTGTAAGAAGATGTTCTTTCTAACCCAAGATATCTAACTCGGATTGAAGCAGGAATGAAGACAAAATAACAGATTCTATGATTCTATGAAATGAAAAAACACATAGCTGCTCGAGTACAAGCCTGTCTTGAAGGCTCAAGGACGGCATAATACAGTAATTCATGTTTTAAGTCAGCTTGTCTTTTGTAAAATTGAATCTGAATGCTTTGCCTTTAGCATATCTAGGTAGTTAGGTTCACACTGAGTGTGTAATGCAGTAATGAAGATGTATAGATAGGCTGAATATCTAGAACTGAAAGGATGATAGGAAAGCCTCCTGTTTGATTGACTTCAAGCTCTCTAAAACATTCCTGCAGCTTCCCATAAGTTGATCTGACCTTTTACTGAGAGAATATCCTAATTTAACGACTAGCTTCTGTGGGTCACCTAAGCCATGCATCTAAACTGCCAAAGCCAGGCTTCATTCTCTGTATTAATGACTCCTCTGTGCATAGGAATGTGCTTTAGGGTGCTGCTTCTGTTGTCATATATAAGCTCAGTTTGAGCAACCCCACTGCAGTCTTGTTTATATGAGCAGGTGCACCGAAATTGAACAAGAGAAAAAATCTGTATCAGCAGTAATACCAAGAGAGCAGCAGTGGAGAGGGAAGGAGAGTAGAGGGGGGCCTTAAAGAAACAATCACCACGCACTTTGCACACATCATCTGCTACAGACACAGACTTTCTGTGAAGCAGTAAGCAAACCACAGCTGTCAGTGCCCATGCTGGGCGTCAGCATAAGGCAGATCTCTAGCGGAGGCCCCTGCAGCAAGGGAGCAAACCGCTCAGCGGGAGACTATTTACTCAGAAAGACTCTTCTGAGAGTGGACCAAGAGTTGAAAGCTGTATGAAGAGGTCTAAGAGTGATGAAGATGCTAACCTCAAGGTCTGATCTCTACTGGAGACTTTTCTCCAGCTACAGAGAGGTTTGTTCAGAATCACACGGTTCTTCTAAATCCATCCATCCACCTTTTGGCACACTGCCTCCTTTGCAGCTTCTCTTAATGCAGCAACAGCTCATGACTGTGAAAATTTACTACTTACAGCACCAATAGGTAATAAATGCCAGTAACACAATGCAGAAGGGAACTTAGGATGAGAAGAAATCTCAGCTTTCTGGATTTATTTTGTAGGATCGTTTTAATTTTGAATTGTCACTGCAATGAAATTTAAGCAGGTTCCCATGGAATCCAGGAAATGGCTGTTGCTGAGTGATGACAACACACAGCAGCCTAGCAGTAGCCATAATGGTTTTGTAATATACATTGTGGCTGAACATCATTGGAAAAGATAGCAAAATAAGGAAGAGCTCTGCAGCGTATTGCTCTGCTCTACACCAGACCAGTAGAAATCCTGCTGGAAAAGCCGTAGCAGAGGTTTGGGGATGGCAGACAAATGCAGCATCACTGTAACAGAGCATAGCTCTTTCAAAACACTTCTCAGCTGAGTTCTCTAAGCTCTTTGTAAAGGTGAGTCAGACTATTATCTTTGTTCTGCATGCCCCCATGAGATTTACCCGGAGTGACTTACCCAAAATGAGCTACCCCTTAAGACAAACAGCTCATCTTTTCTGATCCCTGCCTTGCCACTCATCAAGCTACAACAAGCCCCCTTGAAGGTAGCAGCCCCTACCACTAGGAGGACAGCAAGCAAACCCCACAAAGAGCACTGGAGCTGGGATGATGTGCCTAGTGCTGATTGTTACCTGAGTAATTCTAGAGAAGGTATTCTCAGAAAAAGCTCTTGGAAGCCCATGGATCTCAGCAGTGCTCCTGGGGCAGGAAGGCAGTGCTGCTGAAGAGCAAATGTGTGCAGGGGTGGACTGGACTCACTCACAGCAAAGAGTCAGGCTAATCAGATGGAAATAACTCCCATAGGAGCAAACAATATTTCTCAAATTATCTGTGCATTGGCTAGCAGAGTGAGAGAGAGCATCGCAGAATCTGGTGAGCTAACACGTTCACTCAATTTGGGTACAGCAGACACTGGGCTGGCTGGAAGGAAGGGAGAAGAGGTGGTGGTACAGTTGGGTGGAAGCATAAAAACAGATGAACTTGACATAAACAGCAGAAGTAATAACTTCTCAAGAGAAGGCAGTAATTGTGACTATCCTTGGAATACAGCAATATCAAATGGCAATCAATAAGGATGGAAAACAAAGCACCTTCCCATTTCAGAATAGGCTGTTAGGAAACTAAAGGAAAAACAACAACAGTGAAACAACTGTAGTTAACTGTAGTTAAAACAACTGAAACTGATTTTTTTTTTCAATTATTTTTTCTAAAGTTACTACTTAAATGATTCTGAAATCGGCAGGTGGAAAAAAAGCAATCAGTCACACAGCACTGAGCTCAGCACCCGTGTTTTGCTCCAGGTGACCGCTAAGGGTCTCTGTTGCTTAACGCGGGACTCGGCGCTGATTTTTCTCCCTCTGTCAGGATGTTTTGACATCCATTCATCCCTTCCCCCAGCCACACTTCCTAACCAGCCCACACTCCCGCAGAGCACCGAACATCTCCCCTCAGCAGTCTCAAGCCAAGCCGTTAGTGACACATCTTCCTGGGTGTTTATGTGCAAGCAATCCCCCGTGGGCAAGCAGGACAGCAGCACAATGAATGCTGCCCATGGCCTGCCTCCATTGTCACAACATCTGCACGTTCTCAGGACTCACATACGCGTTGGGCTGAACGCATCTCATCTCAGCAGCAAACACATACGTGCTTATCAGACATCAGTGTGATACCTGAGCTCCGGCTGTGGGTTCCAGCCTCACGTGGTGGGGTGTGCAGGCAACACATGATAACGCCAGTGGTTAAAAAGCATGAGCTACAAGCAACGAGTAGATAATTATGGAAGGACGTGTCTGTGTGGCTCAACTCCAACATCAACAAAAGGAAGAGCTCTGCCTTTTGAGTCACCAACAGCATTTCCTTCCAGCCCTTGGGTTTTCCCAACAGGCCTCCCTTGTGTGTTCTGCCCTGACCCACAATGGCTGAGCTCATAAAAGCTGCTGAGCTCACAACCCCAGGGAGTGGGGCTTCAGTCCCCCATAGCCAATAGAAATTTCCAGGCCACAGCTCCTCTCAGCTTCTTTGTTACAGCCATTGAACTGAATAGTATCATCGCTGCGCTCCCAGCCATCTCATGGAAGCTTGGAAACACCATGCTGTAACCAAGTTTCCCAGAGTTGTCAAAGGATGCTGAAGTCACACAAGAGCTTTTTAACGCCCCATTACTTCAGTTATCCCCCAAGACCAGAACTGTCCATTGCCTGAGTGCCTCCACAAAGGAATTAAGTCAGCCCCTCCTGTGCAGGATAAGATTTTGGCTAATTAGAGAGTGGTAAGTAATAGGAAGACATTGCTTAACCAGGGACCAGACACCATCTAAAAGCCACAGATATATGCCATACACATGATGACAGAGTAAAAAAAAAAAAATACACAGCTGGTCATTTTCTATTGAGTCTCTCCAGGGTGGAGCTATCCGAATTCTTTCATATTTATTTCATTTATGCTATTTGCTATGAGACAGGTAATTTTCATTCACTTGCCTGTTTGTCCTATATCTTTCTGTTTTTCCTCTTTTTCTCCTTCTATTCCTTTCCCAGTCCTCCACTCTACATCTCTGCTACTGTCCCCATGCCTTCCAGCAGAGCTAAATTGTAAATAACAGGGAGCACATGCTGGTCTATCTATTCCACATAATTCCCTGCTATAATTTTCTCTCAACAAATTTGTTAGTCCCATAAAATACTCACAGGTTTCCAATGGCAAGGAGGACATGGCCCTAGCTGCACTCCTGTCAGGTGCGAGATCACATAAACAAGTTAAAACAGCTAGAGAACAGAGAGTATTTGCCAGTGCTCTGCAATGAAGTATCTGTTCAACTGGCTGGGGGCCCGTCTGTATTTCAGCAGCACCTTTCCTTCCCTTTCAGAGCTACAGCACCAGCAGTGACTCCCCACATCTGCAGGGCATACAAAGACATTTCTGCAGTCCAAACAGGAGGAAGCCAAAAAGTTCAGCTTCCGAGTGGAGCACATCTAAGAAAACAAAATGCTCTGAGCGATCAGCATTTCTCAACAGTGAAACAAATGAATGCTTCCATTCCTGGGGGAAGTGGGGAGCAAGCAAACTCCACTCCTTTATTTCACAGCATACGGGAAGTCTGAGTGATTGATGGCAACAGAATAGGGAAATGCACATTCAGCTTCTATTTCCAATGTAAATTACTTGCCACCTCACCCCTCCGCTTCCTGTTCCTGGCTCTTATCTGCAGTACGTATGCATCATGGAGGAAAAAAGGACAACCCTTGCTAGACTGCTCCCCCTCCCAGATTTAAACGAGCAAAGGCAGCACATGCAAAAAAAAGTCAAATATCTGTTGGGCCTAGAGCTCGCTTTGCCCAGAGGCCCAGCATGATGTGGTGGACACTGGGATGGGCTGAGGAGCCCTGCAGTGCTGCTCTCCGGCCTGCTGGAAGACAGCCGTGTGCCAGGTGCAGGAGGGGAGCTTCTGCTCTTACAGAATTTCTCCTTGTATTACAAAGGTCAGAGCGGTAAGCAAGGAGGCTTTTTAAAATGCTGTGCACTGTTTGAGGGATCTGTGTGGTTCACAAGGATGCCGAGATGCAGCAATTGCCAAGGCAAGAGAGCAAACCCAGAGGAGCGCCGTGAACATCCGCTCGCAGGAGGCGTGCCCCTCTCCTTTCCCAGGCAGCTCAGTAAGAGGTGCTTATTTTTACAAAGCAGGCTTGGAGATCTTAAAGAACCGATGCTGCCGTCGTGCCCTAAACCATTGAGTATGTGACCCACTCATTCCCACTGCGTCCCTTGACCTTTTCCCATAGCATACTCCAAAAGCATCACATGAAAAATAGCCCTTCTCAGCTCTCCAGAGGCCTTGGAGACAGCATCAAAGCTCTGTGATTATAAACAATTCCAGCTAGGCCAAAATGCCATTCCAGCATCAGGGTCCCAGGATCCCTAAGCCTGTCACAAGGACCCAGAGGGAGGCCAGGGGGGAAGGCAGGCAGCAGGCGTTGCTGTGGGGAGGGAGAAGTGAGGGGCTGGGGTGCGAGCTGAGCCCCGTGGAAACCCAACAGGCTGAGATAAGGTTTAGCTGTGCATCACAGAGGCTACACGGGATCTGGTTTTGCCTCTTCCTTTATTACAGGGAGCTTGTGAGCTCCCTGAGCGTGGAAGTCATTTACTGCACTGATCCTTCAGCATAATCCTTTCTTTCTCTTCTCTCACTGCACATCCACTGACTAACACTCTCGCATGCTTCTTGGGAGCTCAATTCAGAGCCCAGGAGAGGACAGGGGGCTCAGCAGAGGGACAGCACTCAAGCTCCAGGACTAGATATTTGATGATTCTCTGGGATTTGAAGTCAAAAATAGCAGCTGGGCAACAAATACCTGCAGGAATCACTGTCAGTTCCCTCTGGTGTCACACACGACCCCCCAGCATACTCCTGCCTTTTGCAAAAGGGCTGAGAAATCTTAACTGTTCCTAACTTCCATGTTTTCCAATTTCTCTGGACTGAGTTCCCTTGACAAAGGCCGCAGATGCTCCTTGAACACCTTTTAAGAAGCAAATGCTGCAGAACGCTCTCCATAACAAAGACTCGTTATTCATTTTTCTCAGATTTGCCTCTTCTACCTCCTGGCTGCATTCTCCCTCCCCAGGCTACAGACAAGGCCTCAGTCGTTGCACTGGTTACAGCTCAGGAATATTTTTCCCTAGCTCTAGTTCCCATTAATAGAGAAACAGATGGACAAAAGATGCTGTAACTCTCAACCAGCTCCTAGAAACTCTCAGCATGCAGGCACCTTCCCTGGCTCTGCACAGAGCTTCACTACCTCTGATTGTGCAGACCACGATCTGACCAGCACCCAGGTGTGTGGGACTCCCAAGCCCTTCACAGCTTCCAGCCCCCAAAAGGCATGCTGTCCCTGTCAGCACACTGTCCCAGTCGTTGGCACTGCTCCTCCCTTTTCCACTGTTCTGTCAAAGTCACAGATCACCTCTGCTGCAGTTCCACCGCTGGGCTGGGCTCAGGTATACCACAGCTCAGCCCAGCAGGCAAGGAAAATGGTTTTTGTGTCTCAATACATGGAGAGGTGCCAGCTGCAGCCAGGCAGGTTGGTGTTTGGCTAGCTCATACGTGCTAATAGGGACGTTGCACACTTGCAGGGCAATAATTTCAGTCCCAACAAGGAAACTGGGTAATTACAGAGAAAAGCAGCAGGTGCTTCAATCATGCCTACTCTGTGTCAGGTCTTTTAAAATGCCATTGAAAAGAAATGAAGGGATAATGAAGGCCTAACTCATTTTCAAAGCAGCTAAGTACAAGGCAGGCCAGCCAAAGGAAGGAACAAGGCTGGAAGTGCTGCGTCATCCTTCCTGCTTCCCAGGGGCTGACCCCAGGGGCTGTGAGATGTGGGGCAGGATGGCATGAGCACAGGATGGAATAAGACAGGAATGCTGTCATCTGAATTCTTTCGCTGTAAACGTTTCCGATTTAAGTACAAACCTCGACATTACCTTGGCTGATCTTGTTCATTTTGTATTTTATTTGTGGCTCTTTTTCACCATTTTCCCTTTTATATAGCATCAGAAAAGCATTAATTCACAACTTTGCTCCATTCCACTTCCATAACTGCCTAAATTTCCTTCCTGATGCTTTGACATGGATCATTTGGACAGACAAAAATTTAAACCATGAAAGCCAGAGGATGTTTTAGGAAATTAGAAAATATATGGACAACCGTTCTGTTATTTTAACAAGATGAAGACTCAACACTTCCACAACTCTGCCAGCAAGTGCAAGAAAATATGTGCTTACACTGCACAAGTATAGCACTCAGCATACTGAGTTTTAGAGATAAAGGACACTTTTACTATGGCCCCCGAGTGCACAAGCTGTAACCACACCATCATGAGCAAACATTACAGCACAGGTTATTTTCAGTGCAATGTACCTTGTTTCTATGGGCAACAAAAGCACGTGTGCTGTGCGAGGACACACATGCTAGCTATGCAAAAATGCCCATCCATGAAGTGCAACAAAGGCTGACGTTTTCCCCTATTGAGAATTGCACCAGTGTATTGATTCAGAATAAATCTGACATTAGCAAATTTACGTTTGCTGTGCGAGGAAATAAAACACCTGATGCAGTCATAAAATGACCCCAATGGTTCAATCTGGAGAACAGGAAAATAGAGCAATCAAATGAAATGACACCCATGCACTGTGCATGTGCAATAGGGCTGCTGGCAGAAGCACAATGCCATACACACACTAACGCTGTGCTCAGTGCACGTGACCAGACCCTGTAAGCATATGTTCATTCACACAAATGAGCTGCAGAAGAACAGTGAGCTCACTGCACGTAACGAGCCCGAAATGAACACTGGAAAAGCGCTCATGGAAAACGTGCTACACAAATCCACAGATTTGTGCATAAAAGGTTCATGCACACTCCAAAGGAAATTCATATGCCTCAAATGAAGGTTTCATTTAATAGGCCTAATGCACTGGGTTCTGTTTTCCCTATAGGGCTTGCAGCAGGGGCAAATGACTGCAGCCCTTGCTTGGGCATCTGCATCAGCACCCTCCCCTCCTGCCTTTGTGACTGCAGTGGAAGATATCAGCCCCAAGTTCACAGTGGCTCGAGTCACAGCCCGAGCAAGGAAGCAATTGGAGGGGATCAAGGGAGTCAAGATCTGTGGTAATTTACACGCAGCTGATGTCACAAACAAATGCACCTGGCCAAATGCACCAGTGGGCAACGCCAGAGGAAGCTGGAGAAATCACATTTGGTGCTGCTCCCTCAGCTCTGCTCTCCCAAAGGTCACAGCCTCTTTCAGGCTGGCTGTAGCAGCTATACAAATGCCGTCACTTGCCTTGTACCTCATACAGAAAAGGATCTCTTCCTGCTCCCGCAGCCCAGCCCAATAGTAGAGGTTCTGCCTCATGCCCTGCACAGTCTCTCTGAGCAAGCCGGGGCTGTGGAAATTCAGAAAAATGGGGAGCACCTTCCTCCCCCAGGTTCCCCAGCTAAGCAAAAGAAAAACAAAGCAAATCGGGAGAGACTAATGAACAGAAATAACAGACTCTCTGCTTTTCTTCTTGTAATTTCCCCACCCCAGACAGCTGTAAGGTGGAAAGTATTGAAATTTAAATCACACCTCAGCCTAACCTCAGCTGACAGGCTGCCGATGCAATAATCTCAGCCTGGCTATCTTCTCTCGGGGAGAACGACAAACCAGCTAAAGTGATAAATTTTCAATTTTATTTTAAAATATACCAGATGGGAGATTTTATTGGAGTCATAAATATGTCAAAAGCAATGTTGGAGTATGATTGGAGATTGCCCCCACCGAGGGAGCAGCTCTCCCTGTTTAGAAATGCCATCAGATTCTTAATAAGAGGCTCCAGTTAGGCTGCAACAAAATAGTCTGTACATTAAACCAATTGAATTCCTATTTGCAGACATCTTTTTCTTGACTCTGTACCTCCTCCCTCATTCCAAAATGCAGTAGAAATAAGGGTGCTGAGGTCAGGCCTAAATGGCATCAGTTTGGGTTCTCTTTTTGTTGTCGGTACACAGCTCAAGTGCATTGGATTTCTCACCAGTATTTGAAAACTGAACTTTAGTTCAGTCAACAAAGCTTCAGCAAACTTACTGGGGCTGGATTTCCTAGAAACCCAACCAGTAGATGCCAACTAAGTTCAGCCTCTGACTTAAACTAAATCAAATTCGAGCCCCTAATCCAAGCCATGGGTCAACCCCAAACGCTGGGAATAGCAGCTGGCCTCAGTCCCAAAATGTAATGCTTGCTAAGCCAGATCCAAATCCCACCAACTGTTTCTAGAAATAGTATCTGCTATTTGCAGCCATTGCACCTCTCCTCCTTCTAGCACTGGTGCCATGGCAGATGACAGCAGCCCGGCAGGAAGCAGCCTGATATTTATGCCTTTTTATCATTTCAAAGATTTTACAGACTCGTCCTACCAGCTTTGTCTTGGAGCAAGTTTCCAGCCTCCCAGTTTACTCCGTAAATCCTCATATTCTCATACCATTAATTTCAAATCAAATCAACCAACTCTAACACCATTGATTCCCATCAGCACAGAATCTGGCTCAGTGAGCCTTTGACACTGAGAACTGAATGCAGGGCATGTGAAAAATAGCACTGACTGGTTACTTTATAGTTTTACATAGAAGCGCTCTGCAGATTTAATCATACAGCTACAAAACTGTATGAAAGAGTCACAGAATTAATTAGAGATCTAATACATATTACAGAGAGATATTTCACAGTTACAGACAAGCTAACAGTCACAGCACAGAGGAGGGAAGGACAGCTAAGAGGCATCAGGAGAGAGTAACTGTGCATGTTAGAGGTCTGTGGACTGTGTCTGTTCAGACACTGCTTGGCTCTCAGCCAGAAGCATTAGATGCTATTTCTGTAGTCTCTGTAACAAACCAATCATTTGCTGTAGCATGTTTTTAATTACTTTTCCTGAAAATAAAACACCGCCAGATACATTTATCGCAAATATCACCTCCTACCCGCAGCCTCCAGTCCTAGTCACGCCATTCATTGGTCATGAAGCAGCAGATGCGTCGAGACAAAGAGAAGTTTTTAATAGCTTTTTAATCTGAAGGAGCAGACTGAAATAGAGAAGTCATCCCCATCGGTCTTGGGCTTAAAATATTTTGTCTCACTGTACTACGCTGCAAGGCTGGCATTCCTCCGGCTCCTGCAGTGTTTTCAGCAGGGACTCGTACAATTCATCACTGACTGACACAAGGTCAAGGGAATCTGGCAAAGTACAAAAAGCTGGGAAAGAATTCAGCTTGCAATAAAATACATTTGATAAAACAGAAACTGATGCTGTGGATATGAAAGAGGATGGTCTGGCTGTAATGTTCCACCCTCAGGAGGGCTCATGGAAAAAGCAGATGTGGCATTTGAAGTACACTTGAAAGTACAGGTTCCTAAATGCTGCTAACAAAACTCAGCACCGCTAACACTCAAAGACCACAGACAGACAAATGCGGATGCAGGAACACCGCTGTCTCCACAGACTAAAGGCTCTGCAAGGCCCTTTCCACTGTGGAAACCATAGAACTATTTTGGGCAGCCCATTTTTTCTCTTTTTGGGAATTATCAGTGGGAAAGTTCTTGTAGTTACAGAGAACCCTTTCACAATATAGTTTTGTGCCATGAGCACTTCATAAAACCAAGGATCAAGGAGGGGACCCAATCTTCTGCTCTTTCCCCACACCTCACACCTCAAGCTATAAGGCCTTATTTGAACAGTGATCTTAGAAGAATCCAAATGCAAATATCACTAAAACAGGAAGGCAAAGGCAGACAAGACAAGAGAACCTCTGAAAGGGATCAGGCAGAACTTATAGTAGAGGAAAGGGCAATGCTGAGAGGAGAGTAAACTGGAAGACAGGCAGCAGGGGACTTATCAGATGCTGAGACCAACAAGGTTGGTGCAGCTGGGAACCGATGCCTCCCGCTGCTGGCTGGTATAAAGACATCTCCTTAGCTGGAAGGATAACTTGTCTCAAAAAACAAGCTGACCAAAAAACCCCACAAACCCAAGCCAAATACCCAAGATATAAAATACAGTTGGTGAGGCCTGGTAGATCAATTAGAGATTAGGGTACCTTCAGAACAGAGGGTGACTGTAGGGCAACTGCTCCCACTTTCCGGTGCTACGGGACCTGCTCTCACCCTACAGGCAGATGGAAGCTGACTGAGCACTACAGAGGAAGGAAACAGAGCCCTGTGATAAGACGACAGCAGCAGCCAGGTGCTCTGTACCAGTAGCACCACCACAGCTTCCCTTCTGGGCACACTGAGTCATCTGCTCCTTTGCCATCACAGCTTCTCAGCCCCATAGCAACATTAGGAAAAATAACTAACTGAAGCCTAGAGGGTGCCATAATGGGGTGTTGTATACCAGTAGAGGTGTAGTCCCTCCAGAGCAGAGATTGCAGCTTACTGAACATCTGTGCAATACCTAGCACAATGGAGCTTCAATTCTAATAGCAGCCTCTAAGTGTTACTGCACTACAATAGTAACAATGGGTGCTGATAACTCAGATAATTAAAATAACGTATGCATCAGGAATATCTGTAGCACAATTACACAGCTTATTAAATGACCTAATCAAATTGTTCAGCAATTTAACATCAACACAGACATAAGGACAGGTACTCCTAGACGACGGAGCAAATTATGATTAGCACAGGCATAATTGCTTTGAAAACTCCCCACATTTCAGTCAGGCTGAAGTAGTAACACGTTCAGGCATGCACATAGTTTTCCTTATAAAAGATAAGCCCCTCACAGACTGAAAATGCAGGAATTGTGAGCACCGTGTCCTTTGATCCCAGAAGCTGACCTCGGGCAGCTTGGTAAGACTCAGACTTCTGAGACTACACTGTTAATTGTTTGAACAAACCTTACTATCTAATAAATCACTTAAAGAACTGAACTCATTTAAGCACTGACTACTTAAACTACCTGACAAACACTAATATCCACAATATCCTACTTCTCCAGGATCCTCAACACCTCCTGGTCCCGACCCCTCCAGCACTGCACAAGCCTGCTGCCATCCACATTCCAGCAGCAGCATCCTACTCAGGATCTCCTGTGCAGCACATCACTGAACACCCTCCAGTGCTGTCATGTGTGCTCATTTACATTCTTGCTATGTGTTTGTCTGATTTCAGGAAATTCCATGCATCAGTTCAGACACAGAACTAGAGGCCTGGGAACACACACCCACTCTTTCATGAATTAGCAGCACCAGCCAGAACTGGTGGGGTTAGGGGATCAGTAGAAAGTGCTGCAATCAGCTCTGTTCCTACAGTCCTGCTGGACCCCTCCCTTTCATTTCCTAGATCTTCTCTTCCTTCCCTAGGACCAAGCCAGGACACATGAACAAACACAGGCTTTCCTCTGCTGTAGCAACTACCTTATAAATTATAAAGTAAATTAAAACTAATTTATCACAGTGATAACGCCATCATCTGCAGTGTTTACGGGTTAATAAATTGCATCCATGAATGAATGTGCTGACTCATTAGCCAAGCTACAAGTTAGAACTGTTCATCTCTTCTGCAATAGCCTGAACACCAGTGTTCCTCCTCTGCCAAAGAATTCATTTCCATTTCCCTGCTTCAGAGATGGGAGCACGAGGGAGGGAGGGGAGGAGGGGGGAATTATTTCCTCTTGCTCGCTTCCTGCATTAGTGAAGCCCTGGAGGTTATTTAAATGGTAACTTCAAAGGAGGTGGTTTGATCACTCTGTTTACTGCTGTAGGAGTCTTATTTTACACTCAGATTTAAAAGTTCCTGTGACAGAGAGGCAAACAGCATCACTTACAGGTTTTGGAGCCTCACAGATAAAGCCAGCTTAGGTGCAAGGGGCTGAGAGGACAGGGAAAAAAGGGAAAGCCTGGGTATTGGCTGTTTTTTTTTTAATCTGAACCAGGGAATGTCAGAAAGGAAGGATTTTCAGGGACGTAACTTCTCATGCTATATAGGGAACAATAAGGAGTAACGCCCCATGAAGAGAACCCAAATGCTCCAAATGAGGAGTAACAGGCTGATTGATATTTAGGACATTAAGGGCAAGGAATTGTGGAGGACTGTTTTGGGGCAGTGATAGAGGGAAGAAAATCAGAGATTCTCAGGCACTGAACCCTGCTGGGCAAGTACCCATCATATCTTTCCATCAAGTCTTGAGGCTAGTAGGTAATAACTGCAAATCATTCATTCCATCTCCCCCTCCTGCTGAGGATGGTTCAGGCAATGAGTTAGCTAGGTTAGCTTTTTAGGCAGATTCTCTCTAACACAGAAGAAAATATTTGAAGGAAATGCTCCTGACATCTGGAACAGATATGTGCATTTGCAACAGCTCTTTGTTTTCCTAAGCATCGCCTTCTCAACCTGACATGATGACGCAGATTTGGATGGGAGATGAGGTTTAGAGACAAGGTGCTTCCCTCCCCACCACATTAGACTCCCAGTAAAACAAGCAGTCTATGTCACATCAGGGCAGTACAGCTCCTTGATTACCACCTAGCCCCCTTCCCATCATCTTCAAGGCTGCATCTGACTTTGCTCATTGAAAAACTACCATATATGTAAGATTTTACTATTTAGTTTTAATAACAATTTTTATAGTGGATTTCTGTTTGTTTTGCCCTCCCCATCCCTGAAGCACAGCTGTACTAGGACAAGCTCCTCTCCTCCACCTCTGCTTAAGTAACTAAGCACATGGAAGACACAAGCAAGATCAAAGAAACATTCTCCCTAGAGAACCTGAGGGCAGGATTTGTAAATGCAAGTGCTTCTGTCATTGGGCATATGGACTTGCCCTGAAAACTTAAGCCAGTCAAAACCCAGAACCGTGAATTTTCAACTAAATCTATGCATTTTCCCATGGGCACGATGCAAATGGAATCTTCTGACAGGAAGCCATTTTGACAAATTCTCTGAAACATTCTCCTTAATAGTGCCTAGGGCAGGGAGCAGCAAGATTACACGGTAGAAATATCACCTTGCAGGAAAAATAAGCTCCAGGTAGAGCCAGTACACACATATGGTTGAATATAACTGCTCCGAGCATATTTCAGCTTCTGTCTCCAACAAGCTGGCAAATTATTGCATATATAATCATCTGATACAAAGAAACCGGGCTCTTGGAAGGACTTTTTTTTCCCTCCTCTGGAAAAAAAAAAAAAAAAAAAAAAAAAAAAAAAAAAAGTTGCTTTAATTAGAATCTACTGGCTAAAAGCCTTTTTTGGAGCAATTGCATCAATCTGTACCACTGGCCATCTATATGAAACCATATTAGGAAATAACTTGATACATAACTGGAAAAGTAAATGAGAACAGAATAACACAACTCAACAAATCCTCTGTCTAGAAGCAATCAAGCATTCCAGGGGTTCGGGGAAAGGGCGGTTGTAAAGAATGCAAACCCTTATTTGTATCTTTCGTTCTTTTGAAAATGAGTTCAGTGTAATATGAAAGCAGGGGACCAACTGCAATTGCTAACGCTCTCAACAAGATCATGAAGCATGACATCTGCGGTTGAAATGTCGACACAGAGAAGGGGGTGCCCACATCAGCTCCAGTGATAACACTCCATTCTGAAGGATGATCCTCCCTGCAGTTCCAGACCATCCACTCCAGACACCTGACAAGCATACATTAAATGCATTTGCTCTCTCCCAGGTCTATCAAGAACTCACTGTATAGAGAACAGCTACTCAAATAACCTCAGGCTCCCAAGGTCAAGCTGCATTATCAGTTACACTTTCATCTCCATCACTGTAAACACGCTCAAGGATGAACAGAAGATCAGAATTCCACTGGAGTCCTACATTATTAGAGCTTGCATGTGACAAAGGCTGGACCTGCAAAGTGTTCCAAAAGAAACCAACCAAAGACTATGGACACACAAAACAACAAGGTACTGTTTTCACAAAATGCTTTCCATCCAAGTTTATTCAGACAGATGGGAAGGCTGTCCTCTGTGTAAGGATCTGTTCTAGAAGCTCAGAGATGAAAAACAAAATGTAAATTCAACAAGTGAATATTCATAAGATGAAAACTTCACAAGGCTGTTTTATATTTAGAAGCCTTTGCTTGAGAACATACCTCCCCAAACCAGACATTCAGACTAGTGAACCACCCAGACTGACACCAGCTCGGAACCTCATCACAGGAGCTCAGCATACAACGTGTCCTGAGAGATCTGGAGCTGATGGGAATCTTTCCTTCCTAGGCAGCAGCTAAACCAACTCTGTGACTACCAGTGGCCCGAATCTCATCTGTTTTAGCCTGTTCTCTCCTCCCAACTTCATACTGAGTTGAAACAAGCTTTCTTACCTGTGATTTCCCCCAAGAACAGAAGTAAAAGATGGGAAAATGCCATCTTCATTGCCTCGGGTTTTTTTGTACACAGCTCCATCCTCCCCAGTGATGACCAGCTCCTAACTCTAACACAAGTTTCCTAGCAGTACCACTGCTTCCACAACTGAAACAGCACTGAGTAACCACGTCCCCTTCGGTAAATCTCCTGGAGAATGAATGATGTGATGCTACATCTCCAAAAAAGCAGTGGAAATGCACTTTACGCTGACCCAAATAAGGAGCAGCAAGACTGAAATTCAGAAGAGACGACACAGTCCAATGAATAGAAGATATAGATGTTGAAAATGGTGAATTTAAGAACCAGGTAAACAGTTTTTCCTGTATGGCATTTACTTATGGAGCCTCTGTAGACAGCAAGCTAAGATAGGGCCCATTAGTATGCTAAAAATCATTTTTTAAACTGAAGAACTGCGTGCACACTGATACTTACAGTCTATGGTTTTTCATTAGTGCACCCACACAGAAATCAAGTGTTCTGGTATAAATACATATCCAGGCACACTACCTTTATGCTTCAAAATGATTAAAAACTACATTTTCATTGTATTGATAATTTCTGGGTAGGTGAAGAAGTCCAGTCACAAGGTTATTCCTGGCTCCTGCACTCAACTCACGTCATTCATTTTTTATTCGCTTTATCTTCCTGATATACTTTGACTACTCTTCCATGCAAATAAAAAATGACTGTTTTCAGAAGACCTCACAAGACTTCTGCCACCTCCTTGCATGGGTGTCATTTCTGCTTACATTCTTAAAGGCCAGACCTTGAGAAAGAATAATGAAAATAAGATTCGATTGCAATATTTAACAATATTAGGTAGCACACTTCCAGCAGAAAAAAAAATACCACATATCTTAAACAAAATAATAAAAAGGCCAACAAGAAATGACTATTGCCAATTCCTAACCCTCTAAAACACATGCAAGACTCTCATTGGAGGCAGGTGATTGAACAGAGTAATGCTTACAGATCCTCACTTGGTTTACCTGGTGATATTTCCTAGATGCTGCTGCCACTTGGGCTAAGACAGTCTCTTTTTCAGACAGCTCCCAGTCTAAATGTATGGTGTTAACTCTCTTCATTTGCATGATGAAGAACCAAAGAAGAAAAAAGCAAGTGCCTTGATCAAGTAAGAACTCTCGTCTGTTCTGCATCACTCTGCATCATCCTCATCACTGAAATATCTGAGTACCTCCCACAAATACACTGACCAGGCCAGGTGACAGCATTAGTATCCATCACATACAGAAAGTCTCAGAGCTTGGCAACTGCACCTTTGTTACCTAGATCCAGGCTCAGTCCTCCCACCTCACCCGAGGATGGTTCCTTCCTCCCAGCAGACTTCCTGCAATGAGTTCAGGGAATTCACTACTAGAGAACTTCAGAGTTGAACTGAAATTCTTCCATTAAAAAAAAAAGTAGCAGCAGTGAATGACAATAACAAGAAAGGTTTTTGTTTAAGTGATAGGACGGACTTTTCTGTGATTTGAAGCTCCCTCAGGATTGTAAAGAGACAGTGCTCATAGTTTATCATCAAATTGAAACCCAGCTAGTAAGTATTAAGTATTAAGCTAGTAAGTAAGAGTAGTAAACCTCAGATACTGTGATTCCATTAAATGGGAATGAGCACTGCTGCTTTAGCTGAACAAACGTATGATTTTTTGATCTTGTATTGCATTGCAGAAATTGGTCTTACGTTTTTCATAGCAGAAATTCCTCTGTGAAGCTATATTACAGGACTGGGAATGCTGGAAGGATCTAGAAAGAGCTGCAATGCCAACTGCAACTTCCTACAGGCTGATAATCAACAACCATGCACAGAGACGAAGACTCCAAATGAAATCCCAGCTCCCACAGATTCATAGTGTAAATTACCATTAATTTCAAGAGAGCCAGAACTTTTCTCTGAAATTTTGGATCTACAAAACAGTCAATCTGGTTATGAAGTGTCTACTAGTGGATCAAGAATGGCAAAACTACATGACAGCATAAACAAATAGATCTCACACTTTATATTAGTTCAGGACACAAGTACATCCCAGAAGAGCTCTTGGTGAAGTCAGTACTGTGTGTATTCTATAATCAGAATTAATAATAATAATAATAATAATAATAATAATAATTTGGGCAAGTTCAGCAGAAGTGATGCTGCGCACCAAATCCGCATTAAACACACACTGGCTGGTAAGCTTACTTGCTATGAAACTACTGTCTGAGTTTTTAACCACAAGGAAGTTGTAAGACCACCTGTGCAAGAAGACAAAACTCACTCTCTTGATGCTGACCTATACCTTTTTCCCCTCATAGAGTATCTCCATCTAAGCACAGTCTGTCACACTGCACACATGGTCAGTTAAAAGTTAAATTTTGTTCTTTGTCTTCTCTTTCCCCCCCATTCCACTGTTTTAGCACTTCTTTAATGCTGTCATTGTCCAGAGCTGTGATTCACGTTTTCATAACATTATTAGAGCTCAGTTCTGCTACAACTCTGTTGAACTCAGCTACCAAAGAGACTTACTAGTAAAACAGATTTCAGAAACCCCTTTGTTCTTATGCTTGTCTCTACTACCAAAAGCATTTAACACATATTTTTTTTTGTATAGGACTGAATTTTTACACACAGGAACATCATGACCCTTGTTTGAACATGAGCTAACTGAATATGGTGAGGCATGGCTGATGGGACAAACCAAGAACTGTCAGTGGTAAGCTGGTGAACTGTAGTCCACAGTTTAAGTGATAACCAAACGCACGGGTATCAATTGTTGAAGAACTGCAGTGTGATCCTTTCAGTTAGTACTGCTGGTGGGTACTGAACCAAAGCTGCCTATGTAACAGTTACTTCCTAAGTAGGACCTCAGAATTTCTTCTGCAGTCATTTATGAGTTGTATGAGAAGTTTACACAATGTCAAAGTGATTCAGAGAGACAAAGAAAGCACCAAATTAATGATGCCATGTGCATAAAAGAGCAAATTCCAGCAGCAAAGAGTCACAGGGAGTCCAGGACAGAGGGCTGAGAATGGACAGAGATTAAATCAGACTTGGAAAGTGCAGAGACCAAATCCTGCCTGCGGTACCTGCAGACATGAAAGGGTTGTAGTCCAGAATGGGATACTGGACTGGAAACAGGCCAGACCAAATAGACACAGATCTGCTTCCTAAAAAAGGAAGATTTCTTCAAACCCAATTAAGACTACCTGAAAACAAGATGGAAGAGCTGTGATGAGAATATAAGAACACCAGAACAAGGCAAGTATGGCCAGGCATCATTGCAAAACTCAGCAAGTATGTTACAGAGTACACATACACTTCACCCAGCTGCAGACTGCTCCTTTTGCAGCAACAGAGTTACTGCACAAATCTCGAAGAATAAACTGAGTTAACACATGATTAAATACAACAGACTTGCAATTCAGGATAGGGATGTACCCACATTAAGCTACCCCTATACAAACTAGCCAATGAATAATATATACCAGTTCTACTGAGGCAAGGGAAGAGGCAAAAACTGACTTGCACGGGACTGAATTCCATTAAGAAAAATTTCTACAAGGTAAGAAAGTTCACATTCGTTGAATTATGCTTAATCAGAACAACATTCTGCTATAAACATTCTTCCTACATTTGAACACACAGAAAGAACCCCAATGGAGAAAGCCAGGAATCTGTTATTTCCTCTTATCAGTAATATGATCTTGCTTCCAAACCCATCCACCCATGCCCCAAAGCAATTTTGATTTCATACCTTCTGTTAATTTTGTCAGTATCTCAGCTCAGCTTCAGAACTGGCACCAGAGAGTACAGCACTGTCGTTGGGTTGGTTGCTTCATTTCACAGAAAACAAGATAACTTAAAATGTTTATTTCCATAGTCTTGCCTTTTCTAAACGTTTTCTTGACTACAGTAGTTGTGGGTCCCTTCCAAATTCAGTAGTTCTCTAGAGATGTTCATGGAAAAAGCTGAGTCAGTTTTAACTTGTTCTAAGTGGGAACAGTTCAACACCAAGAAAGGAGAAGAAAACACAGATAAGAGCACCGGCACAGAAATCAGGAGTTGGATTGACTTATGTAGTCATACACTTAATGACAACTTGGGATTTTAAAAAGGAGATGGTTCTCTACAGTTGGTGCTCCTGCATTATTTCAGTGTACAGTTTCATGAAACTGTACAGAGTGAAAGCAAGGTACCGCCCTGGAGTTCCTGAATCCTTCTTTCTTCTCTGATCTTGCATGAACTCCAGTGCTTGTCAGACCTCTAAATGAGCTCATCTAATTCATGAAAGACCAGAAAACATTCAGCAAGAAAAAGTTTGGGTAGTTTTCTACTACTTTGATGAGCCAGTGAAGCTCACAAGTGCAAAGGTGTTCTCAGCTGCAGTAAGATCTTCATGAAGCAGCTATCACCATGTTGTATATGCTCTAGCTCCTGAGTTCTGGCAGTGCTCTTCAAGCATGAGGCTACTGCAGGCTCCCCCACCAAAAGCCAGCTCTGCAGAGACAAAACTATGTAAATATCAGCAGTTGCAAAGCTTCCAGTACATGGATTTATGTATTCACAGCTCCTGCTGGCTAGGGAGCAGGAGGACTCAAGTGTGCATATTTAACATATCAGCCAACACACAGCATCAGCTTTAGCCAACTGAAACCTTTATCACAATCCTTCCTTGCTGTAAGAATGACAATTTCAAAGACCTGTAATGTTTTATTTGCCATTCCAGAATTTCCTTGTCACACGTGAATGCTCTCTGTCCTGCTACCCTGACCTGCTACCCTGACCAGCCCTTAAAGCATAGCAGGAAAAGGACTATGTAACCCCTTACAACAAACAATAAGGAAACTACCGTTCATCAGAACAAAAGCAGGGAATTGCCACACAGAAGCTCTCTGGCTTTGGATTCTGTAAGCCGTTTTCTTCACTCATTTTAAGATACCGAGAATTATCATTAGAGGGCACTGCTTCCCCCAGTAGAAAATGGGTTCTTTTCCTTACGTGGATGGCTCTTTCAGACATGTGGTAAATGTGCATTTCCAGATAACTGAAATTCTGAAACTAGGCTGCAGCTAGAATTCTGTTTTCACATTTCCTACTTTTTTCTTTCAAAATCACTTCAAGAATGCGTGGAATCTGCATGTCCAAATCCAACTTACCAAGGCTAAAGGCTGAACCTCTTCTGCACTGCAGTAGGTAAACGACCACAAGAATGAACACAAATTATATTATTTTATCCTCTTATGCCCACTTATCCTACAAAAACCCCTTTAACAGCAACAGACTGTTGAGGGGGTGAGGGGGAAGAGAATTCCTACTCACTCTTTGTGAAGACACATGATACCCTTTCCTTCTGTTGTTAAACTCAAACCCACATGCATGCATACAGCTACATTTCATCCACGTGAACAGATGCTCTTCAGTAGAATGTTTCCGTAGAAGAGTTGTAAAATAACTAAAATCTTTTGACATTAGATGAATTTTCTGGAGGTTTTCACTTCCCAGGACTCAGCCATCCTGCTGGGCTTGCACTTTCTGATACACTTCCTGCATCTCTTGCCCCAATCCAAACGACGTTTACCTCTCATTCTCTAGTACTGAAGAAACAGAAACAAGCGAGGTAGGAATTTGAAGCGCCATGCAGGAAAAAAAGAAACTTCCTCTGAGAAGCCTTACAACACTAATACAGTTGTTAACATTTGTTTTGAAAGGTGAGGGGTTGAAACGGTGTGTTTATAGGCCTAGAATTTCAGCTTGGGATTTCTCTGCAAGCGTCCTGGGCTTAAGCAATATTATTTCAAGTAAATTAGATGAGGGAATTCTTTCTAGTGACTAACACTAGAGCAGATTTAATAAAACTAAAACTGCCCATGTGAGATAGAGGAATCCCATGGTACTATTACTCCAGACCAAAAACTATACCTCTTACCAATTCCCAGACAGCCAGCTATTCAGCTTACGCATGTATAATTCTTCTACTCAGCTCAAGGAAGTCAAAGCAATATGTAGTAAACAGGAATTCTGGCAGGCAGAACTCCTTGCATGCAAGTATTTAAAATGAATTAAAAAATCAGAAACAATTCTTTTACCAGACCTAACCCAATATGCACATTGGGAAGGAATTCTAACAAACTGTTACAATATTTGCATGCATGACATTCAAATTAAACATATGCACGTTAGTAAGCCTGGAAGAGCACCACGCTTATGTCTTTTATGACTGCTTTCACTTCCTTTTCCAACAGCTTATACTGTAGTGCTTGTGATCAGCTGGAATCTTCTCCACGTATCAGCAGGAGAGTCGAGGTTTCCTGTTTATTATAATCACAGAGCTTCTCAACTTTTAATAGAAGCTTTCTACATGGGTTAAGAAAATCCAGTGGAAGATTCTTTCACTGGGCAGCAACCTGTCATGTAAACTGGAGAACACATACAGCCAACCACACTTCTCACAGAACCTTGTTTTTTCATTATCTCTGAAACAACTCTGTTGCAAGATTAACTTGTCCCACGTCACCAATGGTATGGCTGTCACCTCCAGCAGGCCTAGTCATAAACCTCTGTGCTATTCATCTTCTGTCCCCCAAGAATACACAAGCTAGGGCAGAAGTTTTGCTATGTGGAACAGTTTCTGATAGCAGTGAATTACTTACATACACTTGTGTGTCTGATGACAAACCAGGATATAAAGACACAGCATGAAGGAGATGAAGGTGCCCCATCCCTGCAGGCATTCAAGGCCAGGCTGGATGTGGCTCTGGGCAGCCTGGTCTGATGGTTGGCAACCCTGCACATAGCAGGGGGTTGGAACCAGATGAGCACTGTGCTCCTTTGCAACCCAGGCCACTCTAGGATTCTATGATTCTACAAAGGAAGACTCTAAATACAACAACATACCTGGTTAGCAATGTACAACAACTTCAAATTAACACTATTTTCAGTATTTTTTTAGACTTTCTCTCATTGAATAAGTTTTTACAGAAATTTTGAGAGGCTTTCAATTTTCTTTCTGTTCCAGTCTATAACTATGACATACCAAGCAATTTGGAAACATCTGAGAACATCTCACTGTTTTCAGGAGGGTAAGCCCAGTCAACTCAGTGGAACTGTGCACAAGCAGAAAGTTGACCTCATGCCTAAGCACTTCGGGATCAGGACCTAAAACCCTACTCAAATAGAATAAACAGTCCTTTCTACAGTGTTCCTCTACTTCTCCATGAATATTACTTCAAATATTTTCAGATATTACTTCACCACTTCATTAAGTAATTAACAGAAATTACTACAATTCAGCATTAAGTTTAACTTTGTATGATACACATGCAAATGAAGTTTACACAGCCTAAACTGGATGCTGATTTTTATAGCTGGAGTTGCCTGATGCTGTCCTGTAGCTACAAATAGACTCAAACATGATAAACCCGTGCTGCATTTGTCTTTATACCACGGCGAAACATAAGCCCAAGCTGAAAAATGACAGAATAGCCTATTCAGCCCATACCCCTGCCAGCACAGCTTTGAAACAAAGACTGCAAACTAGCCATAGTTCAGTGACATAAGCCATCAGAATCACACTTTTTTTCCACTCAGTTGCAGGTTAGAGTTTGAAGCTACGGGGTTTTATATATCTAGTCTGATTTGTACAGTCACCTTTCTTTCCTGCTTCCACCCAAAAATGTGTTTAAAAACATACTAGCTGCATTAGCTTGTCATTACTTTGGTGCAGTTATTTAAAAGCGTGGCATCCATTCAAAAACTTGCGCTGTGCTGGTCTCCATCTATCAGTTCACAGCAGTAAGAGGCCAGCTACTCAGCTAGCCATAAGCTTCAAGCCTTCACTTGCCTCAATCTCCCAAACGCCAGTTTCTTATCTTCAGACACACGAACCATCAGCACCTACCCATCAAATGATAAAAATCAAAACCCCACAGCATAAGAATGGTAGGTTTATTACCACAACCCAAACGTCGGATTTAGAAACACTGGTCCTTGCGTTGCACAATGGATGTGGGCAGATTCTCACACACCAAAATGGTACAATAGAGTCGCTGATATTGCAATTAGGATGACAGATCTTGCATATAACCAAGGCTTTCTAAACACTAGAAAAATGTCAATCATAGAAGCAATGAGGAAGAACAAGCAAAAACAATTTCTTGTTAATGAGCAGAATTCCCAATGGGAGAAGTGAAGGATGGGTCTGAAGGATGCAGCTGAATGGAGCAACTGAAAAACACACACAAAAAACCCACCCCAAAACACCCAACCAACCAAAACAAGCAACCAACTCATTTCAACCTCAAAATCCATCATTAGCAGGAATATGCCTGAGGAGAGGGGAGTTATTTTTTCCTCTTAAAAGAACTCAAAACTCTCAAATCCACATCACTTCCCTTACATGATTATTAACTACAAGTCACTTGAAAGACAGCAGAGTAAAGAGGAATTACAAACAGAAGAAAAACAGTAGGAATGTTGTCTTGTCTTAAATTAAGACTATATGAGGACCATCTTGTCATAAATTGAGCATGGTTGGCTACCATCTGCTCCCAGTGCCACATACAGCAGCAAAGCTTAGAAAGGAACTGGATCTTTTTTCAATTTGTGCTGTGTTTATAATCTCAGAATTTGTGTTTTATAACGTCTCCAAAAAAGTAAACCTAAATATGCTGTTTGTCAGTTCTAACAAAGCAGAAGTTTCGCTCAAATCAAGCATGCTGGCATGCAGACATCCCAGGCATCCATTGGTCAGTAGAAATAACATGATGTGACCACAGAAGCAGCACAAAGACGTGGTTGCTTACACTACTGCAACCTCAGAAGGTGCAGCAGTGCAGGCAGAAACTCCTCCCACAAGGATGTGCACTCAGGGCTGTTCTCACAGTTGCTTGCACAAGGCTACAGTTTGGCTCTGTGACAGAATCTACCAGGGGAAAAGAAAATCAGCTGGGAGGCGACATGTATGATGCAGACGGTTCTTAAAGGTAGAGAAAACAAATCCAGTGGTGAAAAATTAGGGAGATGGAAGGAGGAAGAGGATGTCAAAAAAAAGGATGACAGTCTATATGCTGCTCAGGTTGGGGGCCAAAGCTGACAGGAAGCACCCTGCTGTTTATTGGCACACAATCACCAAAGTTCCCATCACTACAAACAACCAGCTCCTTTCCTTGTTTCAGAGGGGGATACATTTGGGAAGAAAAGAGAGAAGGAACATCTCTATCATTACTTCCTCTCAAAGATTAACACAGAGCCAACAGTTTCTCACACACAAAAAAGCAATCCTAATAGTTCTTTCACAGAAAAGCATTTAAAATTGAATCAGAATGGATTTTAATGAGGCAAGTGTCAAACAAGCACATCAACTTCTTAAAAACAACAGGACTCCAAAAATTTAATTACAAAAGCGTTTTACAGAAAAAATTGGCATCTCAACAATTCCAAACACATTAATCCAAGTAATTGAATTCTGTTTTCACATATTTCTCTTAACATTTCTTCAAGTGATGAAAACATTTTATCCTGCTCCTGTCCTTGACACCAACACTTTCATTTGTTTCCACATCAGCAAACACTGAAAAATGTAAACTGAAGTGACACTCAGAAACACTGGAAAGACAAAATCCATTTTTATAGGGTTGATCGGGGTCAATAAGATGCCTCTTAATGAGACAAAACATTAATTGGTGTATCAGTGGTAAGCAAGAAATTACTTTTTCCACAGATGGGTTTAACACTGCCCCTCCTTCCTCGTGGGAAAATCAAAAGGTTTGTCAACCTCCAGTAAAAAATCTAATCTTCCATTTTCCATCCTGGAATGCTTACATGCTACTCAACAGAACGATGTATTCGCAGTATGCCACAAGCTGATGGTTGTTCTGAACTCATGTAAGCAGGGCAGCCTGCAGCCACCCGTACCTTATTCATGGGATGCGATGTCATAGGCTGGAAGTGCATCCTTCTGTCACCCTACAGAATAATTTCTGGAATCTTGATGGGATATAGCAGGCCAGATGCCACAGACAGCTTTAGAATTTCATGAATCAACTTTTTGCTATGCGGTCCATTTTGGCCACAATTAAATCCAAGCAGAACATCACTAATGCTACAAATCCAGACATGCACAGGAGAGGAAGGTATGAGTGTCTTCTGAAGACATCAATCCATAGGATTTCTTCCCCATACATTTGTCATAGAGTCCACTAAAAATTTCATGTCAACATCAGTTGGTCTCATCCACATTACGGAAAATAATGGAGGTCAATTCAGCAAATCAAGGTTCTTTTTTATGCAGTCTTGATAGTGAGCTTGAAGACAAGAGAAAGGAGTTTCCTCCGTAAAGGAAGACTTGAATATACACGAAAATCCTTGCTGCTTGGCTACAGCAGGAAGTCCATGAGAAAGCAGAGACCTGACATACAAGATGATGACCTGGAGATGGCTTCAGGCAAGCATGAAGTCTGTGTACGTTGTGTGGGAAAAAAGAAACCGCTGTTTAATCTTCAAATGCTCGCCTTAGACATACACGAAAGCAATCCCAACTGCAATGCACTCAAGTAACAAAAGCAACCTCTAATTCATAACACAGAAAACCCGAAAGATTTCTGAAGGAGGAGCAAGATTGTCACATGGAAAAAGCACATTTCCATCATTACCATTAAGCTCACAGACGTCCAACAGGTGCTCAACCACAGCCTGAATTCAAAATATGACAGGAATCAAAGGACAGCAAACGATTTGCAGACAGTGAAGACAGTAGGCGCCATCATGGACAAGAGGTGCAGCCGTAGCTCAGAAAAATCGGTCTCTAGTGTGCCAAGTTCTACCTTATGCAAATAAAAGGTCGTTTAGGTCACACAGGAACATGATATTCTGAATGATATATGGGCTTCACAGACTGCACTTTACCTGTACAAAAGTCAAAGAGCACTTATGTGCCGTAACGTAGAATACCATGGGCTGCTACGTGGGCCCAGCTGCCAGTAACCTTCTCTGCAATAATAATTCATGCAAAAATACATGTGCTGCTTCCAGGCACACTGCTTTCCAGCACCAATTTCAAAAGGGTAGAAGAAAACAGAATTCCCTGCCCATTTATCTCTACTACACTCACTGTGAGATCATTCTCTTCGAAAGTAAGCAGACAACTAAATTAGAGCCAGCAACGCATCAGAGGAAAGGCAAACTGTGTTCTGTGGCAGCTTAAAATGGAGATTTCTATTTTCCCAGCCAATTGTGAAAAGCTAGTATTTCACTCTTTACCTTGACTATCTCAGATCTATGTTGCAGTAAAACATTCCTCCCAAATGTTTTCAGGAGATTACAGCGGGGCTGCACAGAAGGGCAGGTTGCTGTGTGCAAGGCAGGTGCTGTAGAAAAGGAAGAAGTCCCTCTCCTGGTAGAATCAAGTCACAAAATACCAATTGCAGCCAGTCTCAAGCAAACTCATACTGTTGAAGTTGCAGGCTAACACAGAAAACAGAGCTCTGCTGAAGATTAGCTTATGTAAACATGACAGGCAGGGGAGGACAAGACAGTGCACCAAGGAAGACTGCCCACTGCAGCGAAGAACACAAGCGCTGCTATCCAGTATGAAAGGATCAGACAAAAAGGTGAAAAGAAAACTAAAATGGAGGAAGGTAATTTCACAAGATAAACATGAAAACAAACTGAAAGACACTAGAAGACATAAGCAGTATAACACAAGTTGTTACTACAACACGCAAGCTGACTTCATTTCACAGAAGTTTCATCTCCATAGTCAGCAAGTCCACAGAACATATGCACCCTCACATCTAGCAGAATTAATACAAAACTGAAGATTGCACAGAAGTTGCATGCATTTAAGGGTTTACATAGAGGACAGTTCCAAAATGTTTAGTGGGTGATATCCGTGGCTTCTTAAGACCTTTTAATGCATCTGTTTGTCCCACTGACAAACCACAAAGGCAGGGACCAGGACAAACCTGCAGTTCTGCCTCCCACCCCTAGTCTCTCCCTCATGGCTTCATATTCCACACTGGCCAAAGAAGTTTTGTCAAGTATCCCCGGATCACGAGACCTGCAGATGGAACACAAAAATAAGTGTTAGAAGGCTACAAGCTGCCTGGATTGAACAGGACACCATGGCATTATTTTTGGATAATGCATCTGAAAGCACAATATTGAGAAGTACTGCACAGAAGCCAACAGAGAGAACAATACCAGAATTCCTCCTGTTTTTGTAACTTCCACTCAAAGAACAGGGCTGAATAAGAAAAGCTTCCTCTTCCCCTCCCATAAACTGCCTGCACAAAAAATGTATCTTCACCACATAGTACAGAAAAGCAACAACAGTCACCAACAACAGCACAGTCAAACAGTCACTAAGAAAAGCACCTGAGCCACCAAAAAAAAGCCATCTCCATTCTGTAAAGCATAGTTTTTCAAAGACTATCATCATGAAGGCATTTTTTCCCATGCAATTGATTTGTAACGTGTCTCAACCTCCATCAGAGCCATTTGGTTGATAGAGATGACATTTAGAAGAATTAACATAAATTATATGCAAAGGGATAATTATGACAGTCTGCTGTTACAATCTATCAGATGGCAGCTGAATCTTTCACAGCTTCTCTTCTCTTGTGTGGAAGCCCTACTTTTCTTCTGGCTTTGCACACCTAATGGCCAACCTCTTCCCTTCTAAGATTTGTCACAAAATAACTGCCAAGTCAGCATCGGTGTGATAGCCCCATGAATTCAGTAGACCACCTTAAAACCAGTTACATGCACGGATTTGTATAATGAAACTAGATGATTATTAATCACAGTTTTAATTGCCTCAGTGTTTTGCTGCTGAAAGTAGGGAAAGTATCGGGGAGGGGGAAAGAGGAATGCAGTTTTACTTTTTAATTATAGAGTCAGAAGAAGGACTCCAAAGCAATAATTTTTTTTCCTCATACCAATTAAAGCTAAATCCAGCATAACCAAGAGGAAAACACTTGCATTTTTAGGAAACCAGAAAACATCCATTATTTAGGAAATAAGAATCCCCATGACATGAAAACCTAAGTCTAGATTCAGTAGCCTTGAGATATACTTCTTCTGGCAAGGTGCTTAAAGGACAAACATTGATTCAGGGTCTGGCACACCCTTCTAATAACTCACTAATGAGAAACTACTTTCCCTTTTATACCCTCTGTAAAGCCTCCCCCCATCCTCTACATCTCTTTCTGAGCTCAGAATGCAGTTAGAAAACAGTATACAAAAATGAGGAGGTTGATGAGCTACCAAAAAATCCCAGAGATGGGTCAACACGCTGTTCCCCTTCACAAACAGCAGCAGTAAAACCACTTCTTTATTCTGCTGGGAGCTCGATCATCCCTTACAACTACAGTCCTTTCCATCTGGCTACCCTCTGGAAGGACAAGATCTTTTAGCTTAGGGCATCCTATAATGAGGAATGTGTAATTAGCTGTTCTACACAGTATCACAAAAGGTCAGAATCAGAATGGATGAAAATTTCTCTCTCTGTATTTGCAGATGGTCTAAACTCATTTTAATTGCATTTCTGAACACAGCAGTTGATCTGACAAAGAATCCAGGTATGTATGCAGGTAAAATAGAAATAGGCAAATTCCTAACTGCTGTCTGGTGCTGTGCATTACAGGGTGTCGTAGTTTTAGCTGGGATGGAACTGTTTTCTTCAGAGTGACTGGTGTGATGCTATGTTTTGGTTCTAAGAGAACACAACAGTGCTGATAGTTGCTGCTAAGCAGCACTGTGCAGAGCCAAGGCCATTCACAGCAAAGGGCCCAAGGAGCTGGGAGGGAACAGAATTAGGACAGCTGACTCAATCTGGCCACAGGGATGTTCTGTACCACCTGACATCATGCAGGAGTTCTGAAGGGGTGGGATTTCATCTCACTCTTCTACTGCTGGGAGGCTAGCTGGGCACTGGTCAGGGGTAGCGAGCAACTGCCTGTGCATCACTTGTTATGTACATTCATATATAGATGCAGTCATAGCTATTATCTTTTTATTCCCTTTTCTTTATCTTGGCAATAGTTTTATCTCAACACATGAATTCTACTTCCCCCCCCCGATTCTCTTCCCATCCCGCTGGGAAAGCATGGGGAGAGTGAGCAAACAACTGTGTGGTTTAACCGGGCAGGCAGCTAATGACCACAACATGGGGGTGGAGGGAAGCAAGTGTGGGAAATGCAAGGAAGCATGGCAATTCAGAAAGGCTGATTTTTCTTTGTGGATTTGTTTTTTTACTCTGCTCCTTGTTACAATTTCCTAAGCTGTTGAACAGAAGCAAAAGTGAAAAATCATGAGCTCAGGAATAATCTACGCATAAACCATATGGTCATTCATCTCAGCAAATGCTACATCAAGCCTGAGCGCCATCAGTGCTTCATGAAGATACAGACCTTCCTAGCCAGAAGAGTTTGACTGCAGGTGCTGCCAACTTGGTAGTTGTAGTGCACTTTCAGTTTACAATAGACATCAGTTCACCTGTACCCTCTGAGGCAGATAAGATTCCTATGTGATCAGCAGATGATACAACGAAACAGAATTCTTCAAATTTACCTTATTCAAAAAGCTCATCTTCTTCTAAATGTAATACCCTATCACTAAAATTTAAATAATAATTTTCCCTTTTTTTTTTTTTTTTTTTTTTTTTTTACAGCATTCTGTCAAAGTCCTTATTCACCTTACAGAGATACACTGAATAACAGGACAAAAGAGCTAATTATGCCATTATAGAATGCTCTTGGAGAATTGAATTTAAGAGCCCTTTAGTGCTGTTGAATACTTTCAGCTCTATTTGCCTTTCATTAAGTTAACCTGCTCCTACAGCACTGAGTAAAAATAAAAAAAAGACTGTTCAGTGCAGTTATCAGCACCAGAATCAGCACAAGAACAAATGCCAGAGGTACAGAGGAGAAGCCAAGCAAAAGCAGCCTAGGAGTAAGCAAGCACTTACCTGGTCACTAGCGTTCAAGTCTGTTCACCACATCCCGGACTGTGGCTATGAGGTTCTCGTTCTCCTGTGGGTTCGCCATAATGATGCCGTGCAGCCTATTCATGTAGGAGTCAATAGTTTCCATCGTGGGTGTTTCCCCACTACCTATTGTTAACATAGCAAAACGAGCCACTGAACACTTGCATGACTGAAGCAATTCCAAAAATCAGAACTCTTAAGGGCAACGTGTCAACTGCTATAGGGCTGCTTATGCCACGCACCTCTTCCAGTGACAGATTCAATGAAGTAGTATGTATGTCTTAACTCCAAAGCGAGCAGTTCCAAGGATATCAGGACTAACAAAGCTGGGCTTTCCTTGGTTTGTGTCTCAGAGCTAATTACAACACTCTTTCAGTTGGGCATCTAAGCAATTCCCTGGCATCTGACACGACAGGTACAGCCCCTCTTTTAAATCAAGTAATTTGTAGGTCCTATCTTTTCTATGTAGTAACTTTTTCCACAGACAAGTGAAAGAGAGCAAAGACTGAATGCCTGACTTTGTTAGGAACAAAAGAATAAGAGTAGTAAGAAAAAAAATACACTGAAACTAAGCACGGCTGATAAACCTTCCGCTGTATGCATTTGATGATTCCAGAACCTTATAAAAGAAAAACTCTGGAATAGCCAATACCACAGAATTACAACAGTTGGCCACTTGCTGTAAATTCTGTAAATACGTAAACATTAGAAATTACATTTTAACTTGAGCAGAGAGTCCTAAGAAAAACTAAGTGTTACCTGGCAGCGGGACTCCAGCAAAGCTGGTTGTGAGCGCTTGCCGTAAGGTCTCCAAATGCTGCTGCAGCACCGTGTTGCGGCTACGCTCTTGGATTACATCCACCTCCAGTTTCTCCACTGCTGTACGCATGCTCTCAACGTGTTTCTGCAGAGCAGCATTCCTCTCCTCAAACTCCATGTTGGATTTACGCAGCTGTCGCAGCTCGGCTTCACGTGCTGTCGATATCAAACCATTGTCAAGAAAACAACTGTGACTGGCAGGCAAAAGTAGGATGTTCTGAAGTGTCCAACTGATGATTAAAGACTGCACGGTTTTAGGTTCCAGACAGAAAAAGCAAAACACCAAGGAGTGCAAAGAAGTGCCAAAATAACACCCAAGTATTAAAGTAGCACCGATTTTTATCTGTCGCCAAAAATTTAGAGACATGCAAAGCACAGGAGCACAAGTGAACAGTGCAACTGATCAAATGCATTCAGTGTGATGTATCCTAGCAGCAGCACTAAGGCCTACAGACAAGATAACAGTTACAAGAATACAATTCTATTGATCATCAGCAAGAATATCTCAATTTGAAGTCTGTTCAGTTAAGAAAAAGCCTCCAGGAACTCTGGCAAAAACATCTTCAGCTCTCACTACATGCAACTGCCAAAACCAAATATGGTAGCAGAAAATGAGCCAGTGGAGTCTTCCATGTGTCAAGGAAAACAAAATACTGCTAACCAGCCTGAATTATCATCATGCCATGTCTTGGGTGTTTCTTTATCCTACAGAACAGCAGCTCCAGCTTGGAACAGTTGGAATAACAACAAACAGAATTCAAACATCAGCACCATTCTCCAGAAAGGGCAGTTTCAAAAGACAAAGCCAAGAACAACTTCTGTTGCAGCCACTGTGTTTATACAGAGGTAAAGTAATATCAGAAACATTAACCACCTACACCCAAGTCATCATTTAGCTGAGGTGGGACAGCACACAGCAAGAACTCTGGAAAACGTGAAGAGGCATCTTGCAGAAGCTTAACTTACCTTTACTGTGATTCAGAAATTCTTCTGTGAATATTGGGATATCAAAAACAGATCTCTCTTTTGTGTCTGCTTCTTTCTACAGAGAAGAGAGTAATACTGCTCATGTTCAGGAACTAATGAAACAGTTTTAATCAAGAAAACAGAAAGAGAAGGGAGACCAAAACCAGAGGCGGAGAAACAATTAGGGAAATTACGTCCACTAAGTAACATTGACAGCTTTGAAACTTGGAGAAAACACTTGTGAGATATCCGTTTGAGATTATTTATCTCTATTATTGCTACCCATATGCAAAGATGTGCTGCCTCGCTCAGCACTGGCTCCTGGAGGATAGAAAGAAGAAGAGAGGGCACTGTGAAAAAGACCGGGTATTCTGCCTGCAGTGCTGCAGGATAAGATAAAGCTTCCTTAATAAATAAGTAAATAAATAAATAGATAAAACTCCCCTAGCTTCTGAAAGGCAACAATAATTTCTACTGAACAAAAGAGCAAGAATGAAAGTCATCAGTGCTTTTCCATTACAGAACATATTACCCAACATGAAGATCCTCTTGAGAGCTCAGAAACACTTAAGCCTCTCTGAGGTTCACTCAAGATTAAAATCAAAGTTCTGATTACCTCATACCAAAACACACAACCTGCTTAGGCTGCATATCATTTTGCCACCCCCCAAATTAAAAAGAGAATCAAAACTGTTTCAATCTTCTGTCTTAAATAAGAATATCAACTAGTAATGCTGCTCTCACCTCATTATTAAAACTGAGGTTGATCTTCAACAAAGCAAAGATTTGAGAGAAATGGTGAAGTATGGTAAAGGGAAAGATGAGATTTGACGGGGTTTAAATCCATCCTCTCTTATACAGTCAGGTGCAAAGGTACAGATATCATAGATATGCTACATAATAAATGTTCTCATCAGAGTAATGTCTTCTGCTTGTGTGCTCATAGTGGCAATACAGCCAGATAGCCATCTGCCTATCTTCAAAATCTGTAGATGGAAGCTGGTCTAATGGACATAAATTGAGAAGAAATCTTTGAGATCTTGCTAGTAAGACGCTCTAACTGACAGCATGAAGTTAGATCTACACAACCCAAGGCGGACAGCCCGAGAAAAGCAGCAATAGCACAACAATGGAGAACAGTAACAATGGTTCTGTCCCTGCTGATGTGAATTCATAGTTGTTTTATATACTGCTGTATGTCATGTTTATGAACCTAGGATTCGAAGGAAGACAGATGTTCCATCCCAAACCAACAGGTGAGCATTCTGAGAAGGTTTCCTTGTGCTTTTCGTGGTTCCATCTGCATTTTAGAAGTTGATTCTTACTTCCTAAGCCTCATCCTCTTGTTGCTCTTATTGTAGTTAATATTACTTATTTGAATTGTTCACTGCAACTCTTTTTGGAGGCCACCTCCATATATAATATTTACAATGAGCTCAACAGATTTCCAGAAAATAAATCATGATCATCTGAGTGGAGCAAGGAGAAAAAGAAAGGTTTCCACAACTTTAAGGTTGCTATGCAGTCTCAAGATACAATTTCATCAAATCCTAGCTACTAATCACAAAGATAATAGTTAATGCTAATAAAGTAGCAAGACATGAAGCTATAGTCTTGCTTCCGGTAATGATTTGAGTGAACATATACTTCTAAAAGCAGTCTAAATTTTTTTTGACTCATTCTTTGCACATGGAAGGTTGTACTATTTAATGACCTGCATAAAAAATGCAAAAAAAGGCAGATCAGAAAAGCTGGGGATTGTGCACTTGTAGATATTAACGCAAGCACTGCGTTTAAGAGTTAATGAAAACCACCGCAAACATGCTAGCAAAGCATTTTACTGGAAATGAAACTTATTTTCCTTAAAGTAGATGAGAGCAGTAGTTGCCTCTCAGCGGTGCACATCCTTGTCACTATTGTAATTAATGTAGTAAGAAACAACTTGATTGCTTTCCCAAGGCAAAAAAAAAACAAACCCTCAAAGGAAAACAGATCTTTCAGTACAGCCTACTGCTTAGAAATGAAATGAAGAGGCTGTGCATAAACAGGATTTTTCATTGTTTTTGTTTGCATTTACTGAAAAGGAGGAGAGAAGTTCTGTTGCCTTAGAAAAACAACTGGAGAGAGAAAGCTCAAACACTGCATGAGAAGAGAGACAACAGTCAGCCAAGACCCAGGAGGTTTGCGATAGTTCTCACCATCTACAGGCACCTCATCTCCAGACCTTCATTACTCTCTTCCAGTATTTACGTATGCAAAGAGTGTGTGGGAGGGGGTGGGAGGCAGGAGTTTTGTGAGAGTTCTCCCAGTGATTTGGCTATGTTATTTTCCTCTCAAGGAAGCCACAGCATTCATGTTGCTGCAGAAAAATCAGTACCTCAAAACAACAGCCTACAGGGGTAACGCTGGAAGGTCTATCAAGGTCACAAGCTTTGTGTCTATTTTACCCCAGAGTTTCCAATTTAAGAAAATATGGGGGAAGTTACAGCTTTTTCTGCTTTGAAAAATTCCATAGTAACAATTCTGCACATTCAGCCTGTAACACAGCAGAAACTAAAGTACAGAATGAAGAGGTTTACCTCATGATCATGGACTGGCTGCCTTGCTCCATCTGAAAAAGGAAAAAGTAATCCTTCAGAATACCTAAGATTTGAGAAAATTACCAAAAATTATAGCAGTTGCACAACAGGTAGAGAGGAAACTCGTGCAACTTTCCTAACAAGTCATACAGAACCTGTGTCTAATTGTGGATGCTTTTAATGCACATCCTCCCATAAAATCTAGACACAGTTAATTCTACATGAATCTAATCACTTCAGACACAGTAGAGACCAATGCCATAGAAAGAACACTTTATCACTGACAAGCTTTAAGCAAATGTCTGGCTACATGTCTAACTGGGAATCTTCTCTTCTAGCTAGGAGTACATTTTTGTCTCGATCAATACCTTGCCGGTGTGATTTGCCTTTTTGTCTGTCCTGTGCTTTCCTGCTAAAGACTTTGTAGGCTTCAGTCTTCTGATACTGCTCCAGTTCTCGCATGTAACGCTCCTTGTCTCTGTCTGCTTCATCGAGGTATCGCTGAAACAGAAAAGTCCGAGAGGTTCAGGGAGTTCCCTCCCCTTCTGGAGGAAGGGAAGAAAAACAACTTGTCCGAGGAAGTGCTGATCCATCTCACCAACTCGAACAGGGAAGGAGTGCAGAAACGAGAATGTGGAAGATGCAAAGGGTTAAAGTTCCTGGATAAAATTACTGTCCTCTGCCATCCCCTTTTTTGTGTTGTGTTGTTGAGATGACCTGCTGCTAGGCCACTCAGTTCAACAGAATTACACACCTACACGTTATAAAATACAAGCTTAAGAACTGCCTGACAGTGGTCAGGATTAAATGCAATCAATTAGAATGCATTCTTAACAGATCATGATTTAAGGTTCAGAAGCATAACACTGAGGTTCCAATACACCACCTGTTTTCATGCTCTCAATAGACAAAAGCAGCACCATTCTACAACCTCACACCTCACCCCTCATCTGAGAAGTGAATAAAGCAACATGGTTATCAGCAAAGCACAAGCCTGCAAGGATTTATCAATTTAAGCCACCTGTATTTAGGCTAAGAAAATTAATTCTTTTGTGGCCTGCAGATGTTTCACATATCTGCGTAACGGAAGGAGCTTAACTAGAGAATTGTTTAGGGGAAGAAGTGAGCAGAATACCATTTAAGGAGTAGTCACAATTCTTAGTTAGTGAGATCTTTTCAAGAAATAGCTGCTTCCGAACCCTCCCCTCTACAGGAGCTTAAAATTCAATGGAAGCACTGAATCAGAGTCAAACTCAGTCACGTGCTATGACTTGCATTTTCATGAAATCATCGTGGCAATTTACCTAACCATTATATATTCCATGCATTTGGAATATTGACCCTGCTGAGGCAACAGTTCATGTCCTAGATTAGAGTGCTGATGCTGGGCTGCATTGCTTTTGGCCATTGAATTCTTCCATATGACATTAATCCCTTTTTTCCATCTCCAGCACTGTGACTGCTGAAAGAGCACAGTAACTGAGTTAAATTTCTCCTCTTGTATTTTAGAACAGCACGTTCTGCTATACTGTCTGCTAGATGGACATCACAGTTTTCTAGTATAGGTTCATACACCTCATAACATATTTCACCATGTAGGACAACAAAAATAAGGTTGCTCAGTTTCAACAAGAGTTCAGGGTTTCTGAAGCAGCAGCCTTTAATTAATCTTTGCTGTCTTAATTAAAAAAAAAAAAAGCTTAAACATATTAATTCATAGCTCATTCCCAGTATAACCTGATGCTGCTGTAATCTCTAAATGGAAACCGTGTGTAGGTAGTAAAACATCCATTAGCAAAAACAGGGCCCACTCCAGAATGAAGTACAGCCCCAGCACTGACTTGGTCTTCATTCACATATGTGACAGTGCAGAAGACCACTGACTGAAGGGTGAAAAACACACTTTTTCTAAGGTAATACATACAGAAACTGGAATATGTAGCTTCTAACATCCCATCCGTCATACTGACTTCATTTTTTTTCCCAAGGCAAACAGCACTAAAATACTGTGCAAAACTTTACTCACTTGAACTATCTTCTTTACTAAGCTATCCTGTCAGGTCTGTTGGTCTTAATCCAAGACACCAGGTGTTTATATATAAGGGCTGCTCCAAAAGTAACACCTGCTTTATTATGTTGGCCCACGACATCAGAGGCAGATGTGGTGGTATCATAGCAGAGGCTGAACATCTCTACCAATATTCTGTTCCATTTTGTTACAGTGCAATGGATGGCAGCAGAGCAGAAGTCTGAGAAAATGGCCTCTGACATGAAAGTGCAGATGAAGCAAAGGTATGGAATTGAATTCCTCCATGTGGAAGAAGTGCCACCAACTGACAATTCATCAGTGCTTGCTGAACATAAGGAAGACCAAACAGTGCAGAGGAGAGTGATGCAGCAGGTGGTGTGTTTTGTTTCTGTAGCAACACTATCAGAGCAGCTTTGAAACAGTGCATCACCTCCACTGGTGCAGAGTTGTTCAAGTGCAGCATGCAGGCTCTTGTTCATCTCTGCTGAAAACACACAGCCAGTGGTTGTGACAATGTTGGAAAAGACTTCTGTAGCTGAGAATTTGCTCTATCAAAAAGTGTCATTGTGCTCTTTGTATCTGATGTAGTTACCAAAGAGATACACAGGAGGCATTACTTTCAGAGCGACCCACATATGTTGATAAGTTTTAAAAAAATAAATCCTTCCAGCAGTTCTGAAATCCTGTCAAATTCTCCTCAGTCACAGAGAAAAAATATCAGCCCCATCTTTCCAAGAGCTCTGGAAGCTGGCAGGCCCCAGGTGTATCCGAGTTGGGTACAACACAAGTTTATTTAGATGAACTGCATCAGCAATGGAATGTCTCAGTAGAGCACTCGCCACTGTTCTGAATATATTCTCGCATTATCTAGAGGAGTGAGTTCTCCTGAAGCCACACTGGGATGACATATTATGGCCTTAGCAGGGTTTGTTATGTAAACTCTGTAGGACCTGCAGCCCTTATTGTGAAGAACATTCCTAAACTCAAGCTTAATCAAAAGGCAGTGTCAACCTCCTCACTAAACAACATTTTCATTTAGCAACCATCACATTCCAACAAGGGAAAGGCAGTGGAACGGTACCCGTTTCTCCTCAGGAGGCAGTTTGCTCCACTCGTTGCCCAGCATCCTGGTGATCTCAGGGAAAGGGACTTCGGGCCTCTTTGCTCGGAGCTGCTCCCTGCGCTCGTTCATGAAGCGCACGTACCCTGTGAGGGGGGACTTGGGGGCATTGCTGTCCCTAAGAGGTTTCTTTCTCTTTCTCCCTTTGGCCCAGCCTCCTCGTTTAGTTCTTTGCTGCTGCAAAATGGAAATGAAAGGAAATTCAGGTTGCAAGAAAAAATTACCATCAAAGAAAAGAATAAATATTCATTTCTCAAGCATTTTTATCAGGATATTGCTGCAATACATCCTTGCCATTGCCATGGATGAAGTCTTACCTTAGAGCAATTCTGACTTTTCTCTAAGCAAAGCCAGACAAGAAGTCTGACTATGAGGAGTTGTGCATCATTCCTGGTTCAATGGGACAACACAGTAATAACTGCATCAGTTTTTACTACAAAACTAAAAGGAGCAATAACTCATGAAACTATCATGCTCTGATGCAACTGCAAGTATTTTATCTTTATTTTTTTGTTCCAGCTCACAGTTCTTTCCCCCTGGCTGTCCCAAAGCTTTTGCCTCTGTATCAGAAGAATCTGCATTATTTGATAACTGTAAACTACGTAGCTGTTTTGCACCTTCCCAAGCTTTTGCCTTTGTGCACTGTGTGCCCAAAATGTGGGTGACAGAACAGTACATAGGTTTTGTATTCCAGCCTGCTCTTTAGGCTTTCTTTTCCAGCAACCATCTCCAATAAAGAGACCAACAAACTCAAAGGAAGGAACACTACAATTTTCCTGTGGTGCACAGTTCAAAGGAATCACATAATTATCACTCATTCTCCTGGCTTCATATCACCATATAGTAATCTCTGGACAGCACTATTTTTTTTATACTGTGTACAAAAAACTATTTCAATCCTTCTAATCTCTCCCCAAATCAATGCTCCTGCTGTCATGTCAGCTTTAGTTCCCTTTCTGGAATTTTAGCACTTCCTCAAACAAGAGGAGCTCGCGGCTGAAGACAGACTACAAGGAGAAATATCAGTGCATCTATCAAAATACCACAACCACTTTCACGTCAAGTGTCAGTTCCTTCATGATTTACTCATCAAGTCTCAGTGTGGGGCAGTACACACACTGCAGCCTCAAGAAGTGAGCATAATGCTTTCCAAGACATCCATTACTCCCAGATGAGTGCAGCAGTCTCAATTTTCTGTCCCGCAACAGAGGAAATAAATGGTGGCAGTGGAACATACAGTCTCCCCAAACAGCAGAGGCAGAACCAGTTCTGGGGCCCATCCTAGCAGTGACAGACACTTGAGATGCCCTCCGTGCAGTACAACTGTCAGCTGTCATCGGCTGCGTGCCATTATGCAACAGCAGAGAAATAACCAGGGAGAACCACAAGATGAAAATGGCACACGGCTGACAATTTGCGATCCTATCCAAAAAATAATCTCATTAGGGGAGACAGAATAATGACAGAACTCCAAGTCACCATTATTTCACCTCACCTCCTCCTCAGGTTTCTGCTCAGTGTTTTCAGCAGTGTTAGTAGACTCATTTTGCAGCTGCTGAACCTGTGACAAATCCTCCACCAAATCCGGGTTGTTCACAGGCTGTGAAGCTCCGCCAGTGAACGAACCCTCAGAATGAGCTAATCTGAAAAAGCACAGAATGGCAAAAGAAAAAATAATCATTGCATTGCTAAATCACTTCCTTCCTAATCTCTTAAAACATGCAAAAACATTGCAAATATATTCTGTTCCGATGTCATCATGAAAAAGATTTCAAAAAAGTCACTTTTGAGGAACTGGCTGTTCCATCCAAACAACTGCTGCAGTTACCACAGTTACTATGAAAGCCAGCTTGATTTTTGAAGTGTTATTTTGTCTCATTTTTTCTGAAGCTTTTGATTACACAAGCTGTCAAGCAAATCAGCGTTTGAATCAAAAAGCATGAATCTACACAAAGAAACAGTAAGAAATTTGAAATAAAAAGTCTAATCTTCTCTAATATGCACCTTCCTAGATACATTTAATGTATTTCTCTACAACTACACTTAAAGGATCGTGGTTGTGTATGATTTTGGATTAAATTTCATTCAGCATAATCTCCTGTTGATGCACGTGAGCACTTAAAGCACAAACAAACCTAGGTCCCAAGAGGCTCCTGAATGGGCACTATTTCATTTTGCTGCAACAGCTGTGTCTATCAACCATTTTTAAGAAAGAGCAAGCTGTACAGAAGCCAACACAAAGAACAGGTTCTGGAGGTGAGCATGCAAGGATAAGTACATATTTTGGGGGCAACACTGAGATGTTCTCCCTGTTCTCACTGGGCAAATTAACGTACAATTTTGGGGCTCCTCTCAGCTTCTAATTCCTTACTTAGCCAGGCTACGTGTTACTTTGCCTTGTGCTGCTGCATTCACAAAAATTACTACAATAGTATATGCTACAAGTCTACCTTGGCCATTTACCCAGCTCTACAGCTAATTACATACACATCAAACGTGTTAAATATTAAAAAGGGGGTTCCAGCTAATACAGAATACAGCTCTTGAAAACCAAGATATTAACAGAGCTGTTAACTGAATGCCTATGGGAAAATTTGCCTTTAAATAGCATATTTTCATTACCCACTCTTATCAGCAATCAAAGCATAATTACCAGTGAAGAAACAAGGGCTAGAGACCCGTGCCTGACTTTCAGATATCAGATTGAGTTCATATTACTAACAATTAGAGAGACAAGAAGGGAAAAATCATCCATGCTCCTATAATGATGTCCCGTACATATCAAAAAGAAAATGGAACAATACCGTTTCTCAGAATCATTGGCATGGCTTGAAAAACATTTCAGATTTTCTATCTGTTCCTCCTTACCAGGGAAGCTTTCTAAACCATATTCATAAGACAGATTTCAATGGGATGTAGCCACTGCAGAGAAAGTTGATGAAAACTCATTCACAACTCTTAACACCTCCTAAGTACAAACCTACTTGGAACACGTGCCTCCCTTTGGGACCAGCAAGTCTGAAGTCCCAGACAAGTGAATTCAGATTTGAAGCAGATGTCTCCATATCTATTTTTACAGGGCTTTATCTGTCTACAAAGTCTGAACATTATTGCTTGGTGCCTTGCAGTCACTGCACCTGCTAGATGTGGCATTGAGGGACGTGTTTTAGTGTGGATGTGTTGATGGTTAGACAAGGTGATCTTAGAAGTCTTTTCCAACCTTAGTGATTCTACAATCCTAAAAGACTATTAACTTTGTCATTGTGATTTTAAAAGAAGCCATTGTTTCAATCTGTAAAAGCAGTGTTAGTCTGACAAAAATGAAAAACATCAGTTTCTCAGTGACTGACTGAGATCAGTGATGAGTTATCATTACCAGAAATCATTTCCTCAGCAAGCGCCACTACAGTCACTTGATACAGCCCATCTCCAACATGCTGTATAGTTCTCTCTAAAACCAACATCTCTGCAAATAAAAAACTTTTCAAGAGAGAAGAGATGGTTAAGAAAGCAGTCACTTACCCAGACGCAGCAGCATCACTGCCTTCCTTAGATCCATCTTCATCTACAAAAAGTGGAGGAAGGGTGGAGCCAGCCACCAAGTTCTCCATACCTCTGGGAAAAACAAAAAAAAAACAAAAAAAAACAAAGAAATGAAGTTAATTATCTTATTGTTTCCCTTCAGCAGCATTTCTGTTTAAATGTGACAGATTGGTTTGTACCCATAAACCCAATGGCCACTCATAGCCAGTTGGCTTCAGGACAGACCCTACAAGCAGCCGTGTTCAAAGACAGAAAAAAGATCCTAAGTGATGCTTCAGTGTTTACCATTAACTGAGCCCTGTATCGATGCCACGCTGTCACTGGAAATCACAGTCAGCACACAGATCCCACTCTTCCAATCCACCTTCCTGTTCAATCTATACCACGTGTCAGAAACTGATCCTCCTGCACTGATCCCAAAAGAAAGCTGTATTACTGTGACTCTCTTGAACACTCAGATCAAGATGACATTTACTAATTACTTGTCCACATACTCCCCAAATACCTATGCCTGTAGTTGAGTGCTACTGTTGAGTGCTACTGCTAAGTAAGAGCACACAGAAAAAAGGGCAGCCACGTTACTTGAAGTTGCAACTCCCAAGACAGTTGCAGAAACAAGCAGTACAGGCACAACATACATCCAAACCAATACAAATCGTTTCAAAAAACTGAGTCATCCCCTTTCTTACTAAGCACAGCACAGTCTTGTAGAAACAAATCCTATACCAAAAAGCCTTAAACACGACCTCACCCTACGACCAATTATCAGTCGCAGTTCTGCCCCAAATGACAGGGCCACTCTAGCAAACCTGCTCCTGCAGTTCAGAAGTCACCTTTGGTGAGAAAGCAGTCACTCAACCTGAGCACTGCTGTCACTTCCAGCTGGTACACTTGTGCTTCAAAGCTTGCAGAGACAAAGGTGAATTACATCGTGCTGTTTTCTCCTGGATTGGTATGATTTCAGTACTGAGTGGAAAGCAAAGTGATCCAAAAGCAAAAGTCTTACTCTCCATAACAGAAGTACTACAGCTGACTAAGAGCAAAATCTGTGCTGACAAACAGTGAATGCAGCAGGCCACCCAAACAGCACTCCTACCCAAAAGGACTTCAGACATGAGACACTTATTCTTCTGCTGTATTTGGTTAAAACTTGTCAAGAACTCCAAAGACTGCACCGAGGAACTAATCACTAGTCCTGTCTCTGAAGGGCAAAGAACAGCTCAGCTTTGTGGAACGCTAAGGAACGCCCAGGATTAGTTCTGTGATTACAGCAACATGGATATAACATTACTTTGTGAATGCTGGGGATCCAGCCAAGCCTACTTGGTAACTAGCCAAGATGAAGCTGGTATCAGAGCTGAGCATCTCCTTGCACGGCTGACAGTGCAAGCCCACCTCCTGCCCAACTAAGTACCTTTAACTCCTACTGAACCTCAGCTGGAGCCCTGCCATCCTCCTTCCTGCAAGAGATACGGTGCTTGCCTAAATTAATCCTAGGATCAAGACACACTTTTTAAGCTCATTTCATCCCAAGTGATGGCTTGGAAATAATAAAGATATCTCAAAATGTGGCATGATACACTATCAGAGAAGTGGGGTGTAATATTGGCCTTGAGTACCAACAAAGCAGCCAACTTCAAGAAAAATCAGACTGTTTGAATTGCTGAGAAGACAATTTCCTTCACCAATAATAAATCTGGCATTCCGTTTCACGAATGTGAGCTCTGCTCTATTCATTTCATGCCTCAATGAAAACATAGGAATATCTGCTTCCTTTAGCAACAGCTCTGCACCATCATAGCTACTACAGATGTTAGCTGATAAATGAACCTCTGGTATGCCTCCAATTTGTTCGCTTAAGCAAATGCTCAGTTAATGTTTACAGCAGGAGATCATCGACAGTCTCTGTAAAATACACATTATGCCAATCTAGCTTCTCCAGAAAGCACTCATAACCTTCCAAACAAAACTATCCCTACCGTACAGGAAGAAGGAAAGTGCAAGAAAGAAGAGAGACCTCGGGTCAAAAAGAGATGTGCTGGAGCTGGACACTATCCAGCAGAGGGCCAGTGAGATGAAGGTGAAGGGCCTACAGCACCTGACCTGACAGGGCATGCTACAGAAAATGGGGGCTGCACAGTGTAGCAGAGGAGGCATGGGGCAGATCTAATAGGTGCCCACAGCTGCTGGAAGTACCCGAGATGACAAAAAGAAATGGCACAGGCAGTAAGTTGAACTCGCAGGCCAGTCTGCAAGTTCACACTGGACACTGGGGAAAAAAGCCTCTCTACTAGCAGAGAGATGGTGGTAGAGTGTGCTGTTGCAGAGCTGAAATGCTCAGTTACACAAAGCTGACCTGAACTACTGTTGGCAATAGTCCTGCTTTGAGTGGGAGGCTGAACTAAAATAACCCCCGGATGTCCTTACTAAGACACATCTGCAGTTCTCTAAACTGGAACTCCACATTACACTCACTTTCAACTACCAGCAGCTCAGCTATAAAAAAGTAACAAAAACCAACTGAAAGCTCTCAAATACAGTGCTTCCAGGAAAGGGGGAGAGATTAGCTCTCTGAAGATGTCGGAGTGAAAGTAATCAAGTTTTGCTTTAGGTTACACAATCTCCTCCAGTTTTCACAGTCCTGAATTAATCTCTTCAAAAAAAAAAGGAAGCTTAAGTAATTAGACTCAAACCTCGTTATTTATGAACAGTATTATGCACGTCTGCAGATAATAAAATAGCTTTCTTAGTCGTCCGGGTGCCTCCAGCAGTCTTTCAGCAGGCAAGGGCCTCTTCTCACCCTCACACCAACCCGGTGGCACTCCGTGCTCCCTCACTTTCCCAAGCAGAACCCAGCAGCTCTGCACCTGAACCACTGGTTACCATGAGCTCAGGTCCTGCTGCCCACTGGACCTTCTCCCCAGGTCCCTGTGTGCACTCACACCTGGCGCTAGGCAGCAGCAGCGAAGTTACGCTCGCTTACCAGCCGGACATCAACCCTGACTGCATGTAAAAACACAACACAAACACAGGAAACTGGGAGCACACACACCTCATTCTTTTTTTTTTTCAACCCATATGCTTTAGATATGAACACTGGAAGTGTTCGCATCTAAAGACAAATTAACAGCAGTGACTTTACAATGATTTCTAATCTATTCCAGTAAGCAAGAAAACAAGGCAGTTTCCCAGACGCTGACTGAGGACTGATGGGAACCAACACAAATCTCTCAACTATTTGTTGAACACAGTTTTCCAGGTGAACTTTTCAATTCCTACTCAACTCAGTGTAGAAGCATGAGCATCACCAGGGAAAGGAAAAAACTTACACAGCATGAAAACTGAAGTGCTACCACACGCAGAGGGGAATCAAATACCTTAAAAAACAAGTTTGTTCTTAATCTCTTCTCATGCCCACTTTTGCAGGCTATGCCATATAACTGTAGTGTTTTTCCAGCACAAAAATATGAAGTAACAGGTTGAGTTGCTCTTTGAGTGGACTGAAAGCTGCCATGGGATCTAATCTCTAGTCACATCTCTAGAGTAGAAAGGAAAAGTTAAAAGTAGTTGCATCACCAGTAAGAACAACCTGTGGCTGGGGCTGGAGAGGAACTCCTCAGGAGCACCATTACTATGGCTGCATGGTTAACAATGCTATTAGAGGGAATCAGACCTAAACACATGGGTGACCCCAAACCTAAAACCTAAGGCCAACCTTGTCTTTAAATGCCTTCTACACACACAGTACGTAGTGACATCTGTCACAATCAACTTTCTCTTCTGAGAATCAGGTCATTTCATGGCATGAGCTCCAATGGAAGCATTACATCTGAGCGGGGGCTTCTCCTCTCCTACTTCCTTTTCCTCAGCTGTCTCATCCTCTGTCAGAACAAGGAGCTCCACAGTTTTCCTTTCACAGGACAGCAAGTAAAAAATTGCAACTGTTTTATCACAGAACCACCACAGCACTCCTTAACCAAGCATTGCAACCCAAGCATTTTGTAACAGCTTATTTAAACTCAGATGTTTTACTGAGATACCTTGCTTGACAAACTTGATTTCATTGTATGACAAAGTGACCCACTTAGTGCATGAAGGTAGGGCTGTCAATGTGATCTACCTGGACTTCTAAAGCCTCTGACACTGTCCCCACAGCATCCTCATGGAGAAGCTGGCTGCCCCCAGTTTGGATGTGCGTAAGCTCTGCTGGGTGAAACACCGGCTGGATGGCTGGGCCCAAAGAGCTGTGGTCAGTGGAGTTAAATCCAGTTGGCTGCCAGTCACAAGCGACAGCCCCCAGGGCTCAGTACTGGGACCACTTCTATTTAGCATCTTTATTAACCATCCTGATGAGGGGATTAAGTGCACCCTCTGTAAGTTTGCAGACCACACCGAGTTGGAGGGAGCACTGATCCGCTGGAGGGGAGAAAGGCAGGCCCCGACAGGCTGAGGTAAACTGGGTATGAGTTTCAATAGGGCCAAGTGTCAGGCCCTGCATTTTGGTCACAAGAACCCCAGGCAACCCTACAGGCTTGTGGAGGAGTGGCTGGAAAGCTGCCTGATGGAAAGGGATCTTGGTGTGCTGATGGGCAGCCAGCTGAATATAAGCCAGCAGTGTGCCCAGGTGGCCAAGAAGGCCCATGGCATTCCAGCTTGTACCAGGAATGGTGTGGTGAGCAGGACCAGGGAAGTCATCCTGCCCCTGGACTCGGCACTTGTGAGGCCTCACCTTGAGTACTGTGTTCAGTTTTGGGCACCTCAGTACAGAAAGGGCATGGAGGAGCTGGACCAGGTCCAAAGAAGGGCAACAAGGCTGTGCAGGGCTTGGAGAATGTGCCCTATGAGGACAGACTGAAGGAATTAGGGCTGTTTGGTCTCCCCTCAGCCTCCTCTTCCCCAGACCTTATTGCTCTCTTCCAATACCACAGTAAAAATGGACAAGAAACACAGGCAACCAAAATAGAGATTTCAGGAAAAAAATTCAGAGTTCCAATGCATTTCCAAGTAGTTTAAGAAACGAAGGGCAAGATGCAAAGATTAGTTTTACACTTAATTACTTGTATCTCCGTGGCAAGCAGTAAGAGCTATTAACACTAAAAGCTTGGTATCAGCTGCTAAACACCTGCAAAAATATAATTTTATAAAGCACAAGTGTTTGGTTCTATGTTCTCCCCTTCTTCACAAAAACACATGAAGACAGGACATGTCTTCATCTCACTACATAACATCCCATTTTCTGGAAGCCAGGCCCCTATTCATAGCTGATAATTCCACCGAGCGACTCCGCACACAAAAGCAAAGAAATGCAGAGCAATGCTTGGTTCTCTCCCTTCAAACGAGTACATTTTGCCTCAACAATATCCAGAATGAAACTTGAGATTTTTTTTTTTTTTTTTTTTTTTTTTACAGCTAATTAATCATTACCCCAGCAAGAGCAGTCCTTCAGCCCCAAGGACACCCCAGGTTTTGCAGTTCCATCTGTAAGAGCGTCCACTGAGTCTCCACCACTTCTTAGTCCTGCTCTGCCTTTCTCTGAACGTTTCTCTGATGTTCAGAGTCTGATGATGTTATATTCCACTTGACATGATGTCTGCCAATACCTATTTTTATATCAACAAGGCAGAACAGATGCCCCATTAAAAAGAATAGAGACATAACAGACACATAAAACACATCTTAAGCACTGACACTTCTCTGAACCCACACTGGCCATCCACCATGCACAGCCTGCTTGTTTTCCCAGGCTAGTTTTGCCATTCAGTGAGGAAACAGTTACTTCTCTTGAAAATTTACATTCAATTCCTCTGATCATTTATGTCAGCAAGACTTAATCACTTTGCTATGTGGAATGTGAAAAGTGCCACGAGCAAAGCAGTTTATTAAAAGATGTAAATGAATGGAGTCTGAAGTTTTTCCACGATGTTTGCTCAGCTCTTAGTATTTACCAGCATCACACAAGTGAAGCAAGAAACAGTGTAACTTAATGCTTGGATACGGCCATGGCAATTTAAAATATCAATTGAGTGCTATGAAATGACAACTCTGAACGGCAGAGAGCATGGCTGTGACTGACCGGCAAAGGTGTAAGTTACACAATTGAAAAATAAAGAATTCAGGATATACCTGCTGAGACTGAGAAGTTGTTTAAAAGCAATTTTACCACTTTGGCCCTCTCAAAGCACTTCTCACCACGAAAGCTGGCAGGAAATTACAGCAAATACTCGTTGCTCACTTATGCTCTGAGTGGAAACTCGCTGCCGCCGCAGAGGAACGCAGATTGGAATGCCTCACAACAAGCCATCACTGCCCGTCTTACAGAACAGGGGGTTGCATACTTCAGCTGTGAGAATACACCAAATAAGAGATGGGGTGCATACTTACAAGAGTGACTCACCACAGGCTCCGTGACCCAGCACAAAAGCATCTGCTCTGACCCCAAGAGCAACAACGACGGCATGGAATTGGATGTTTTACATGCGCTGATATGGCACAGGGACAAAGGTTAGAGGAAATGAAGTGTGGGAAGAATAAATGATTCTCACACAGAACAGACAACCAATTCTGCTCCTTTCGAGACAGGACTCATCTTCAGAGAAAAATGACTCCATTTCCACATGCTTCTGTTCTCATTTTTCTTATGTGTGCTGCTGCCTTGAACTATTTTAACATAAAACAAAAGAAGTTTTAAAATATGATTTAAAGTAAATCATTTCTCTTAGCTAGCCTTTGCTGTGCAGAACAGAAAGATACCCACACACTGATCTGCTACTTCTTTTCCTTTAAAAGGCCAAGAGAACTGATAACAGCCATTTCTTCTCTAATAGCAAGAACGGGGCAGATTAGAAATAGACTGCTTGAGGAGCCTGGATTCTCATCTCAAAGTTCTCAGGAAACAGACAAACATGCATCAGAAATGAAAGTTTGGGTGTACCATATGGGAAGTGCACCGAAGGCCCTTTTCAGCCACAGCTGTTCTAAAGAGGCCATAATTTGGGCTGGTTCTCACACAGCACACCATTGGCATCACAGGACAGAAATGGTATGAACCTCAGATTAGAACAGAAAAAGGAAAACTCGCACAAATGAGCAGATACAAGGTTCAAGCAACTATGAAGAAGTCAGAAGACAGCACTCAGAGAGCCCTGCCTGGATTCATGAAAGGAACAGCAATAGAAAGGACAGTACCATCCTTAGAAAGCATCTCCACAAAGCATCCTCTCTCCTGGAAGTGCACTTTGTTCCCGTGACCATTCCTAACGATTTCCTAACAAGATGAAATGTGTAAAGGACTTACACAGGGAAAGACTGCAGCCACAACACCAACAGAAGGCTTTAGGGAAACTCAAGGACTGCTAACTGCATTCTCCCACTGAGCACACGCTGGGGTTCCCCTCTCACCAAGGGAGAAAGCACTCTGTTTTTCACATCATGTGAGAACCCACGTACTTCTGTGGCCCTATGAAGCGATCAACAAGAGAAGACAGATAAGTTAGAGAAAGCCTTACTTATCCTCTTCTGCATCCTGTGAAGGCAAGAGGAAATGATGCCATGTTGTATCACGACTGCAGAACAAGGGAGATATCCACCATGGCACAGACCTACTGGAGCAGGCTGACCGCTTCCCAGTTCTAAGCAACAAAGCAGGCATGAGAGACGCCTGGGAGGCAGAGAGGCAGGCACAGCGCACGTCTCTGGTGCATCTGCAGCATACAAACCAAAAATACCTTGTCCTGCTGCTGAAGTAGGATTAAAAAGAAAGAAGCCATGTCAGCAACACACCAGAACGGCCTAGGCTGAGTGCTTAAAACAGCATGCAAACATTGGCAATGCTTCCTTTGACTCCCAGGCCATCTCCAGTAGACTGGATGAATTGCTCAGAAGACAGTCGCTCACTTCTCCCCACTGCCTTCCTTACTGATGCCACAATCCCTTCTTTGTGCCTATCATTTTTTTTCTTTTATCACATGCAAGAAGCCAAAACGAGGCAAGGGAAAATAATGATTAAGAACAGAGCAGAGCTCAGAGCCAAAGAGCAAACAAGAATCCAGGACAAATGTGATTAAGACCTATAAGTTTAAACTGCCTCCAACTTGCCTCTTCCATTGCTGCTCCTCGGGTGCTATAAACAAGGAATTGCAGAGGCAGGAAACATACACAAGCCCTGAAAGGTAGAGCTGATCTGTGCTCACAATACCTGTAGTCCTAAAAGAGAACGTAAATCTTTTCAAATCAGCTCAAGACTGAACAGACAGGAGGGCGCAGTTCTCCTGTGTCACAGCCAAAGTCTCAAACACAACTTAAATGGTTCCCAATTCATGTTTACTTTTAAACGTTCTGAAAGGTATTTGGCATTCAGGTTTGAGTATTTTCCATATTTAACAACGAGCAAAGATCTATACCGCTTCTACATTTCCTTTTGATGAGTTTGTTTCTATATATATTTAAGTAAATATGGTTTCTCTGAGACAAAACAAATATTATCCAACATCTCCATATATGGCTAAAGAAGCACAGCTGTTTTGAAGGTGGTCATATACAAAATCTGTAAGAGCTAAGAATACAACCAAACTTCACAAACAGTCTTGAAAATGCTACTAACCTTAACCCTTTTATTGTGGGCACCACAAAAACCACTTGGAGCACTATTTCTCCTCGTGGTTACCCCTCACTGCCCGACACCACCCCATTCCAGACCCACAGAGGTAGCTGTGACAGCCTGACTGCAACATACGATATGCAGCTCTTCCTGCAAGGGGAAGTGAGAGCTGAACCCCAAGATCCATGTTGGAAGGTCAATAACACATTGCTTTATTTGTGAGTGAGAAATTTGTGAGTTATAAGTGAGAAAGAAGAAGGCTTCAACATATGATCTCACCTCCATACAACATGAATTGGGAATTCATTGCCTTGAACCGAAACAGAGACAAGGGAAGCTGGTAGAAAACACGAGATTAGGCAATATTCTTGTATTTTTGGATTTGTGGAACTGAAACATTTTCCAATGTAAATGCAGGCACAGTACTGCTGACTCCGGAAACTTCCTCCCCTTGCTTGTCTTTTGCAGCCTGGTAGAAGTGAGCACAGCAATTACCTGAAGATCTGTCACCACATTTAACCCTGCACCTTAGCTCAGGGGCTTTGCAGTTCAGTTAGACAACTGTCCCTCCAGCCACGAGCACTCCCATCTCATTTAGGAAGGGCTACTCCCAAAAAGCATTCTCAGCTGTACTTTTACTCCTCCCTGCACATCCCAAAAAAGCATGACACTGCATTTTCAACGTTACAATTGTAAAAGTAAAAAAAACATTACACTTTTATGAACGCTTTAACAATCATGTTTGAGCTCACAGACTTCCTGAAATTACACATTTGTTGCTGTAATGGAAATTTGCCTTCCCTGGTCTTTAGCAGTTGTCCAGAAAGGCTAATTCCCACCCTGGAACTGCTTCCTGACCTCTAGGAAGGGTCATCTATGTATAACCATAGAAAAAAACACACACATGGCATTCTGACATTCCATGGCAATCCTGCCAAGAAGAATCCTGCAGGTTCAGTCTGCATCTAAAGTGAGCTTGGTTTTTTTTAACAAAGCACACAAATCTGCACCCTGGCCCTCCCCCAACAAGCACACAGCTCTCCCAGCAGGCTGGCCACCTCTGCCACAGCTCCAATAACTGCAGCAGGGGGCAAACCTTCAGAACCAAGCCGCAATGTGCAGAGTGAGTCCTGGGAGACAGCAGCAATGCCGCTCATCTCCAACCCACAGCATAACATACGTAGGTCTTGTGCTTCAGAATGTAAATGATACCTAAAAGAAAAGCTTATTGCTTCAAACTATACCAAGAAACCAAGCTTTTCCAAACTTTAGCCTGTGAAAATGGGATTGCTGGACAGTAGGAGTGCTACAGTTACTAAGCAAGAAGCAGACTTGCTTAGTAAGGAAATCACTTCCATTGAAACTGTGCTCTGTTCAAGTACCCATGTCTCGCTCACCATCACCTTGTTCACGCTCCTCTTTAAAATGCTTCTGGCAGCGCTTCCCAGTTCCACCTCCTAATCCCACTTTGTGTACACAAATGTACACCTCTCAGCCACAGAAGAAAATTTGGCAGATTCCAGGTCATTTTGCTAAGACCCACCCAGCAAACACTGATGAGCAAGGCCACGTGTCACTCACCACACTTCTTCGTTGGCCATCCCCACCCAGTTCCACAGGAACAGAGAGGGAGCAGCATGAGAAAAGCCCAAACTAAAGTACCTCCAGAAATATTTTATGGATGACAGCATGTTCTAATCCAATTTCTGTCTACCGCGGCGAGTTTTCCACTCACACAGTAAGTAATATGTCCTTCTGCTGTATTTCCTGGTTTTGCTTTTAAGATCTCAGATATCACTTCTTTTCAAACTTGCTATCGCTCAGAGTTAAGACTTCATGTGGATAATATTCTGATCCTTAGAACAAAGCATTGCTCTACAAAAAGAGCACTGAGCCTGCAGCCCACCAGGGCAGAGTGTCCAGCTCAGTTTCCGGTCAACACAGGAGCAAACCAGCAAATTTGCCATCCTCACTGACGGCTTTTGTGCCACTGCAGAAATAAACACTGCTTGTTCTTATGAGAGACACTGTGATGAGTAGAAAACAGCAGGTAGAAGCAGTTGAAAACATTCCTTCCAATGGCCACAAGGATAGAGAAGAGCAATATATGGAGCCAGGAGCCAGACTCCATGATCCTTATGGGTCCCTTCCAACTTGGGACATTCTATGCTGGAACACCTCTGCCAGCCTTGGCAAAACAGTTCTTCCAGTAGTGTGCCACAGATGGAAAGCACACACCTACAGCAAGTGCTCACTTAATTCATCTATTAACAAGAACAATCTGGAGAGCACCTCAGTGAGGAAAGCAGGACCTTGCCTCCAATAAGGGGAGCTACAGTCGGACTTGGACCATCACAGCATCCCACACAAAGGCTGCCTCCCTCCCCCACCACATCCAGCTCAGACTTGGCCTCTATTCTGAGTGAAAGTGGTACTTACCCCAACTTAAACCATTTCAATGCACTGTAGAAAAAAATGGCAAGCTGCCACTTCATACAGGACTTACATGTTAAGCTCACTATACTGAATCCACATTTCAGAGATGTTAAGTAGGCTTAATTCAGCAGCAGTTTTAAGTAATTTTCTTCTGACAACTGAAAAGATTAGCTCAGGGTTGCTGTGCTTGCTACTTTGCTAATTAGCCCACTTGTTCAGCACTCACTGTCCTTCAAGTGGAGGACAAGGCATAGCAAACTGCATATAATTCTACAAAATTATAGAGATGACAACTGAGGGACCAAGAACAAGATACATCAAGTTCTTGAATGCATGTAAGTCTTCATTTCTAGCCTTACAAGAGGGTTCTGTGCATGACAATAGGAACTTAAATCTGAAAAGAGAGGCAAATGGGTGAGGCCAGGCTCTTCTCAGTGTGCAGTGATAGAAAAGGAGCAACGGCCCAGAGCTTGAACGCAGGAAGTGCTGTACTGGCATGCAGAAGAACTTCTTCATGGTAAGGGTGACGGAGCACTGGAACGGGCTGCCCAGAGAGGTGGTGGAATCTCCTTCTACGGAGATACTCAAGAGCCAGCTGGACGCTGATCTGTGTGACCCATTGCAGGGAGCTGCTTTAGCAGGGGGTTGGATTCAACGATCTCTTGAGGGCCCTTCCAACCCCTGCAATTCTGTGAGTCTCTGCTGGATCAAGAATTAAAGGGACATTCTGGGCCAAAGCTGAATCAAGCTCACAAACTAAAGCTCATGCCACCAGCAGCACGCAACCACCTTCAGAGCAAGGTGCAGGCCCTGTGTGAATAACTGCTATTTCCTCTGAACAAACGCAGTGTGCAGACCAAGAGCAGCTGCTGACATGAGTGATGTGGGCTCGCGTGCTTGAGGTATGCCTACCTGCACCAAGGAAACACTGCACAGACCAGAGACGGAGGGCAGTGAGAACTCACTGGGAGAAAGAACCCATGGAATCTTCATCTTTCTCAGTTCTTTCAGGAATGACCAGCCTGGCCACACTATAGCCTCAAAGAGGTAATTTAATAATGAAATGCTTCAGCCAGTGACTGAGAGACAGCAACAATCAGATAAACTCATTTTTGCAGCAAGAACCACCACCTGATGCCTTAATTTCTCCCTACGGCTTTAAAAAAAATAAATAAAATCAGACCCTGTTAGCCTTTCTGCTTCCTCTCTTCTATACAACTTTTCAGCTCTATCACCTCTGTTCCACGTGGCATCACCTCCTTGTGGGCTTCCACAAACCTCCCATCATCTCTGAATTCCTGGCCAAAACTAGTTACAAATCATGCTTTGCCACTGCACTGAACACAACAGTGGCAACACTCCTCTACACTCACCGTCCAAAAAGCAACTGATCTGTCAACTGTTTTGCTGATCTGATCTATCATTCCCTCTTTGCTCCCTCAAAGATCAATTGCCTAATTCCTTGTCAGCTTTTGCTGATGTACTGTCTGGTTTATTTGGGATGATTACTCGGTGCTTCATTTATCTTTTAAACATCAAGCTATTTAGCAGTAGAAACACAAGTAAATGCCAGAAAACTCATTATTGTGATTTGCAAAAGCCTTTAATTCCTCACATTTCTATATTTTCAATTATAACGTTATACAAATGCAGCTGAGCTACTGAGATGCTTCTAAGCAAGTTGAGAAGCAGCCACTTACATCCCAAGTGTCAAAACCATAGGTATGACTGATTCATTTCCTACTGTAAATCCCAGCTCGCTAAGTAGGACCTCCGTGCCTGCAAGAAGCTGTGTACCTTTCCCACAGCAGCCTCAGGCAACACGCTGCTGCAAGGCTGTGCTACAGCCCTGCTGCTCAGCTCTGCGCTGTGCTCTCTCAGCAGCCACAGGAGCTGGGAGGAAAGAACAATGCAACGCAGCCACGGAGTGCTGCATGGCTACGTTTTAAAAGGCATTAATTAAATGTCACTATGAGAACTCAATTATAGACACTTATCTGACTAACGTTACTGACCTCAGAGCAGAGATGAGCCGCTTTCACATCCATGAAGAGAAAAAGGTTCTGCATGCAGAGTTCTCAGAAGACTATAAAAAGGCACTGTGATAAAAGCTGAAATGTTGTCTTTTGGAATGCATAGACAATGCAAGAAATTTCCAACCTCTTCTGTCTTCCCACTTATCAGTATGAAGATGTAACCCCTTTCTGAGCACTATTTGCATATCAATGCACACAATACTCATCCAAATAACAACAGAATAGGAGCAACCCTCAGGAAAACGCTGGGAAGTTTCTTGTAAGCAGCTGTTTCCTACACACTTCTGATACAGGTCTTTTCAGTAATCTTCCTGAGGAATGGCTTTGGGACAGAAAGCAAGTTGCTCTTAACTGGGAACGAGATCACCAAGTAACTTACCTTAAAAGAAAAGTTACATAATGGTTACTGAGACCTGCTGTAAGGACTGACTGTAACACTGCGACCTTTGCAGCTTCCCATTGCACAGCCAGCTGGGTTTTGCTCTGCTTTTGTGTGCTACTACCCACGCTCTAAGAATGCTTATCAATAAATGCTGATCAGGCTGTGATGTGATAAACTTATCTTTTTGAGAAGTTAAACAATGCAGCTCCTGCAATCCCTTCCAGACTGAACACAGACCTTCAGCTAAGTTCTCAGAAAACAGTGACAGGAAGTCAGAGTAATCAACAAGCTTCAAATTGGTACCATTTTGTCCAAAAGCATTGCATTTCAGAAAGCAGAATAAATCAGGCTCTATGTGGGACTCCAAACTAGCATTAAAAATTCAGGAATCACAAACAAATGAAAGAAGCTTTTCTTTTCCCTTTCATTTTTCCCATATTCTGAGCTTAAAATATATGATTTTTCTTCCACATTTAGTTTCAGCAGAACACAAAAATGTCAGGTCTCGTTCTGAACCTTCATGTATTTGGATACAAACGAGACCTAAGGGCAGGCTACAAGACTGCTGAACTGCAGAGGCTTGCTCCTTTCTCACCTGCCTGTGGCCATGCCTGGGCTTTTCATCGAGTTTTTCTAACAGGAAAGAACAGAAGCTGGGTGTCTCCCACCATCTCAGCTACGTACTTGAAAAGACAGAGCTCAAACACCAGAGCTTATAAAATAAAAAGGAAAGAATGCATATGGAATTTCCCACTTCTACCAACGGTGAATACTCATACAAACTTAACGACCCACCCCCAGACACCAACAGTTCTTGCTAGCTGGACTCTTTCTGCTAGCAGCCTGCCATTCAGAGCTTTGAAATCACCTGCCCAAGACAACCAAGCCTAGAAGGAACAAACAACAGTCCTCCATTGCCACAGGTGAGATCAGCCTAAACCTGTTTAACTACCAGCTACTTCAATCACAGCACCTTCAGGCCTGCAGAGCTCTGCTCACAAGACAAGGTCTGTGCATGAGCATGCTGAAGAAACAATGGCATTGCATTGATGTGTTTTTAGTTGACACCAGGTGAAATGGTTCAGCAAAGCATGAAGTGAGCGCAGCAGCTGGCAGGGGAAAGCAGGATGCAAGTAGCACAGCCAATACTGACCTACATTTCTGTAGCTCCACGGCCTGAGATTCAGCTTTTATCCCCCTACAACTCAAGTGATGTCAAAAATGAAGAACACTGGAAAAGATTCCAGTAACTGAGAGCTAAAATAGTCATAAGTGGGAGGAAATATGAATACCAGAAAAAAATTAGGATTATCTCATAAGCTGACTTGACATCTTCAGGTTTTTTTCCATCCAATGTAAAGCTAAACATTTATTCTGTTAATGAAAGATGAGATTCTTTCCCATGACTCTGGAAACAGAACTCTAAATCCACAGATTCTGATTATTTTTCTAACAAGGGATATTTATGACATTGTTTCTTCATATCTTATATGAATTGCAGATTATTTACCTCTCTACCTTAATTAAACTGAGCAGAAGAACAGTTAAAGACAAATTCATTCCCAAGTAGTGGCACAGTGAGGATTAAGGCAAACGCTGGTTGTCTCCACTCCATTTCAGCCGTAGCAGAAGATGCACAATTCCAGCTGCAGCACTGCAGTAACACAGCCTGAGCCAGCAGTCTGCTCCTAAAGCCTTTCATATGGTTACCTGCCACAGAAAGAAACTGGATGCCAGGGTTGACGAGAGCCCACTGTGTCACACTGTCAGATAACTACGCTGCTGGCCAGGCACAGGTCAACATCCTCATTTCTACTATTATTACTATTATTTGATCTTGCCCTGGCAAAGTTTGAACTCCAACAGAAAGTGCGAGCACATGGTTCCATGCTGTGCTCCACCACCTCCACTAAGCCTGCCAAGTTATTCCTGGGTGAACTGTTTGGAATCACAGACCTTCAGATCCTGTGTAAGAGTCCTCCTTTGCTGCAGTGATGACAAACACTGAGATCCAAGCAGCAAGCACCAATGCAGAACTCGCTCATTACAATACACACCCTAAAGGAGAACTGAAGAGCATTTAAAAATGCCTGCTTAGCTCAAGACTCCAAAGATGTGTTCATCCACATCTAGAAATCCTATATAGTGTGACTTATGAGATACTCTAGGAAGACACTTGTGTATTCGATGCAGTGGTAGCTTTACTTGAAGTATCTTCCTACATTAACTCCTGAATTTTCATCCTTTAGGTAGAAGGTGTCTTTGTCAACGCCCTGGATATGTGCAGACAAATCCAAGGAAGATGATGTGTGTTCTTAAAGAAAAGTAAGCTGTGGAGAACTAGCAAAGAACCACTGTACCAAGGAAAAAGGTGTGCAGTATTATTAAAACACACCACTAAAGCATACTTAACACACAGACTTCCTCCTACCCCGGTGCACCATTTATCCCATACTGGGAACACTTCCCCCACCCGCCTTCACAGCAGAAATGCAATGTTAGCAAACTCCAGAGTTAAAGTGTGAAAGAAGATTCACAGTTTACAGTTTCCAATACTTGGCTTGATGCTGATCTGTTTTTCTGTTGTATATTCTCATGCTATTACCAGAGCTTGTTTTGTCACAGCACTCTCCCCTGCTGTTCCAGCTATGGAGACTGACACTTGAGTTTCCCAATCACGATGCCAGACACCACGTCTTCTGAGCACCAGCGTGGGATGCCTTGATTTCACTTCATCAGAAATTCACTTTGGATCGACAAACAACGACGGCCCCAGAGTCACAGCCGTGAGATGGTTACTTCACCTCTTCTGACACAAATGGAACAACCAGATTCTCACAGAACATCCACTGACATGCCTTGTTTTCGTCAAACACTGCACCAGGATGAAGAATCATCATGCCATCTCATCCCCACAGCTTTGAAACAGTAACCAAGGAAATTCCAAGCTAAACAATAACATTTCTTTTCTGAGCAACAAACAAAAACCCACAAAAACACTAGTTAATCCCATGGGACGGATCTGAATTCAGCTAATTCTCCTCTAGTGACCACCATCTACTTCACACTGAGAACCCATCCAACTACAGCAAGTAGCTACACTGCAAGTTCACATACATATTTAGATCTCACCATAAAATTAAGAGATACTCACTGGTCATCCTTAACCTTGTGTCTCTACATACATATCCCTCACACCCAGCACATGCTGGAACAGCTACCACGTGCAGAGGACAAGCTGGGAAACTGTTTCATTCAGTAGCCAATTATCCCCATGCAGTTCAACTTCACATCACAGCTAGCAGCACCAAGGAGGACTGTCCTGTATCTCTCCAACCAGAAGTGGTGCACGATGTGCAGCGTGCTGCTTGAAGGAGCCAAAGAGACAGCAACTCAATGCCATTAAGTGGATGAATTCTTTCCTGACAGTGAAATCCCCTCATCTGCTGCACAGTCAGATAAACATCAGGATAACTCAGCTGGACTTTTAGCAACCGTTTATCCTATCAGTATTGACCTGAGGTGCAGTACTCCCTCCCATCCAGTACCTCCAGCAGCTTGATGCCAGTTACACCTCGGGCCTTACCAAGCCCTGCCTTACTGCTCCTCCTCACTCCCAGCCGCACTCAGCTCTGTGTTCATGCAAATGCTTGGTTTCCAGCTCGAACAAATCCCTTAACTAGTTCAGCACCCACATAACATCACTTTCATCTCATCAGCTGTTTGAAGTAGCTTGTCAGGAGCACTGGCACTAGAGATTACCAGCAGCTAAGACTTGCTGGCTCCGGCTCCTACGGAACATCACAAAGCCCAAACCAGACACCAACACCTATTTCCAGTCCCAGCAAATATTGTAGATCACTTATTTCAAAGGTGATTAATAATACTTTGTCACAAGTCTCTTTTGGCCACAAACAATCCCTCAGATACCACAGAATAATTAAAGACATGAACTTTTCAGAGTTAAACACACCAATGCAACGAGAGCAGACCTTTACCCAGGAACACGCTAAACTGCCAACAACTCTTCTGTATTCAACACCAGAGGGACAAAAAACAGAACAAGTCAGAAACAAATTCCATCAGTCCTACATCACTTGAATCCAGTTAATAACTGACACTTTCACTATCCTCGTTCTCTCAAGGATGAACTTCACACATTGTTGCCAATGGTAACACAACTTCACGTCACTCAGCCTTTTCACTGGAGCAGCTCCTCTGATTTTCATGCAATGGCAATTGGTGAACTACAGGTTAAGGGTGTCAGCTGTCCACCTCATCGCTCACCACAGCCTTCAGAACAGAACATCCCCATGCCTCAGGTTCCCATGTACTGAAAAACAACCCACAAGAATCTCAGAAACAGTGAAGTATAACAGCATTTCTTTGTGGTTTTTATTCTAAGCCACGCAGACTGCTGGGCTCAAAAACCTGAAATCGCTCAGCCAAAGTCAGCTACTGCCATGGCCTCCTGCAAAGGAGAACAGAATCATCTCCTTCTGTGATGAAAACCTTTAATAAGCCTTTTTGAAGATAACACTGCTTCCATTTAACATTTCCACTGATTAAGTTTGTTTAATGGGAACATTCTTACCATCATTTGTAAAAGACAAGCTCTGTTTAAAGTGCATCAGCATTCGGGGAAGTAAGGTCAAGGAATAACGAAGATTTCCTAATAACATCCAGAACCCAGCATTCAGTCATTCAACTCCATTTGCCCTCTCCTAACCCCCAACTGCTCCCATCTCACAGTCTGAGTGAAGGCTTCACACAAAGTCATGCCAGTCCAGCTGCAACTGCAGTTACCCAAAGGCTGTTGGCATCTAACATTTCATAAGCAGCCTTCAGAAGCAGAACATCCAACCTCAGGGTTGTCCCTACAAGTCAGGTATTAACTCTGCAACTCTTTTCGGATATGCACATTAATCCTTAAAAAAGGCCATTAACAGACAGGCACACTCCCCCAATCACATCATTACAGAAGAGATTGGTACAGGGCTGGTCTGCTTGCAGTTTTTTACCACCAAACTTATCTCACAGGTAGCAACACTGACAATCCATGACAATGTATAAATAAGTTCCAGTTGCTTTGCCCTCAAAAACCAGGACCGAGTTATCAGACAGCCTTCACTGTTTCCACAATTCCACCGGCTTTAAAAATTAAAGAAAGAAAACATTTCTGAAAACAAATTGTTCTTAGGAAATTCATACCAAGCAAGCACTTAGAGCCACAGTGCTTTTATCAGCCACCAGTCAGCTCTTAAAAAGTTCAATGGTTTCCATCAACACAGGAAATAATACCCTTCTGTTTCTAGAGGAAATCATGGAAGTACAACAAAAAATGCTTAAAGGAACTAGTTCTGGAAGATCTCCAAAGCCAATCCAATTGGAAGTTGAAAGGGCATTTCATTAAGATACAAGAACTAACCCAACAGAAAAAGCTTAATTCATCTACTCTCCTCAAGCACGCACACGGGTGTTCACCTGTGTTACCCTTCCCCTCAGAGGTGATGCAGAGGGAGCCTACAAGTAGGAGGGGAATCAACTCTTTGAAAGGGGAGATAACTGCAGGACAAGGGGAAATGGTTTCGAGTTCAGGGAAGGGAGATTGAGGTTGGATGTCAGAGGGAAGTTCTTTACTACAAGAGTGGTGAGCTGCTGGAACAGCTGCCCAAAGATGCTGGAGGTGTTCAAGGCCAGGTTGGATGGGACCCTGGGCAGCCTGGTCTGGTATTAAACGGGGAGGTTGGTGGCCCTGCATGTGGCAGAGGGTTGGAGATTCGTGGTCTTTGAGGTTCCTTCCAACCCTGGCAATTCTGTGGTTCTGTGATGATCACAGGAGCATCTCCATGGCTGTTAAGCACAGCTTCTTCCACCCGTGCTGTTTCAGCACTGGTGTGTGCCCCATAACACATGTCTCAATGCTACAAAAACCAGCACGGTTCCACGCATACTTCAGGTGGGGGGAGTAAAGCTCCTCCAGCCACAGCCTGGGAACGGGCAGGGAGAGTTCAGCAACTTGCATCAGCTTACAGTGGGACAAAAAGGAATAACTCCGCCAGGTGCGTACGGAGCAACAGCTCAGCTCACCCTCACTGCTTCCACCCAGCAGTCCTTGAGCACAGGGCAGCTCAGCACACCTCAGCAATCTGGGCAGCCTTCGCCATCAGACACGGCCCGTGCCTGCTGAGGGAACGTGGCCTGCAGAAACAGAAGATGGAAGACGTTTAGGAACTGCGAAGCACAGCAGCTTGCGTTTAGTCACCCTCTGACAGTGACACACACACGGCTGAACCCCGCTCTGTTGCTAAAGCATTGCTCTGGGAACGGGGCTCACTCTATTCTCACGGAACGGGCACCTGCCGGGCTGCTCTCTACGCACCATCACCACAAGCAGGAAGAACGAAAAGATTAAATTAACACAGGGAACAGCGGGACTCAGTCGCACACCGCAGGTTCTCTATTTTGACCGAGCTGAAGGGCAGGAAGGCTCCTTAAGGGACTACTGAGGGGACGTAATAACGTAACGGCTAAGGAGAACGGGGAACCGCCGTCTTTTATTGCCGACGGGACGCGAAGGCGATGAGGACGCAGCGGACACGCGCCGTGCGCTCAGCCCCACGCTCCGCTCCGCAGGCCCGAAGCCCCTGGCAGGCCGGGCGGGCCGGTCCCAGCAAGCCGCCCCCAGCTCGGCACTGCGCTGCTCTCCGGGCCGCCCTAGGCGGTGAGAGAGCCGAGCAGCCCCACAGCCCGCCGCACTGACCTGCGGGGCTCGGCCCGGCACTGCGCGTCCCCTCCGCCCCGCGCCGCCGCCGCCGCGTCCCTCACAGAGCCGCATCACCGCGCCTCCACCCGCGCGGATCTCTCCGCCCCTCACCATAGCGCCGTCCGGAGAAGCCCCAAAGAGAACCCGGGCTGGAAGCACGCGGGCCGACCCCAGCAGCGCTTTCTTGCCCTTCCTTTCCCCTTTCCACTGCCTCGGGCGGGAGGCCAAACTACGCGCCGGGACTACTTTTTTCGCGCGGGCGGAAGAATACCGTTACCTTTCTCATGGAGATTCTCTGCTTTGAAGCCGGGGCCGCGCGCGGCGCATGCTGGGACGTGTAGTATTCCCCTGCAGCGGGACCGGAGCGCGCCCGCGGCCGCGCCCCGCCCCATCGCCTCTCCCTGGCCAATGGGCTGCTGCGGCGGGCGGGAACGCCCCGCCCCTCCGTGCGCGAGGGGGGCGAGGCCGTGCCGCGGCCGGCGGCGGCCGGAGTTGGTGGTGCGCGCGGGCGCGGCGCTCGCAGCCCGTCCCGGGACTCGGCGCAGCGCGGCCCGGCGGCCGGCCGCCCTCAGCGAGCCTCCGCGCAGCCGCCGCACC